>NC_091783.1:1631372-1952372 GCF_029378745.1 Bos indicus | reverse complement strand
TTCCTTTCCCAATTCTGAGCTAGTCCATTATTCCATGTCCAGTTCTAACTGTTGCTTCTTGACCTGCATATAGATTTCTCAGAAGGCAGGTCAGGTGGTCTGGTATTTCCATCTCTTTAAGAATTTTCCACAGTTTGTTGTGAGCCACACAGTCAAAGGCTCTAGCGTAGTCAATGAAACAGAAGTAGATGTTCTTTTGGAATTCTCTTGCCTTTTCTAGGACCCAACAGATGTTGGCAATTTGACCAAATTGGTTCCTCTGCCTTTTCTACGTCCAGCTTGAACATCTGGAAGTTCTCCGTTCACGTACTGTTGAAACCTAGCTTGGAGAACTTTGAATATTACTTTGCTAGCATGTGAAATGAGTGCAATTGTGTGGTAGTTCGAGCATTCTTTGCAGTGTCAAATCCCTTTAGCAACATTTGAAAAAGAAACTTTTTAATGAATCTGTTGGTCTAGACAGTGGATCCGAAATAGGTCATTTCTGGGTACCTGAGCTGGAGAAACAAAACACGACAAAACGAACTACAACAACAGAAACAGAGACAGTGAGCACTCAGTAGGCGCTGGCCTCTGGCGATTCAAACCGAGGGGGACTGAGACGTGGGCATGTGGCTTCTGGCACTCAGTATTCTGGCTCTCCCTGGACCGCGTAAGAGTCCAGCACCTCAGGAAAACAGAGCATACGCTTGAGGAAGGAATGGGAAGGAGGGTGGGTGTGGGGGAGAGCAGGTTCCCCAGGTAAAGCTCAGAAGCCTCAGGGCGCTTGCAAACCCTTCCCACCGTGAATGCAGCCGTGTCAGTCTCCTAGCGCTGCAGTAGCAGAGCGCGAGGAGCTGCTGCTTGAGAACAACAGGGTGCGTCATGACGCAGCTCGGGATTGGAAGTCGGAAGCGGGGTGTCCTCGCGCCCTCAGGGCTCTGAGAGAGGGTCTTTCCTAGGCTCTCCAGCTTGTGGCATTGCCGCCCGACCCCGGCTGTCCTCGGTGTGTCGTCACATCCCTCCAGCCCCCACCTCTGTCGCCGCACAGTCTTCTTCCCCGTGTGTGCTCCTGTTTCTCTGCGTCCAAGCGTCCCTCTAGTCAGGACACCAGACACTGGGTTAGGGCTCCTCCTAATTCAGTGTGACAGTCTTCACTTGATCACACCTGCACAAAACCTACTTCCAGGTTTTGGAGGTCAGGACATAAACACAAGTTTAGGGAAACACAAGTCAACCACAGAACAGCAATAAGGTGTTCATTCCTGGGTTTATTGTTTCACTTTTTTAAGTTCTGAAACTTCATGAATAATGTGATCTTAGCGATCTTAGGGTTCTTCTTGTATTTTTATCTATTTTACACACTGTGAATGTCAGCATACTCTGAAACTTGGCCGAAACGTCAAGAGAACGACTGTTCTTGTGCAGAGGGGTCTGTGATACTACACTTCAGTGTCTGGGGAGCTGCAGTCTTGTGGTTGTCTCCTTCACTTCCTGGGGGTTTCTACTTCTTATCGAATTAGGTAATCATGGCCATAACATTTTTAGTTTTTATTAATAACTGACCCTAGAAGTTACCCATGATCCTGTAAAGAAAACATTTTCTCTGTGTTTTGTGTAACATAGACTTTATTCTACATCAGGGATGGCAACCCACTCCAGTATTCTGGAGAATCCCATGGGCAGAGGAGCTTGGTGGGCTACCGGCCATAAGGTTGCAAAGAGTCAGGCAGGACTGAAGTGACTTAGCATGAACGCACATATAATCAAAGGGTGGAATACAGCTTTGGGATTTGTTGAATACTTTCCATCAACAGACCCTTGGAGTAGCTGTCCATCACAGACAAAAGAAAAAGAGAGAGAGAGCATGTGAAGGTACAAAGGGTGTCTAGTCCACTCCAGATGCCGCAACAAGTACCTCAAACTCGGAGGCTTTTACACAATGGACATTTACTCTCAGAGTTCTGGAGCCTGGAATTCTGACATCAGGTGTACCCCCAACCCCCAAGCCCTGGAACCATCCAGACAGTCCTCCCTTCACCATCCTACATTCAAGCAGCACAAAATCTTAACCTTTCTGCCTCCAACTGATGTATCCTGAAATGCCCATTCCTGTCTGTCTGTCTGTCTGTTGGCGCAGGTGTCCTCGGGAGCCCCTACTCAGATTCTACCTCCTCCATCCCTAGAGAGAATCCAAGCTCTCTTCTGAGACAATGGCCAGATCCCATCACTCCCGGCTTCCCATTCTTCAATGCTTGCTCTTTCCAGCCCTCGCCCACCCTCCTGCCCCCAAGGGCACTGCCCACCTGCTCTCCCCACCTTGACTTTCTCTGAGGCTTCGACTTTGAACAACCCCCTGCTAGCCCACCCCCTCCCAGAGTTTGGCCCATGTGGTGTGCCTAGCATGTAGAATCCATGTAGATGTATCCCAACACATGAGATGGATCCCGATGCATGTAGGTGGATGTAAGTCCACAGGACCCCGCCAACGGTTATGTGATGGGAGTGTGAGCGTATGTGTGCACATGTGACGTATTCTGGGAAAGAGATGCTCTGTGCTGTTATTTTCTGAGTGATGGCTGCCGGCGGGTTTTTCATTTAAAACAACCCATGCCAGAAGGACAGGCTCCTTCTGACCCTAAGGGCCCAGGGCAAAGTTGGGAGCCAGGAGGCAGCATCTCAGACGACCAGGGACCCGTCTCCTGCAGGAACCTTCTCTCACACCTGGAGCCGTGTCCATAGGACATGGGGCCTCCATCCTCCTGCAGTGATTCAACAGCAGATAAGTAAGCAAAATTGAATTTTAAAGCTCTTCTATTTAAGGAGAAAAGGAGGAAATGGGCTGCAGTTTATTTTCTTCCCTGCTGTCATTATTTTGGACATCCACAAACAAAAGTAAGAAGAAATGTGAATGAAAGATGATTTGGAGTGCATTCAAATGTTACAATAAATGGGAAACATATTTTTAAAAAATCAAGATTGTTTTCGGCAAACTCATAGCAGTTGGAATTTACACTTTTTTTTAATGTTTTAATACTCTGATCTGTGTATCTGATTTCACATATGCGCCCCATTCTTTGCGAACGATTAATATGAAATGATTTTTTGGTAAAAGAAGCCAAGTTTTCATAAACAGTTTCTTATTTCTCTTGGGTATTTTTTCCTCTAGCTGCACATTACATCTGGTTGTCCTGCTCCACCGTCAAGTGACTTAGAGATAAGGAGGGAAACAAGTCATGAGCCCCGAACATTCTACACAGCCGGGCAGGGACCTCACAGGGCCTGGGGGCTGTTTACTGGGTCTGGGCTGCCACACGGCACTTCCTTCAAGGTACATGTGTTTGATCACAGGGCGCCCACCCATCTGGAGGGGGCAGGGGAAGACCACTCACCACTCACACGTGCCCTGGGCTGCCGTCCCTCCAGCAGAGGCGCACAGGTGCGTCTCCTCATTGTCCACCCCTCAACCCCTGACCCCACTTCCTCCAGAAGCTCAGACAGTTACATGGGTCAGAGTCATGTTAGGGAGGGACCGTCACATGGAACCTGCTGTGCTCATAAACCCACATTTACCCCGCATCCAGGGTCGCTGAAGGTACAGGACACGCAGAGAGTCATCCTGGACCAGATTCCAGCAGGGGCCCCTGGGGTTCCACATCCCCACTGAGATCACTTCCTAGAGTTGTGCTCATAGCAAAAGGGTCATTTTACCAAGATCGTATAGGACTCTCATGCACAAATGTTTATTCACCTTCGTTCTTCTGTGCAAACGTGATATGTGAGTGTCCACAGTCTCCACCACGTTATCTGAGCCTGGTCCGGCCCAGGGTCATCATCTCGGAAGCCTCTGCCCACCGCCCCAGATCCAGAAAGGAACTGCATTGGGGCACGGGCATTCAACATGACTCCTGGCACGGAGGGCAAGTGCAGCCACCCCCAGCGAAACATGGCTTCTGTCCACAGAAAATGCTCCGAGAAGTGATCTACCTAAGACACCATCTTCACAAACCCTGAAAAATGTTCCGAGAAGTGATCTGCCTAAGACACCAGCTTAAGTGATCTGCCTAAGACACCAGCTTCACAAACCCTGACTTCTAAGTTCCTAAGCCCTTCTTAGGTACGGACTCAATTTTATCTTCTAAAAATCAAACTTTTGGCCCTGTGAGTCCATCTGCGGTTGCTGGGACTGAACTGATTTCACAAGAGACACAAAGCGGTGACATCAGCATGTCCCTGCTCAGAGATGAAGGCTCTGGCTCCCAGCGAGAGCAGGGCAACAAGACCCTCTGCTTTGCTGGGCTGGGCTGAGGAGAGAAGTTAGCACAAGTGACCCCAAGAGCATCCTCCATATGCAGAAAGTCCTTGATGAACATGGAAGATGAAGACAGCTGCAAATCCATGCATTCCAGTCTTCGTTGTGTAAATAAACATTCTTCTCCATCTCAACTGTTTGCCATTAAAAAGGTGGTCCTTAATTTAGGACAATTCTTTTTTCTTTTATTCTAACCCACACAGAATTGTTTTCTCTGCCTCTTTCCTATATTTTGCAACGCAAGTGCAAAGAAATTAGGAAGTAAGCAGTAATAAACATTTAAACACATGTACAACAGTCTCTCTTTCCCTCATTCCGGGTCCTTGTCTTCTACTACAGTGTTGGCAAGAGACGCATGCATGTAAAGGAACAGATGATGAAGCAAATTCATGTTAAACCTCGGGTGCACGCCTGTCTCCAATGTAACACAGCTGTGGAACACGGTGAAGGCATGTATGCACCACCCACAAGAACCAAACTCTTTTGAACTCATTAGAAACAGATCTGGCACTGGTAAGCAACTGATTATCAGACGTTTTACTGACCCATGTATAACGACCTTGGAAGCAGGCTCACGGCAGCTGGAAAATTTAAAGCAGCTTAGAATCAAAGACTCTTCAGATGATGGCAGATTGAAAAAGGAAGCCTCCTAGGGCTCCACCAGTCTCTCCACTTGTGTTTCCATGAAACTGTGCTGTGGATTCTTCTCCTGGGATGGATTCACCCTCTAAAGCATGTAGTTAGTCCCTTAATCATGTCTGACTTTTTTGCAACCCCATGGACTGTAGCCTGCCAGGCTCATTTGTCCATGGGATTCTCTAAGCAAGAAGACTGGCATGGGTTGCCGTGCCCTCCTCCAGGGGGTCTTCCCCACCCAGGGATTGAACCCATGTCTCCTGCATTGGCAGGCAGGTTCTTTACCACTAATGCCACCTGGGAAGTCCAGTATCTGTGGATATATTTAGCAAAACTTGTGTTTACTCTGCTATCTATACCTCTGACCCAACACCAGCCACTCAGGTCACCCAGCCTCCATTTCTGTGACTTCTTTATCATCTCTTTCCATCTTGAACTCAAGGCATCTAATTATCTTCTAATTATTTTTCTAATTATTCTCGGTATTAAATTAAATTTAGGAACTAAATCCAATCATGGTTTGTTGTGGACGGAGGGTCCACCTCACTCATTGTGTTGGTAAACCCTTGGCAGAGATGCAGAGAAAGGATCTCACTCACTCACAACAGTTTCACCAGAATTTAGCAGGCACCTTATATGCAAAACACTTTCAGAAAAGAGTCGTGGCTGTTCTAAAGCACCTCGATTCTGCAGCGTGACCGTGAGTCATCGCATCACGTTGCTTGTCGCCATTGTGTCCTCCTTGTACGCTCTTTACAGACACAACACTCCCATGTTGCCATGACCCAAAGACAGGTTTCTTCCAGGACTGGAAGTTCTTACCTGGAAGTGGGACTCTCGAGGGCAGGGAGGGAATTGGGATAAAATCAGAGAGCCCAGAGGTGCTTCTCTTCTTGAGGGAAAGTCTTCTGAGAACACAGGGGAGAGAGGAGTACGGATGAACGAGCACCGCGTTACCGCCACTGCCTTTCACACGAGTGCCCCTGACATAGAGGAAACTCCCTACAAAGCAGCGTAGACGCTGGCAGGCCAGAGTGTGGAGGACAGGGCACCACTTGCCTGAGGGGTGAACCGTCTGTAAACCGAGTGCCAGGGCGTCCTCAAAGGCTTGCCTTGCCCTTGCGCCATTTTCACCTTCTTTCTCTTTTATTCTACTTCTCATTAGATATTATTTAATTACTTTGTCGCATGCACTTGGGACTTTAAATTCCCTTACAGAGAAGGCAAGCTCCGTGAAAACGTGACCTTAACAAACGTGGAGAGAGGTAACCATGCCACCCTTCAATCCCTCATGTTTTGTTTTTCAAAATCAAAAATGCAAAAGGCAGCAGTTGAAATTAGGAAAATACGGCTAACAGCAGCACTGCCTTTCAGTGAATGACTTCTCCCTCTGCGTCTTCATATCCTAAGGTCCATTTAATTATAAAGCAATCATTTGTGGAATAAACCAAAGGAATTAAATACATCCCAGTATGTTCTAGCTCCACTTGACTTAGATGATTAATGAAATTGCTTACATTCTCAGATGTAGTTAGAAATCTCTACAAGACTATATAGATTCTCTAAAAATACCAGCGATCATCACTATACGTTGTACAGCAAAAAAAATATGGCCCTTCAGTTCTTCTCAGTGGGAATGTGCCATACAACAAAGTCCCTGTGACGATTTCCTGGCTTCCTCCCTGTCTTGCCCTCAAAGAGTCACACGGACTCCACCTCTTCCGGGCAGGACCCGCCTGGGCGCCGTCTGTGGACTCCGCCTCCCAGAAGCCCGGGGTCCTCCCGGTAGGGCACACGCAGGTCCTCCCCTCCCAGGAACCACACTGGGGGCTCCATGGTTGGACCCCCACCAACCACATGGTCGGACCAAACTGACCGTGTCTGAAACTCCACACCAGGAAGCAGAGGATGAGTCCAAGCAAGGGAGGATGGGGTCTTCTAGGGAGGAATAGGGGGGGGGGTACCCTCCAGGGCCCCAGCAGTGTGCTCTCAGGGCAGAGAGGGAAGTGAGACTGGCTCTGAGAAAGGTAGGGCTCCCTCCCGCATGGAGCCGCTTGGGGTGTCACGCTGGTCGGCAAATGCAGTGTGTCCGATGCGGCCTCACCTGTGGGGGGACAGACGAGGAGGAGGGTAGGGCCCGGAGCAGCTTCACCCAGGGCTCAAGGGCTGCAAGGGGTGTTCCTTCCTGCCGGAGGCAGCTGCACTGTGTTTTCTGGAACCTGCTCTTGGAGTTCTGACACACTTGTTATCATCTTGGACACTCTGGAGGAGTTTTAGCACATCACCAGAAAAGGACACAGACCGAAACCCTGCTCGATTCTGAGGCCAGAGACTGTGCTTCTGTTCAATTACTGAGCTCAGCGACGGGCAGAGGGGTCACACCCAGCGACTCTGACCAGAGTCCCCAGGCCCTGAGGACATCCTGGGGCCCACACAGAGAGAAGCGCAGAGTCAGGACTGGAGCCGTGAGCACGTGTCTGCAGACAAAGCTGCTGTCCTGGGGCAACAGCGCCTCTCCTGCCTTCTCCTGGGTCCCGCTGCTTCCCACTCTGAGATGTGGTGTTTGTCCTAAGACCGGCAGACTATCCCCACCAGCCATGGATGAGCACGTGACCCAAGCAGTGGTCCCAGTCGCTCGGATCCACGGTCATGGTCCCTGGACAGAATCTGTGGCTTGAGACCAAAACTGGACCCATCTTCACCCATGCCTGGGACTTAAATACACAGCAAACTCCTCTCTCTTCTCTGGATTTTCTGTCTGGGGTGCTTGTGGCAAGGGAGGCCTCTGTCCTGGACAAGGAAGAGACGAGGGAGGAGCATCGGGGGGGTCCCCGCATTGCACGTCCGCTCTGAGAGCCCAGCTATCCTAACGGAGGACAGACCCCACCCACTCACCCCACCCCCCGTCCTTGGTGTCAATGAGCCGAAATAAGTCCTTCATTGCTCTGCTTTAGTCTCTTGAGCTAATTGGAGCTGGGATAGTCTCACTCGGAAGAGTCCTCTCTGACTTCAGTTTTGCAGAAGCCATGCCCAGGACTTCACACACTGAAGTCCAGAAGTCAGCCGGCCTGGAAGACAGGTGTTTCGGGGACCCCACCAGCCCTAAAATGGAGGTGCCTGGTCCTGAGACTCCTCAGCCCCAGACCAATGGGGATGGCGGTCTCCCTGGCAGTAGAGCAAACACGAGGCCATCAAGCTGATAAAGCCTTTCCCCCACACAGGTAATTCTGTAGAATTGCTTTCCCGGGGTGGGGTCACTGAGGACCCAGAGGACACAGAGCAGTGTGGTTGCTGGTTTTGGTTGTATAAGATACTCCTTACAGAGAGCAGGGGATGCTCAGGATTGCTCTTGCATTTCCATGGCTCTCCCACAGATGCACAGCGGGTGCAGGCGGGGATGTCCGGGTGCCTGGGGATGGGTGGCCCTCCCACATCGAGGCTTGTGGTTCTCACCGCAGCAGCCCAGGGGGCTGGGCAGGTATGTCAGTGTCTGGGGACCCGGCAGGCCCCACATGCCGTGCACATGTGCGTCCCTGGGCGGTTTCCCCAGCTTTGTGTTTGGGGAGGCAGAGAAGGGGCCAAATTCCCTGGACTTTTGATGATATTGAGCTTGTCACTTGACTAGCTTTTTAAAAAAATATACTTAACATAATGACTGCATTAATACCAGCATGCTGAAAGATAAACTAATAACCAAATACATCCGTTAATTTTTTAAGTGTTTGTAGCACAAACATAATTGTAATTGGAAACGACCTCACTGAAGGGGGAAAAATGATTTTTATGCCCCAAGCAAAACACACACAAACACACACAAAAATAAAAGGCTTCAGCTTTTTTTTTTCCCCAAAAAACATCTGGTTCACAGTTGCCTAAAAGCAAATGTGGATTAACCTAGAAATTAAGTGTGGATCGTACACAAACCACTGATCAAAACACGTGAAAACCTATAGACCTTAGGAAAACATATAATAGTCTCTGCCAGATACAGATTTTTATAAGAATATAAGGAAACTGGGGTGGGGAGAATGTTTCTTTGAATTCTTTGTCATCAAAAATTAAAGTAATCTGATGATTCAAATGTAATTGATATGACTCCCCTCACCCCTGTCAACCTTCCATTATATCGATCTTGTGCAGAGCAGGAGTTGGAGGCCAACCAACAAGCCTTCAGACCAAAGAAGATGATCCCTTCAAGTTATCTTCTTCAGTTTTAATTCTTTGTGCAAGATCTCAACTGTATTCAGCCTGAGATATTCATTCTGCACCCAGATCTGGATCCTGAATGTGGGTCTAAACCACAAAACTGAAGATGGAGCTTGGCCCCAGACCTTAAGCCTTGACCTTGTACTTGAGAGGGAGCCCCCCAGACTCCCACCTGCACATCCCCTGGCAGGGGTGGCCCAGATGGAGTAAGCCTTGTATCCAGCATCACCCATAAAGGAGGACCTGAAGGGCGCGGAGCTCAGTGTGCATGAGTCCCGCGGAAGCTGCTTCTCTCCCGGTTGACTTTGTCATCGGGTCAGCAGCTGGAACTCGGTGAGCCAAAGGCCCCATGAGACTAGCCAGAAGGGCAGGAGAAACGAGACTGCACCTCTTTCTAACATTCTAGCTTGATCACATGCACACAAATCCCGCTCAGGACACACAGCCTTGCCCTTCCTCGCTGTGGGTCCCTCCACCAAGAATAAAGACCAAAACCAGTATCTGGTAATGCTACCTCCCCACTTCTCCCTATAACTTTGCTGTAGAGCATGTTAACTACAATTATAGTGCCCTTTATCTGCGTGTCTTCCCCAGTAGAATTTCAGAGGCTTAAAAGCCCAAATAAGCAAATTATATAACAGGAACTATGCATCAGAACCCACAGTACCAGGTCTTAAGTATCCAAAAGGTGTTAAGTCCACAGCACAGCCAGTGTTCTGTTGCTTGGGTTAGATTCTGTCTTCTTCTGACAAGGGCGGTGTACCAGAAAATGGATGGGATATAATTATTTTTTTTTTAATTCCAGAAAATTTGCTTGATGTTCATAAATAATCTATTCAATCACTTTAGCAAAAGGGAAATGTTAAAATGATGGAAAATACCATTCTCTCAGACTTGTCTGTAGTCTTTAAATCACCCTGTAGTCCATTCCTCTTGCTGACAGTCGGAGATGATTTTAATTAAGGGCCCTTGACAAGGTACCATAGTCATTTAAAATTACTGGCTCAGGAAAATCTTTATAAAGATGGCTTTTAAAGAGTTCAGAAATCCCAATAGTTCTCAGTATCAAGAGGGTGCACCATAAAATTGTAAATGAGGGCATGCACTAGCTGAGGTTATAAAGTGCTGTTGTTTTTCTGGTTTGACATTTCATAGATTCCAAGTGGGCCTAGCTTAGTGGCCTCACATGAATCACAGAACAGATCTGAATATTATAAACCTTGAATGTAGGAGCCTTTTCAGAGGCTACAAATTTAAGAGTAATCAGCAAGTATTTTAATAGGATGAGTTATTGCTAACATCATAATTACAGTGTGAAATAGTAATTTTTATAGCAGAGGGGCCCCTAAACCTAATTGCTAGAATGATTATAATAGCTATGAATTAATAGATCAATTGAAATCGGGAAGACTGTTTTAACAGTGAGCAAAAGCGTCTTTTGTGTTAAAACAATAGACTAAAGGCATAATCAACACTTCTTTATCTTGATTTAAAAAAAAAAAAAACACTCCTTTTAACTTTAACCAACGTGATCCCTGATTTGGGTTTTTGTTATCCTTTCTTCTGACCAGAAATCAAATCCTTGTGTTCTGTGCTCCTTATACTTCCAGTCTCTACATATAGTATGTATTTGGGGATGAATGTTTCTCCAGTAGCAGCACATAAACCCATCCAAGGTGAAAGCTTTCTTGTACTAACCGGTAAGTACCCTAAATTTCACCAAATGCTGAAAGCCAACAATTATGACTTAAATTGAATTCAATGAATTGAATGATTTAACTTGTTTGTGGACATTGCCTGATACAGAAAAGGACTAAAAATGACCTGACACGGCTGCAGCCAGGACTGATTTTCAGACAGGATTCCATTCGAAGGATAAGACAGAAACTAAGAAATTGGAGTTTATAGACTGAAAAGGCATGCATCATCGACTCATTGTATTTGGATCTAATTCATCTTAAAAACTTATTAAATTCAACTTTGTATAATTCACAGATTTAGAAATTAATCATATATGAATTGATTTAAGAACTTCCCAGGTGGCGCTAGTGGTAAAGAACCTGCCTGCCAGTGTAGGCAATGGCACCCCACTCCAGCACTCTTGCCTGGAAAATCCCATGGACGGAGGAGCCTCGTAGGCTCCAGTCCATGGGGTCGCTAAGAGTCGGGCACGACTGAGCGACTTCACTTTCACTTTTCACTTTCATGCATTGGAGAAGGAAATGGCAACCCACTCCAGTATTCTTGCCAGAGAATCCCAGGGACAGAGGAGCCTACTGGGCTGCTGTCTATGGGATCGCACAGAGTCGGACACGACTGAAGCAATTTAGCGGCAGCAGCAGCAGCCAGTGTAGGAGACCTGGGTTCAATCCTTGGGTCAGGAAGATTCCCTGGAGGAGGGCATGGCAAACCACTTGTGTTTCTGCCTGGAGAATCCCATGGGCAGAGAAGCCTGGTGGGCCACAGTCCAGGATCTCAAAGGGTCCGACATGACTGAAGCGACTTAACACACATGTAGGGGGTTGATTTAAGTGTTTTCCTGGCAGAATTTTGTCTGAAAAGTGACTGACTCACCCAGACGGCTGTACCACAGCCTTCTCCACACATAGTTATTCTCAAATACATTAACCATGCCATGTGCTCAGTCACTTCAACACTCGAAGATTGAACATTGAAGCAATCTTACCCATGGGGCGCTTTGAAAAAACACAATTTATTTGTCCTCTTCCCAAATCAACCACCTATTGGTCATTTTTATTGCATTTCTTTTCAAATGATAGCTTGTGATCCTACCAATTCACTATTTTTTGAGGAAAAGTGTCCCACAATTTTTCCTCCAAGGATACATTTGAAAACCCACTTCAGGAAAAAGGCAGTGGTGCGATTGTAGCTCATGAGCCCCTTCGGTGTGGAAATGGGAAACGGACCTTGAAGGATGCTTCGTGAGCTGCTCCTGGGACCCCGCCCGGGAGGAAGGTCTTTGGCAGGTGCAGCGCCGGCTGGAGCCTCATCTCCGGCTCTGCATGAACACGTGAATGGGGAGCCGGGGAGCCGGGCAGCCGGGGAGGGCTGGGGCATGCTGCGGGGAGAGCGTGAGGGTGCTGGGGGGAGAGCGAGAGGGTGTGGGCGCACACCCTCGGAGCACCAGCTGACGCAGGGTGTACGTGTACCCCTGGCCCCTCTCTGCTCGAATTGCTTTCCACGGACCGAAAACAATTAGGTTGCAGCGGAGAGGGGGGCCTTTGCCAAGTTTCATCTTCAGATCAAAACTGTTTACATCATGCAAGCGTAAACACCAGGCAAACCTCAGTCCCTCTGATGTGCTGTGTGAGGGCTTTATTATTACTCCTCTATTAACTTGAGCGCCCTCAGAAACTCAAACCACAGAAGGAGTGTGCGGTAAATGGTGTATTCAGGGAGAGAGAAGAATGGAAAAATCAGGTGCCTTCCTTGGAGCCACCCCCACAGCCATTACCTTAGAAACTGTGATGACGACTGCAAAACCGCCTTCCTGTTCTAGCTGTAATCCTTCCCTGCTCTTTTTTTTTTTTAAGCTTGAATTTTTTCCATGGCTTTATTAATGCATAATTTTCATAAAAGTGGATTGAACTTATTTAAAGCAAACTTTTAGTCCTTCACTGCTTTCTATCAATTAGATTTCTTTAAAATTATGCAGCACACCGGGTGTTCCCTTGGTTACTGTCATTCTGCCCTGTATTTTTGCATCACTATCCTAAAACAGCAGACATGTCCTGAAGGGCATTGAAATATGTATCTGATACCAAAACTTACGACTTCCATTCTGTTTTGGAGCCAGCTGCTTTGTTCCACGGGGGGTCGGGGAGCCATTCCATTACTCAAGAATCATAAAGATTTAGCACTCACAGGAAACCAGGGACATGCCATCCAAACCCCTCATTTCAAAGAGACCTCGAGCTATGCGGCTTGTCCAGAGCCACCCGGCTGGTTAGGGAACCTAGAGGACCCAGCCAGATGCGGGGGTCCCTTCCCTTCCTGGGCTGCTGTCCCACAGGGTGCAGAGGGCACCCCACATCCAGGGGGATGTGAACCACACTCGCCACCAGGATATGTGAGTGAGCGCATGAGGCCTCCTGCCTTCACCTTATTAAAAGGTAGCACACAATGACGGTCTCCAGGACTCAGAAGCACCATTAACGACGCACCAATAGAAGCAAATGCAAAACTATTAGATTCGTCCTGAAAGCCCTGCCTCGGCTCTGATGCGATTCTCTCGCTTGCCTTTGGGCAAACAAGCTGCTAATATCCTCCTAATCTCTAACAGGCATCCTCCATGGTTCTACAGGGAGCAATACCCTGATTTTCCGCTTGGCAATGAATTTGTCCAAATATGGTTTAGTGTCAAAGAATATTCTTACTTTTTTTTGAGAGAGAGATGGATAGGGTGTGAACTTCTCAGAGACAAAAGAATCCGTGCTCGTGGACCTGACTTTGTACTGTAGCATCTCTGTCACATCATTCTTCCCCAGCTTCTCACTGATATTAGAAATAAACATGAAACATGATTTAGCAATCTCTGACAAGCAGGAGAAAGGTAGATTATGCTTTCATGCATTGTGTTCTGTTCAGTATTCCCAGGATGCTTGCATTGTTCTGATCTTGAATTAACAAAGTGCATTGGAATGAGGCATCCGTTAGCAATATAAGCACAATTCTGCCCCAAGGTCTCACACTATGTACAACTTTCAAAAGCCATACTGTTACTAAAATATTTTTAATTAATTTATTTTTTTATTGAAGGATAATTGCTTTATAGAATTTTGTTGTTTTCTGTCATATTCCTCAGCAAAATCTCTTTTGTCATGGTTTTGATGTATTTGGAGTAAAAGGATGAAGTCTTATTTGGACAACCAAAATTGGAAATAATTCATTCATACAGTGGAGGAAAGAAAAAAAGCCTGTGAGCCGAAGGTGACAGAAAAACCCGCTTACGAGATGCTCAGCTGAATGAAAAATGTTGCTGTGATGATTAAAAACCATTTAGTGACTGTGTAGTGGTAGAGGGCTTTTTAGGACCTTTTAAACTCCGAAGTATTGTTTTAAATATGAAACCTCATGTTTTTGACCTTTTATGACATTTTTTCATATATAACTGAGGGCTACCCACTCCAATATTCTTGCCTGGAGAATCCCATGGACAGAAGAGCCTGGCAGGCTACAATCCCTGGGGATGCAAAGAGTTGGACACGACTGAGCAATGAACACTTTCACTTTCACCTAGAAATGAATTACACATTGTTAATGACATAAATCTTAAAAAAATCATTTCAGATTAACATAGAACATAGGATTAGCCTGGTAAATATTTCTCATTTTCTTATTCAAAAAAGGTGAAGAGACTTTAGAAAAATTGAAATAATTTGTCTGTGGTAGTTAATGAAGTTAAATAATGTGTGTGTAAAAATACCTCTTGTGATTTCTAAGAAATAAGGTGAGTGTGTTTGGAAAACTGAGGTGGGATACAGGTATAAAGTGGTGGGCGCCGGTTGTCTGAGTGAGGTGTTAGTTTAGTAGCTGTAAATGTGGAGAAATTTAAAATAAATTCAGAGGCCTTATTCTCCTCTTATCAGAGTGGGTAGAACTCAACATACAACTTCAGCTTCCTTCCTTTCATTGATAAAAGTAAGAAATGAGGAGCTTTGGGCACCACAAAGCATCCCAAGTGTACAGACGTCACCTTCCTGATGTGTCTCTCTATCTGGTCCTGACCGACAGGTTGCATCTGTTTCAAACTGTCCCAATTTTATCCCAGAAAGGGGGAAAAAAAGGAAAGTTTTTTCCACTGGTGGTATTTTTCTCTTAGAAAAATCAAAGAATTTATAGATGATCAGGCAAGAAGGGATGGAATGAACTTTTGAAAAATGTGCAGCAGGATCACAGGACTGTTGAGCAGGAGGCCACGTTCATCCATCAAATGGCTTGTTGGGCAACAATTGGTCCAAATATTCCAGGTGCTGTAAATACCGTCATAAAATTAGTTAATTCAAGTGTCCGGGACACCGGCTTCTTGGCGTCATTTACGAGGTGGCTTTTCTGATGGGGTTTCTCAGCCTGTGATGATGTGCTGCTACCCTGGGATGTTTATGGGCCCAATAAAAAGAAGGTTCTAAAAAGATTATGGCCACTGAAAAAGGAAATATAACCTTTTCTTGGGGAGAATGGAGCAAAACAGACTAACATGTTTGGGATTTCTTGCCTGCCATGAAGAGGTGATGATTCCCCATAGACATTCTTAGTTGTTTTATGTCCTCCACAAAAGTCTTCAAGGGGTGGAATAAAAATTCCAGATGGAAAGCAAACATCTTTTTTCAGCAGGAAGAGGGACCTGATGCGTCTTTTCAGACCACTTCTGTGACAAGGAGCCCTCCTCCAGGCAGACACGGCATCTGAATCCATACACCTCGATCTGAAGTCTCTGCAAAAGCCCCAACAGCCGCCTTACTTTTAAAGTATTCTCTGGAATCATGAATGTTTTCGTGGGGATGAAACAAAAATGCTATCTATGCTTGGATTGTCCTTGTCATTCAGACTGTAGAACCTGATTAGGGATTTGAGGGTATTTCTACCCCTGTTGTTTTTGTTTTTCTGACTCTTTGTGACCCTATGGACTGCAGCACGCCAGGCTTCCCTGTCCTCCACTATCTCCCAGAGTTTGCTCAAATTCATGTCCACTGAGTTGGTGATGCTATCCAGCTCTCTCATCCTCTGCTGCCCCCTTCTCCTCTTGCCATCAGTCTTTCCCAGCATCCGGGTCTTTTCCAATGACTCAGTTCTCCACCTCAGGTGGCCAAAGTATTCAAGCTTCAGCTTCAGCACCAGTCCTTTCAGTGAATATTCAGGGTTGCTCAATAATGTACAACACAAGCCCAGATGATGCAAAGTGAGTAGCCTTTGCTTTCAAAGGGTATTTCAGAAAGGCCTTCTTGGGCTTCACTAGAAAAAAAAAAGAAGAAAATGTAAGAAGGTGGTCATGTTGACATTTGGCATTGGATAGGCTGGTTTTGTTTTAAGAGTCCAGTGGTTGAACTGCGTCCCGGTTTCCTGTGTCAGATCAGCTCCAGTAGCGGATGGGAGGGATGATCCCTGGGATTGATTTCCCTGCACCTCGAAGAAGGAGCCTCTAGATTTACATAGTGAAAGTCACTCAGTTGAGTCTGACTCTTTGGGACCCCATGGACTGTAGTTCATGGAATTCTCCAGGCCAGAATACTGGAGTGGGTACCCTATCCCTTCTCCAGTGGATCTTCCCAACCCATAAATTGAACCAGAGTCTCCTGGATTGCAGGCAGATTCTTTACCAGCTGAGCCACCAGAGAAGCCCAAGAATTCTGGCATGGGTACCCTATTCCTTCTCCAGAAGATGTTCCTGACCCAGGAATCGAACTGGGGTCTCCTGCATTGCAGGCAGATTTTTTTTACCAACTGAGCTACCAGGGAAGTATATTTACCAGGGAAGAGTATTTACATAACTCTCGCCCAAACAATGTTCATCTACTCTGCTCCAGGACAGACACTGTTAGCTCCATTTTTTACATTTTCCAAGGCTCCCAGTTTCAGCAATGCTTGGTACCTAGTTGATGCTGAGCAAGGGTGTGGTTGGGGGTTGTTTGCCATCTTCCATCAGCACCCACCTACTCAACTGCTCCTTTGTCACTCGGTTTTCATTTTAGGTGGGTAGGCTAAGGCAATAAAAATCTCTCTGTTTAAATAAGACCAAAACAGCTCTTTCAATAAGTAAAAGTAAAATAGTACCTTAAAGTAATAAGTCATCAGATCAGACCAGATCAGTCACTCAGTCGTGTCCGACTCTTTGCGACCCCATGAATCACAGCACGCCTGGCCTCCCTGTCCATCACCAACTCCCGGAGTTCACTCAGACTCACGTCCATCGAGTCAGTGATGCCATCCAGCCATCTCATCCTCTGTCATCCCCTTCTCCTCTTGCCCCCAATCCCTCCCAGCATCAGAGTCTATTCCAATGAGTCAACTCTTTGCATAAGGTGGCCAAAGTACTGGAGTCTCAGCTTTAGCATCATTCCTTCCAAAGAAATCCCAGGGCTGATCTCCTTCAGAATGGACTGGTTGGATCTCCTTGCAGTCCAAGGGACTCTCAAGAGTCTTCTGCAACACCACAGTTCAAAAGCATCGATTCTTCGGGACACAGCCTTCTTCCAACTCTCACATCCATACCTGACCACTGGAAAAACCATAACCTTGACTAGACGAACCTTTGTTGGCAAAGTAATGTCTCTGCTTTTGAATATGCTATCTAGGTTGGTCATAACTTTCCTTCCAAGAAGTAAGCGTCTTTTAATTTCTTGGCTGCAGTCACCATCTGCAGTGATTTTGGAGCCCAGAAAAATAAAGTCTGACACTGTTTCCACTGTTTCCCCATCTATTTCCCATGAAGTGATGGGACCGGATGCCATGATCTTCGTTTTCTGAATGTTGAGCTTTAAGCCAACTTTTTCACTCTCCACTTTCACTTTCATCAAGAGGCTTTTGAGTTCCTCTTCACTTTCTGCCATAAGGGTGGTGTCATCTGCATATCTGAGGTTATTGATATTTCTTGCGGCAATCTTGATTCCAGCTTGTGTTTCTTCCAGTCATAAGTAGTGGCACATATTAATTATAATGGTTATCCTCCCTTATTAACAGTGCATAGAATAATGTTAGCTCTTACAAGTCATACTGAGGTATATTTGAGGAAATATAATGTCTTCTGGATTAAATATTTAGTAATGAATATAGATGCGATACAATCCTATAAGTTATTTCTCCATCCAGTTTAAAATTTTTCTAATATTTTAACTTTGTTCACATTATGTGTCACAGGATGACATGTCCCAAATTGTTCAGGTTTGTATTAGCTCTCATAAATGTATTCATAAAAATTCCTCTTGTGAGATTAGAAAGGAATGGAAGAGGAGGCGTAAGCCACAGTCAGTAACACTGCTGTGGGGGAAATATGAAGGTTAAAGACAACTGACCACACGACGGGAAACGCCTGTGCGACCTCTGTGTCGACGGCCCGTCCGCCCTCCTCAGTGCAGGCTCTTTGGTGCCCTGTGACGGGCTAAGGGGGGCCCTTTACCGTGTCCATCTGTGCTTTGCCTGGAGGCGTTCCCTGGAGGTCAGCTGGGAGCCTCTGGGGCAGACCAGATCTGTAAAAGCCGCCTAGGAGGAGGAGACTGTGCGTCTGAGCCTGGAGGGCCCAGCCCAGAGATGGCAGGAGCAGAGGGCAGCAGGCAGAAGGAACTCAGACGTTTAAGGAGGAGATGAGTCTTGGTCAGAAGAAGGGAAATGGCTGGACAGGCGCTGTCGTTCAGGAAGATCTCTGATTCTAACAGTAAAGATGCAAAGGCCCTCACCCACCTCCTGCCTTTGTCCCTTTTCTTACTTCCCTTTTTCTTTTAACTGATTAACAGTTTAAATGGAAATGGAATATCATAATGGCCTACACACTATATTTTTGTACCAAGGCTAGGTACAACAAGTCCATGCTCTTTCTGTGTCCTTCCTGGGGAAAATTCCCTGAATTCTTGTCTGCCTGCAACTTCCCAGTTTAGGACCTGATGACCTCTTCTCTGTTCTTACTTTTCAAAATTGTTGATGCCTTGGCTGGTAACTTTCAGAGAATGAGTGCTGGTCTCTGCCTCTTTCTTGTCTTCCCGGGCTTGGGCAGTGAGACGGGGCAGCCCTGGCCCCACACCCTGCAGGGCCCTCCCTGCCTAGACACCCAGACCAGGAGTCCATGGAGCCTTTGGACTCCAGGCCTTCCCTGCCCTTCAGAAGTGAGTATGTGAGGATCTCAAGCCCTCAGGACGCGTGCAAGCCTTGGGCAGGTTGGCGGAAGGTTTATTTGCACCAGGTAGAAGCCAAAGAAGCAACCCCACGTCATTTAACTTGAATTTCATTAAACTTAAGATAAACTAGCACTGAAGGTTCCGTGTTTCCAGGCAAGTCGGACCATAAACCCACCAGCATGTGCGTGAAGGTGCATCCAGGGCTCACCCTGGACCTGGACTCACTGCAGGGTTGCGCTGTCCCCGGGTGCTCCTTCACTGGGTGTAATGGTCTGGCTCCAGCACGGGCTTGTGATGGTAGGTGTTTAGGCTAATGGTCTAACTCCATCACGGGCTTGTGATGGCGGGTGTTTAGGCTAATGGTCTGACTCCATCATGGGCTTGTGACGGTGGATGTTTAGGCTAATGGTCTGGCTCCATCATGGGCTTGTGACAGCGGGTATTTTGGCTAATGGTCTGACTTCATCATGGACTTCCCTGGTAGTTCAGCAATAAAGAACCCACCTGCAATGCAGGAGACTCGGGTTCGATCCTTGAGTTGGGTAGATCCCCTGGAGAAGGGAATAAGCCACTCCAGTATCCTTGCCTGGGCAATCTTACGGACAGAGGAGCCTGGAGGGCTACAGTCCATGGAGTTGCAAAGACTTGGTCATGACTTAGCGAATGATCAACAGTAGCGACAACTGGCTCCATCTCCCTGCCTGATCCCCATGTCCTGATCCCAGCCATTCTCTTCCTCTCTGTCTCCCCTCAGACCATCCTTGCGGCTCTGACAAAGCCCCAATCCTGCTTCTGTCAGAAGGAGGCAGAGTTTCTTTTCCTCCAACTGTTACATAAAGAGTTTCCTAAACAATTTTGGTGGCGTTGGACAGGTGGTCCCTCGTGGGACTCCTTCCCCGGAGCGGGCTGTGAGCCTGGGAAGCATACTGGCCTCATCCCTGCCCGTCCTGGTCTTGGGGGCCACCCGTGCGGTGTCTGGGCCGCACATGACGCCACGTGCCTCCTGCTCCCCCCGCTCCCACCAGAGCATTTCCACAAGGAACCACCTGTAGACCTTTCCCTATTCAGAGCCCTTATCTGCTGTTACAGTTTATAATCTCTAAGAATGCCCTAATTTCTGCCATTCTCTAAGCCTGTCATCACGGCTGAGACAGGCTTATCCCTCTGAACAGATGAGATTAGTCGATCATGGTCAAGTCAAAGGGGGATTATAATGCTTGTAATACACTGAGTCAAATTAAATGCATTTTGTTTGTACATCACAGCACTGTTGCTGAGGCCAGAGCACCTTCCACTGGGTGCAATAAATTGCCAATAAAACATGAGTGTGCGGGGAAAAGCCCTCCAGCAGAGATGAAGAACAAAGCAGAGATGGGATCTTAATTCCGAGAGGGCCTCTCCTTCTCACTATCCGGTGGGGATGGAAGCAGCTGAGAGCTCTGTTGTGAGATGTTAGCCTCAGCGACCCATCTGGTGGCCCTTCTGACTCAGTCGGTATCGGGTCCACATAGCCCTCAGCTGGATGCCCTAGTCCTTAGGAGAAAATAGACGAGTGACCAGAGACTCCTGGACCCACAAAAACAGACTCTGTTCCCCAAACATTTCTCAGTCCTCTTCTGTTCGCTCAGCTTCTCTACTTCTCAGTGCTATTGCTCATATGATTTGGATAAGAGAAAATAAGTGCTTTTCTTTGGAAACTCCTGTTGAGAATTACCCAGGGACTCAGAAAGCCTGAGAGGTGTCAACAGACAGGTTGGGAGGCCCGGGAGTGTCTTCAAGACCCACCACTGGACTGTTATTCTAGGCACTTCGCAGCACTGGTGAAAGTAGACAGAACCGTTGAAGGGACAAGGGGCATTGATTAGTAAATCCACATCTGCACTCTTTTCCGTGGGAGTCAGGGGAGTCTGCCTGCACATACTGCCCCTGGTCGCCAGGCCCTTCTCCCCCGACCGCAGGCTCACAGGCTTCGAGGCTGTAGGTCCTTCTCCAGCACGACTCCTGTCTGGGCCCCAACCAGCTGCTGCCCCGACAGCATTCTGATCCTGGGTCCCTGCCATCCTGGGGAGCTAAGACCCCGCTAAGAACATTGTGGCAGTTCCAGGACAATACAGTGCAGCTAAAACGTTTGCTCCTCTGGTACAGGGAGGGTGGCCTTTCTCCTAGGAAGAGATGTTCTTGTCCCAAAGGTGCTAGAATGTCCCTTTTTTACTTGGAAACTAAAAGTAAAAGTGGCCTGACAGGAGGTGGTGATCTTGGGGGATGATACGAAATGCAGAGAGCATCACTCCCACCCCTACAAGAGCACAGCTGGAAGATATGTGAACTTGCAACTTTTACTTGGAATCTGGAAGAGCTAATGCCATAAGGCAGTCGGTCAACTGGACATCCAGAGAAGGAAAGGCAGACGCACTCAGCTACAGGCCTGGGCTGACAGAGCTGACATGGGCGAGAAGGATGCAAGAGCATTTCTGAATGTTGGCTGGTGGGAGAACGCAGGGCATGGGGCCCGGACAGAAAGGCGCTCACATCTGTCCACAGACTCTCCTCCATGCACTCACAGAGGGCCCCGGAGAAGACGGGGCACCCCTGGGACATGTGTCCGGGAGAGGAAACCTTCATCCCCTTTGGGAAAGGCACATGGGACAGCCAGGACCCTGTCAGCCCCTCTGCTCCACGGATCAAAGCTTTATTCCTCTGGGGAAAGGCAGCAGGCACCGTCACTCTCCGGGGACTGGAAATGCCCATTGCAGACGGGACAGGGAAAACACAAAACATCTACCCCTGCTTAAGGCACACACAGTAGCAGTAAAGAGCACGTATTAGTACCACAGGCAAAAGTAAAGTAAATTTTAAAAGCATAAAAGATTGATGGCAAGAGTCAAGTGTATGGCATGGCCACATCCACGCATAACATGCCAGGCAGTAACATGTTACTGAAGGTAGGTTCTAATTAACCAGTGATGCTTAATGTAAACAGTAGAGCAAATAAATGAAAACAGTGTACAGTGAGGTATACACAGGGATAAACTCAAAATGAAGATAAAATGGAATGATGACAAATATTGAATTAATCCAAATAAAAACAATCAAAAGGAAAAAAGAAACAGATCAGATGACCCAAATAGAAACACCAGCAAGATGGTAGATTTTATCCAACTGTATCAATAACTATGTTAAATTAAAGCAGTCTAAATATATCAATTAATAGAGAGCACATCATATTGGATATAAAGCAAACCCAGTTTTATGCTATCTGTAAGAAATCTAATATAAAGGCAAAGATAGGTTAAAAATAAAAGGATGGGAAATTATACACCACACAACACTAATAAAAAGAAATCTGGAATAGCTATATTAATATCAGGCAAAGTACATTTCAGAGCAAGAACATTACAAGAGCTAAAAATGGATCTTAGATAATGGTGTTGGGGTCCATTCTCCAAGAAGACATACATAAAAATTCTAATGGTTTATAAAAATTAAAATAGAGCTTTAAAATACTTGAAGCAAAAACTGATAGCACTCCAACGAGAAGTAGGTGAATTCACAGTTGCAGCTGGGGCTTCAACACTCCTCTGTCAACTGAGCAGAAACTAATCCATCAGCAAAACAAACAGCATCATCAGCCAATGAGATTTAGTTGGCATTCATGGAACATGCCCCCAAAGCAGGAGAATGCATATTCTTCTTTTGTGCATGTGTATGCAGATCATTTTCTGGCCTATCAAACAAATCTTAACAATTTAAATTAATTTTAAAATTAATTCAACTAAATTTAAGTCATACAAAATATTTTCTTTGACCACATGTAGTTAACTTATATATCAGTGATATAATGATATCTGGAAAATGCTGAAATGTTTGGAAATTAAATAACACACAGGTCAAAGAATAAATCAAAAGAAAAAATAGAAAATATTTTGTTCTGAAAATTAAAGCATAGCACAATAAATTTCTGAGATAATGCTAGGGCTTTTCTTTGGAAAAAAAACTGATAACCATATAGACTTACATTAGAAAAGAAAAAATATCTCAGACCAAAAACCTGAGCTTCCACTTCAAGTAATTAGGGAAAGAGATGAAAACAAAATATGAAGTCAACAAAATAATATAATTAATAAAGGACAATAGGAAAAATAATAAGTTAGAACCAGAAAAACAAAAAGTCAAAGGAACTAAAGCCTGTTTCTTTGAGAAGATCATTAAAATTGCTAAATTTACACACAGATTAATTGGGAAAAAAGAGAAAGGCCCAGATAATCAAAACCATAACTGATAGAGGTGACACAGCTATAGTTTCTAGTCATCAAATAGAGGAAATATTATGAATAACCTGAACAATCAATTTGACAACTGAGATAAATGGACAATCTTCTTGCAAGACATACACTTCATGCAAGGAAAAAAAATGGAATGGACAATCTGAATAGTTCTATATCTATTTAAAATTAAATTATAGTTTATAATCTTCTCCCTAGAAAAATTCCAGGCTCAGATTAATTCACTAATGAATTCTACCAAACATTTAAGGAATGGAAAGTGAAAGTGAAAGTAAAGTCGCTCACTCGTGTCCGACTCTTTGCTACCCCATGGACTGTAGCCTACAACGCTCCTCCGTCCATGGGATTTTCCAGGCAAGAGTACTGGAGTGGGGTGCCATTTCCTTCTCCAGAGGATCTTCCCAACCCAGGGATCGAACCTGGGTCTCCCACATTGTAGGCAGATGCTTTACCATCTGAGCCACCAGGGAAGATGGCTATTTAAGGAATAAATAATATCAATCTTAGACAAATTCTTTCAGAAAATTGAAGAGGAAGGAACATATTTGTACTCATTATCTAAAATCAGCATTACCCAGAAATCAAAACCAGACAAAAATATGATGAGGAAATTTCAGATCAGTATTCATCATGAACACAGCTGTAAATCTTTTTTTTTTTTTCTACATATGCTACAGTTGTAAATTTTTAAAATTAAATCTCAGAAACTTAAGTTCAACCATATCAACCAGCAAGGACCACATGGAAATTGCTCACGCAGCCTGGATGGGAGGGGCGTTTGGGGGAGAATGGATACATGTGTGTGCATGGCTGAGTCCCTTTGCTGTCCACCCGACACAATCCAGACATTGTTAATCAGCTATACTCCTCCCTTGGGGCTCAGCTGGTAAAGAATCCACCTGCAATGCAGGAGACCTGAGTTCGATCCCTGGGTTGGGAAGATCCCCTGGGGAAGGGAAGGCTAGCCACTCTAGCATTCTGGCCTGGAGAATTCCATGAACTGTATAGACCATGGGGTCACAGAGTCAGACATGACTGAGCAACTTTCACTTTCACTTTCCAATAGAAAATAAAAAGTTAAAAAATAAAGAAAACCAGAAACATTAATTGACAGAATCCAGCATTAATTCATGCTGGAAGAACTTCCCTAGCCCACCAAAGCCATCTACGAACACCCACCAGCTGCCCTCACCCCTGGTGGTGGTGGAAGGCTGTCTTTCTGTGTGTTGTCCAGGAAGACTCATAAAGGAATCCTTCCCGCCGGGCCTCGCCTCGTGGTAGCTGTGGCTCTGCGGTATTTCCGGCTGCATCTGCGTTTGTGTGGGCAGGACATAACAACCGACCAGCCTCTGCTGGTAAATGACCAACCAGCACGTCTACACTAAGCCCAGTACACGAGGTCTTCCTAGTTTATTTTTTTTAAACTATATCCATCAGGAGCATTTGCACATCAAAACTCTGTTTAAAGAAGATGCAATTTGCCTTCAGAACAGGAGAGTAAACATAAGCATTATATATCACTGCCAAATTGAATAAAAAACATCTTGATATGCTAAGAATTCCTAATGAGAGGCTATTGGCTAAATAAACAACTTAAAAGACACTTTACAATAATGGGAAGAGTGTGGGCTTTTGTGTGAGACAGACAGTCCTACTCGCTCCCAGACAGCGCCCTCATTTTTAAAGTGAGATTTAAAAAAGAAAAAAGCCCATCAGGGATCATGGGAATGTATGGGAATTCTCAGCAAATAAGGCCTGATTAATACGCTGGTATTGTTGACATACACTATCTGGTTTGTCCCGTGTCTCCTGTCATCCACTTAAGGAAACACAGGGCTTCCCTGGTGGCTCAGTCAGTAAAGAATCCGCCTGTAGTGTGGGAGACCCAGGTTCGATCCCTGGGTTGGGAAGATCCCCTGGAGGAGGGAATAGAAACTTACTCCGGTATTCTTGCCTGGAGAACCCCATGGACAGAGGAGCCTGGTTGGCTATACGGAGTCACAGAGTCAGACATGACTGCACAGCTAACATTTTCACTTTCAAGGAAATACAAACAGATATATTTAAATTTTTAAAATAAATCCATGGGGAAAAAAGTGTTTACCTTACAAAATTGATGTTTATGAGCAGTTTTGATTATTGTGCATTAAGTCACAATTTAATTCCAGGAGTACGTAAATCTCATCAGAAGGGTTCATGTACTTAACGCTGCTTTGAAAACAGTACGGCTCATTATCAATTAGCAAGTCTGTTTTACAGGCCAAGTCATGTTAAAATTTGCATGGACTGACTTCCCAGTGGGAGCCATGGTGTCGTCCTTAGTACAAATCCAACAGAAATCAACAGAATCTGGTGAAGAGCATCCTTCTCAGAGCATCTGCGCAGATGAAGCTCTGCCCTTTCTCCTTTGATGTTCTTGGATATCTGACCTCAAGCAGGCGGTGGGAAGGGCTGAGGGGCGTCGCCCTCTGGGACGTGGCTGGTGTCCTGACAACTCCAGGTGGGGTGGAAGGTAATGCTCTCGCTGCGACTCTCCGTTTAGACTCCGTTTAGTCCATTCAAAATGCAGTTAAAGTGTGTGTGTTCTCAGTCAAAAGTAACCGTTTCTACTATTTTGTTTTTCGTAAGAGCTTTCTTCTTTAAAAATTTAAAATACATAAAATGAAAATTATTCCAGACATAACAGTAATCTAGTGTGCAGTGTGAATGAGCTCATCACTGTATGTCATAAAACAGACCCTACAGGTGGTCTCTGTCTGGTCTCCGAGGGCCTTTCACTGACCCCTTGGTCTGTATTGTAGTGGAATATTATTCAGCCATAAAAGAAGGAAATCCTGCCTGAGGTGTCCTGGGAGAACCTGGGCTATGCAGCCTGATCCCAGGGCAGGCTAAGGTGTGTGCCCGTGTGTGCATGTGCACCTGTGCAGGTGTGCGTGTGTATATGTACAGCTCACGTGTGTGTGTGTGTGTGCACATGTCTTACGGGGAGGTAAGAATGGAGAGGGAAGCTAGAATGATGCTGAGACAAGTCACATGAGGAGGACTTTGAGCAGCAGATTCAGCAGTTTGGGATTTTTTTCATTTATGAATGGAAGATTTTTGAAGGGTTTTGAGCAGCCAGGTGCTTGGAGAGGATGGAGAAAAACAGGTGCTCTTCCACCCGCCTGCCTGGGGCCATGGCCTGGCTTGAGCATCTCTCCTCTCAGACCTTGGGTGCATTGCATCCTGCGATATATTTGACCTCAGTTTTCTCAGGTCCGACCCGGGGAGTGGAGGGCACTGGCCTCCTGGAGAAGTTAGGACACGAGCATGAACGTCTGGAAGGCAGAGGAAGGGAGAACTCACAGATCATGGTGGCCAACAGGATGGAGGGGTGCAGAGAAGGAAGCCTTTCTGGACAGTTCCAAAGATCGAGCCTGAGGAGTGGGGAGGATGAGTCCCTGTACTCCTGGAGAGTGAGCAAAACAGGCGAGGTTGTCCTGGAAGCTCCTGGAGAGCTGCCTGGTGGAGCTGCCCAGCAAACTCTAGGAACTGAAGTCTGAAAACCTCACAAGTCAGAGAGATTTCCATCTGAGTCTCTGTGGTTACTCCGGACACCCCGTTAGGCTTTAGAAGAGAAAGTTCAAGCTCAGGGAGCCTGTACCCTCTGCAGGGCTGGGTCAGCGGAGCAGAAACAGATCTTCTGGGTCAGGACCCTAGAACCACCTTGTAGAACGCTCCCTGTGCTCTCTGCATTTTTCAGCAACATTTGGAAGATGCTGGTTAGGAAAAGTGCCATTTTGCAGAGAGAGAGACAAAAGTCAGAGTTACTAAACACACTCAGAAATTCGCGGGCCTGCTGAACAATTTATATCCAAACACAATGGCACCGTCTGGGGGTATCACCGGTGGGTCTCAATAGCCTGTGGGCATCACACATTAGGAAAACTTTCCTCATTTCCATTTACAGGGGACAAAGAAGATGCAGAGACTAACACAGCTGAGGAAATGCAGACAGATCCCACAGCTTCGCTGGAGCATCCCTGGAGCTCAGAGAATCACCACCCCCGACTCGATTACAGTGGAGTGATCTGAGACAGGAAGAGATTAGAATTTCTATCAAGGGTCTTTGAGATACAAACAGCCCTTCAGAACACCCGTGCCTAGTCAGGCAGCTTCCTTTCTCCCTGGGCAGAGCCTGGCAGGATGGCCCACCATGGGGCCCTGCCCAGCATGGTCCCTCCTGTGCTCATGCGCTTATTCGATAAGTAATTGTCCAGTGAGACACACAGGAGTAACGGCACGTCTCAGCAGATCCCCTTCCCTGGAGTCTTGGTCGGTAGCTTAGTGAACTGAGCCAGAACACTCCCCTACATGAGCCTCTGGATTAAGAACTGATGATGGGTGAAAGCGTTGGGATAAAATAACGCAACACTAGAAAGCATTTTCTAGACGCTGCTTCCTGAAGCTTTCAAAATGAAAGCCAGAATAGAAAACCTTGCTTAGAAATACTCTGCTTGCTCATTTTCTTTAGGCTGTTAATTTTCTTTAGGTTTGAATTTATTCCTGACTTGCAACCAAGGAATTAAATTGTCCTTTAGAAAATAAGACCTCCCCCCGCCCCACCCAATGAGCACAGCCGGGTTTCCTTGGGTAGTTTCTACAGTTAGAGAAAGCAGAAAGTGATCCTGGCGTTTCTGCTGAAGGCATTAGCTCAGAAGCCTCTAAATCAGTGCAGCTGAGATACGGTCTAGGAACAACCTCGCCGAGGTCTAAACACGCACGTCCTGTTGGAAGCCTGTGTGCCCTCGAAACAAAAGGGTATCCGAGGCTGCTGCTGGCATTAGGGGACGCGGGCTGGTGTGACCACCTGGCTTTGAATGTATTCGTTGGGGCTTTTCTGGATCCTTTAATTCTCCCGCTCATGAGACAGTCGAGCATCGACTCTGCACTGACTAGACAGGCATTGGGTGTTCAGATGGCCCCAAACTCACCCCCAGAAGCTTGGTTTCTGCATCTCAAACAAACTAGATGGTGAGGCTCCAAACACACGCACTGCGGGCTGCGAGGGCCGTCCTCTGACTAGGAGCTCAGGTGTTTCCAGCACCAGGAGACACCGCAGCCCAGAAAGGACCATCTGTCCATCCTCCCAGCTCCTCCTCCGTCCTCTTGGGTCATTCTGAAAACTCTTTACATCTTTTTGAAGCCCTTCTCTTCAAGTTCTGACTCTCAGAAGAAGTGCTCGACAGGAACCAGGGTAAGCTCACCAGGGAGGCTAAGTGCTGATAAGGAATCAGATTATCTCAGAGGAGCAAGAAAACCAGGGCTGAAACTAGCGAGGGGATGGTCATGGTCTCAACATTCTTCTAAAAACGGTTTCCCAACTAAGGGACATGTCTTAGTACATATGCTTAATTCTAAAGAAGAAAAAGCACATACACAAAAAGTCAGTGCAGTTGCACAGCTTACGACAAAGTTAATCTTTCATATTACACCTATGTATTCCATGGGGAGTATGTCCGTTTACATATTCTGTATCTTGATATGTTGAATACATTTTGTAATGAAGGAAATGCCAAGAGCTGCAGAGCAGCATGACTAAAATCAAGTTCAGTTCACCGGAAGCAGATTCTTCTTTTCCGCATCTCCAACAGAGGGTCCGTCTCCCTACGGGGCTCTTCGCTCTGTCGTGAGAACAAGACCAGAACCAGGCCTGTCTGGGCTCGCCAGGCTGCTGGAGAGACGCTGCTTGCCGGGGCGGCTCTCCTCAGCTCATAAACCGCCTCTCAATCTTCTTCCTTTTCTTTTGTGTTCCTTTGCAGACTGCAGGGACCTCTAATAAAGGCTGTGGAAGTCAACGTGCTTTTATTGTTTGCTAAGTAAACCGTCACAAGGATAGGCAAACGGGGGCACAGAGCAGGGTCCATCGGAACCCCCAGTGCCTCTTCTAGTCGGTGCAGAGTTCCTGCGTGGTGGGTGGGGAATTAAATTACCATCAAAGGGCCTGGGAGGCTTCCTCAAGGCAGCTGATAGCTCACATTTAAAACACTACCAACTTTCAGCCACGCTTTCCACTACGTAGGGGCTTGCTGTGGTCTAGCTATTTGCTGTTGGCTGGCAGATCATGTGAAAACATGCATCCGCTCTAAGATAAACCAGAACAGCAGACTGCCTGGTACTCTGAAGCACCAAGGTTTCAGAACACCAGAGGCTGGGGAGGTTTCAACTGATTACTGTACTGACAAATGATCTTTTGAGATTTTTGTGCAAATGACTACCCCCAAACTGCTTAATTCACACAGACCATCACCAAAGGCATTTAGCCTGGGGATTTATTTGAGTTTACATATAGAAAATTTGTTCTTTAATACATCTTCTCCAGGCCCACAAAAATGACTACACCACAGGATGATTTCTGAGAATAAAGCAGTATCCAAGTCTGATCATGTAAGCACCATTTCATTTGGGGGCAATCCAAGGTTGTAATAAGATGCTTTCGTTAATAATCCTTTTCCCTGGCTAGTTAATGTGTTCTCTGATGCTTAATTTGGCTGATCTTATTTTTAATATATATATATATATTTTTTTTTACTGATACTCTAAGGATTATCGGTGCTTTCTCTCTGAAGGGAGGAAACCTGGGTGTTGTCAGTCTAGGCGATGTCAGGCTTGAGATTTCGAGAGCAGGGTGTGCCTGCAGGTGGGTGTGTAGCCCCTTCCAGTGGACTCTCTCTCTCGTATTTCTGCTCAGTTCCAAGGTTGCCTTCTTTTCAGACACATTTGTTAAGGTGATTAACTTCAGGAATTCATGCTGCTCAAAGTGAGTGAAATGGTGAATGTTTTGACCATTTTGATGCAGAAATCTAGGAAAACAGTCATCAGAATCAGGGACAGAGGCCTGAAATCCCTGGCAGGCTTTGAGAGGGGCAATAAAGACACAGAAAGCTATAAAAGCAGGTGATTTAGAGGGAGGCAAGTGTTTGAGCACAGCTGGTATTTTAAAATCTGACATTATTTTCAGTATTTATTTTAAATCTCAACGCTTAAATTGATTTAAGAAGGTCAAAGAATGTGCTCTTTTTTTCCCCTTACGCAGGGAGAATTGGGATGACCCTAAATACAAAGGAAGGAAGAACTGTCTTTGGTCGACTTTAAAGAAGTCGGCAGTCACCTGTACCTTCCACAGAGCAACCACTGATGCCAATTCTGAATGTCAAGAACAAGCGAAAAAATGAAATAAAAGGGACATGAAAATATGTGCTGTGTGCATGGGTCTCCTTCCCTGGCTGTGCAGCTACCCCGGCCTCCAGAACCATCCCTCATCCCCCGAGCCCTGCTGGCCACGCAGGTGGTATCCCCAGGGCTGCAGAGACCCCCAGGTCTGCAGCCGTACTGCATATAAGCCAAGGGGTGTGTTCTTAGTGCTTGTCAAAACAATCCTGAAATCCCATTTTCCTTTAATAAAGTATGGTTTTGTCCTCCAGATGCATGCGTGAATAAGATGTCATCCCCTGTTTCAGTTCCGGATTGCACCCCGCTGATGTTCCTAGGCAGCAGGAAAATTACCTTATTGAAACATATTGCTGGCAGCGACCACGGGCCACATTCTGCATCAGTATTACACACATGACATATTCAGAGACCTTTGAGTAAGACTATGAATATCAAGTGATTGAAAAGATTATACCGGCTCAGGGCTTTTTCTTGGGGTAGAAAAGGTTGTGGTTCTGGGTGAGTGTCTTTCAGATCAATATCATTATGTCATAAAAACATGTCACAAAATAGTTTACTTCACAGCTTCCCCACTTGCCTGCTTTTCCCAGCCCCAAGGTCCGCGTGGAGTTGCTGCCATGGTTGGCGATAGTTGTGTGGCCAGTCGTGCCCCTGTGTGTCCTGCTGACCTGCAGATACATGCATATTCCTGGTCCTTGGCACAGCCAGGTGTCCGAGGAAACCCCACGCAGGTGTGTCAGGAGACTGGGTGAGCTACACTCGCCAGCATCCTGCACCAGCGGAGGTGTGGAGGTGCCCGAGCACACATGCACACACACTAGAAGATGCAGAAGCATGCTGACTGCCCATGAATGACCAGGTTTGCTAAAACTGTAGGCAGAGGCTGAAGTTGGCCATCAGAGGGGCAGAGCATCCCCCATGAGCTTAGCTCTCCGAGTATCAGCTGTAGCGGCAGTGACCCCCACCCCCCTCGGCACTACGCAGACCTGGGAGGCCCGGCCTGTGTCCCCACCAGGAGCAGAGCTGTGCCATTCACCCCGCTGGTCCTGGAGTCCAGAGAGCTGGGGGTGGGGTGAGCCCCCTCCAAGAAGGTGATACCTTTGGGGAACAGCTCCAGAGAGGCCTTGACCAAGTCTTAGAGCCCCTCGGTCACCCCGGGGCTGGGGCGCTTCTGCTACAGTCTCGCATCAGGATGAGATCATGTCACGTCCAAAGTCAAGTTCTAGTCCGTCCCTAATGGCTGCAGCCACATCAGTGAACAGATACACATCAGCGTAGAATGCACAGAGTTAACCAGTGTAAACTCTTGTTGTTTCACCAGGAAGAACAGAGACTGATTCTCCACACCTCAACACACAGCTTTTTTCTTTTAAAAATATACAAATATGATCCAGCAGAAATTCACCATTGTTTGATCTCTCTGAACAGCGTTGTTCACACCAGTTATTTAAAGGAGAGAAGGAACGCGCTCAGAACAGAAATTGTTCAGTGGAAACAGGAATTGTGTTCTAGGAGGCCTTCCTCATGCAGAACTCGCACTAGCGACCCTGCTCGGGAGGGGGCACCGGACGGAAACCTTCCAGGATGGGAGCGCTCGCCTCCGCAGACGATACTCTCAGGTTTTGCCTCTTTTCAAAGGACAGTGCCACTTTCTGTCTTTCATAGACTTCACTTCCTGTAGATTTCTTGTCGATTTTCACTTCCTTTCTTTCTCTGCCCGCTTTGTTTCTGTCTGTCATCTACCTCGAGCGCATCTCTTTCTTTTTTCATTCATCTTGGCCTCCAGGCTGAGAGCCGTCCCCTGCTCCCTCCGTGGCCACTGTAAGGAGCCTTGGGCAGCAGGCCTGGCCATCATGCTGTGAAGAGGCCGACAGAGACCCAGCTTCAAAACCACAGAGACTTGCAGCTCCTCCTTGGCTCACCATAGGGCTGCCGCTTCAATAATGGGCAGAGAATTTTCCTTTTAGGAAGATAACCAGATTGCAGGTTTCACTGAAACACTGTGTGTTGCTTTGTGCCGTGCTCCTTAGTGGCTGGGACAGAAAGCTACTACTCCTGGGAATGCTTCACAAACCCCGTCACCACCAAGCCTCCGTGCCTTCGGGAACCATCCAGACCAGCTCCTACCACTTGGTGTACATCCTTGACAGCATCATCTCATGCTCAAACACATCTGCCCCATGCGTGCATGGTCCTCTGGAGCTATGGCGTAAAGATCTGTGCAAGCAGCTGTGACCCGCACGAGGACAGACAGTGCAGAGCTGGGCACACGTCAGCCCCTAGAAATGCGAACGTCTTATGTGTGTGCAGTTCAGCCACCCTGAACCCTGGGTGCCTTCCTCCGGGTGAAATTCTAGGATGGAGAAAGCTGACCAGGGACTCAGTGGCTCATTCACTGAGGGATCCACTGAGGTGCACTGTGACCACAAACACTGAAACCCCCCCCTTAAAAAGTGGATCCTCTCTGCATTTGCTCTAAGTGTGCCCATCTCTGGGCGCCGTCTACACCCCGTGTGTTTGCTCTTCGCTTCTGCTCACTTTATAGAAAGGAAAGTCCCCTCCCTTACTTCCTCTGACTCTGAGAGATCAACGCGCTTCATGGTGATTTCAGGACATCAGTGTTTATAAAGGTAAGTCACTCTAGCATATCCCCTCCCCCAGAGGATGTATCTGGGGATGTTGGATTGTATTAAGTCCCAGCATAAATAGAGATGGTATCATCTTGCTCTCTTTTCCCGGAGTAAACGCTGGAGCTGGTCCAAGGCCCACATCAGCCCAGCAGGCTGGGCCCCAGAGAGAGCGCAGGGATCTCTGTGGACTTGGCGCTGTCGCCCTCTTCTCCGCTTTGTTCTGCTTTTACTGTAAATCCTGAGCTCACCATGGGGGCAATTCAGCACCAGAGTGGAGGATTATTCTCCCACCCCCAGCACCCTGCTCGTGTGAACCGGTCACCAGGCACAGTCAGGGCAACAGTGTCCACTGCGTCCCCCGTTACGATGTGGTCCATCCCGTCTGCCCCGACAGTGCACACACGATCGGGCCGTAAATCAGTCTGACACCAGGGCTCAGCTCTGCTTCTACCTCCTATACGGCAGGACTGCAAAGATACTCAAACCCCACGGCGCCCCGGGACGCAGCCTGGAGACCAGCACATGCGCCTCTGGTCCACCAACATGGTTCAAGCTTCGAGAGACGTTGGCGGAGCTCCCCTCGTGGGTGGGCATCATGCCATGGGGCAGCCAGGACTACTGTCGGTCCCTGAAGGTGCAAAGAGCCTTGCTGCTCTGGACAAGGCGGGGTTTGATGTGTGCCGCTGGGGGTCGGGGATGAAGAAGGGCCTCCCGCAGGGGCTGACAGTGGGAGTGAGAGTCCACGCTGATGACAGCGTGTTACAGTTCCAGGGCTGGCGATGCAGAAGCCCTCCAGCCTCAGGGAGCAAGCGTCATGTAAGGAGGAGCGGAGGCAGCTGGAGATGGAGAGGGCAGGGCCCGCCTTGAAGACCCCTCCCCGAGACCAGCGGCAGCTCTTCTCCTGGAAACAAGGGAGGTTCAACCACCGGGGACCTCGCAGCAGGAGCCCAGTCACATGGGCGACGCCAAGAAGTCTTACTGCAAAATATCCTTTTTTTTTTTTTCTTATTTGAAAAGACAAATTATTAGCATTTTTAAACAATTTCAATATGTTTAATGGCTGAAAGTTAAACTCAAACTGTTCCGCTCCCTGAATAAAACGCGAGGTCTGTAAACAGGAATCTTAAGTTACCCCAAGAGTACACTCATTTTAAATTTTACTTGAAAGCGGGATGTACGTTTATTACAATTTCAAACAAAATGCTAATGCCATTAAACAAATGAGGTTTAGGCAAATTAACTGCATTTTAATATTCTGAAAGCCTATGATATAGGACATTGTGTTACGAAACATTGGCCAGAAGTATCGGTTGCAAGTGGGGTTTTCATTGCTGTGAATCTCAGGAGAATATTTGTAATTAGTATCATTTGCCTAATACTTCAGGTTAATTAGAATATTTAATTGAATAGCTGTAATCTTCAGAGATGACTATATTATGATCAAATTAGCCCCATCCCGACGCGTGCTGATCGCAGGACGGCAGCCCGCCTCACTTCTGCTAGCTATTTGGCCCTCTGGAGCGTTCAACAACATAAGAAAAAATCTGTTTCTTACACTTTTGAATTTTAATGATCCATTTGAACTCTGCCATCAACATTTAATTATTCCAGAAAAAAAAAAGTCCCAGCCATGACTCCCATATGGCATGTTGGCAAATACACTTGCCCGCAGAGGCGCCCGCACCTCTCCTGGCAGTTCTGCGAAGAGATTTAACACAGACTTTTCCCCCCGAATACGAGGCCCCCTTTTTTTTTTTTAATCGTGTTTGCAAATACAGACCAGATGAAGCTTCACAGAAGAGGTTACTAGGATACTATTGAGACACTGTTAGGAGCAGCTGAATTGAGTTTAAGGGTGTGACAACGGGTTTGATCCTGTAAGGTCTCTGCCGGACTTTCTGCATTGTATGCAGAGGGTCTGAGGAATCAGGTATCTGCTCGGCCAAACCTTGTTAGCCAAAAATGCCTTTTTGTGGGGAAGACATGGGGGACAGGATGGGGAGGTGTTTATACAAAAATCTTCATCTTGGCTTGAAAGATAAGGTTCCTGACTGACGGAGCTGCCGGATGCAACACACATGTATGTGATGAGTCTATACAACCAGCATCTACACTGCTGATGCTTCAAACATCTCCAGGATTAAATCATCATTATGGAGGGGTTCAGGAGGTACAGAAACGCATTTAGGGAGACTACTATAGTTTGTCAAATTAGGATTCCAGACCCAGTGACGCCTTCTGCAGCCCGGGGTCATCCTATGAGCAAATTAGGACTTTATGTGGAAGGAGAGCTACCAGCCAGGCCGTGGCTGACCCACAGACACACCAGAGCCCCAGAGCGTGGGCAAGAGCAAGACCAAGGGCCAGAGCTCCTGAGGTCAGTTCCACATAATAATCCAAAAAAAAGTTGAGAAGGGAAAGTGATGTAAACATTGGAACAGCTCCTCATGACACATATCCTCACTAGGTTTCGCTCCTTGCAGAGTGCTTGTATCATCAGCACGAACCCTCTTCATGGGGGAGGCGGTCTAAAGGAAGGGGCTGGAATACACTGCCATGGAACAGAACAATTAATTAGGGTACACAACCGCCCTCAGGATTTCTTCCTAGATAATATTTGTTATCCTTTTCACAAGGATCGCACATCTTCTAAGAATTCCAGAGGAACAGCCCCCAAACACAGGAAGATGAGCTTTTGAAACAGATACTGAAACTGATACTTTGCTCTGAAACTAAGAGAGGAGCTGAAAACAGAGAACCGATTTTAGCAGTGCTGGTAAACAACAGTAAGGACGAGAGTTAATTAGGAGCACATGTCATAATACAGGTTTTTGTTTTGATTTGCCCGTAATTCACAGTATTGGCAAAAGCAGGGTGTATTGGCATGTCAGCATACGATGATTCTGAACTGTGTTCACATACAAATGCTCAAAGACGTATTTAGCCAAATTCTTGAAGAGGTAGTTGGCTGATAATTGATGCTATGAAAAAAAAAAATAAGAGTCATAAAACCTGGATCTTTAATGAAAGAGGAAGAATAATGCAATGTGAGTTGGAGGAAATCATCGAAGAGTGTTAACACGAGCCCCAGTCGTAAGCGGCCTTGCAGTGGGAGGAGCCGGCGGGGAGACGTGAACAGATTCGGTCCAGGGCTCTCTGAGGGCTGCAGGGCCGGGGCTGAGCCTGGCTGCTCTCCGCCCGGAGCGAAAACAGCCACACTTCCACTGACACCCGATTATCACCGATTCTGTTTCCAAATCTCTTTCAAACAATGATTCAAAGTGCATTCTTAAGCAGCCGTTTAAAAGCGCCTTGAAAATGCCTCTTCGTGCCGAGGGTGCTGCTCGCGGAAGTTTGCTTGGGTGAAATCTTGGAAAAATGGCCACAGAAGCAGCGTATGTCATCAGCAGACCGAGCCTGACGTTACTCATCTCTAAATCTGGGCTTAACATTCTTTTTGGCCAAGTCAGTTCTACCTTCTGCGAGCTGCTGCCATATTTATGTAGATATATCAGAGCCTTCATAGGTATCTTTTAAAAAATTTTCCCCACTCTTTAAATTTGTACGGCATCTGCCGAAGCCCATTAGAGGCAGCCGCCCGTCTCCAGCAGCAGCGCCGTGATGTACTGTCTCCTCGGTGGAGGTGCTCCCCGCACACGCAAAATTCTTCCAGAATTAAAAAATCTGCTGCGCTAATTGTGGAACAAATTTTCACCAACCCTCTTTGAGAATCCAGCTCTAAGTATTCTCCCATCTATTAAACAGATGGCAGATAAGATTGTAAACATATTTGCTTCATATTGAATAGATAGTTTCTGGCATAATACTAATTAACAAATTAAATGACTGACTCTCTGCATCACATTAAAGTTAAAAGCACTTTGTAAGTTTGTCTTGGGTAGTTATTTACTTTGACAATAGCACGCAGTGAAAAACTGTTCCATGTTTCCCCAGCAACATTATGCAGTGAGCCGTTTTCTTTTTTAAAACTCCATATTTTATTATAATTCATTTGACTTTCATTACAGTCACTCATTACAAAATGTATGTGCATTTAATCCATTTCCGAGGGCTGCATATTTCCGCATCCCATCCGCCAGCTTCGTGATTATGCCTTCGGTTGGCGCGAGGACGCACAGCCAGGCTTCACCGCTCCTCGTCTCTCAGATTTGAGGGGGGCTCTTCAGGAAAGAGGGCTCAGCAGCGAGCACTGTCTGCCGTGGCAGCCACGCGGCTGGGGACAGTTTCTGTGCGGCTTGCTTAAAGGGACACGGTTCCTTGCTGTTGTGCATCTTCACGGATGCAAGTGAGATGGGTCCAGAGTGATGTAGACGCTGCCACACGCCGAGCAGAAGAACCTGACGAGGTTTAGCTTGCTGGCCTTTCATCTGGGCCCCCGTGAGCTCCTCGACAAAAATGGGAGCAAAGCGACCCCCTCTTCCTGTCCTGGGGGTATCGAGATTCTTAGATAAGTCACCTGCGCGAGTAACTTCAGGCTAGGTACCACTTGGAGACGTTCATTCCAGAACAAAAGGGGGAAACATTTTGTTTGGGTAGAGAAATGGGTAAATTTTCCAGAACGATCTCTATGGCTCAGAGCTTACATATCTTGTCAGAAAAAAAGACGTTAGCCCTTTTAGCCTGAGTTGCCTTGGCATTCAAGTTCTTGACCTCAGTTTACATGCTTGGCGTATAGACTGTTTCAGTTTCTTATTGCTATTCTTTTTCTTGGTACACCCTATAGTGAAAAAGGAAAGCACTGCCTTACAGAAAATTAACCCGAAAAGTCCACATCCTAAGATCCTTGCTCGCTGGGCGTAAATACAGGAAAGCAACATTTCGGCCAAATGAACTAACATAATGGAGCCACACCAGTTTACCTGAATCTTTTCATTTTGCAATAATTGGTGAACCAGTTACATCACTAGGTCATTGATCATAGGCAGACTGTCTCAGAAAACGAAATGCATGCGTTATTTGGAAAAATTAATTTTCTGTATCATAGAGGGGATATTGGAGAAGGAAATGGCAAGCCAGTCCAGTATTTCTTGCCTGGAGAATTCCACGGACAGAGGAGTCTGGCAGGCTACAGTCCATGGGGTCAGAGTCAGACACGACCGAGCACACACACACATGGAGAGAATATGGCTGCAGATTATCTTAATTTTCAGAGATGCATAGACTTATAACTGAAGCATTTCCAAAGGAGGTAGAAATATCTTTAGTTGGAGGCCAGTGGTGTAAATTAAGTCAGTAATCACCAGCCTCCAGTAACCATGCAGGAATTACTCATGAATGGTTAAATGGCTCAAACAGAAAAGTGGACTCCAAATTATCTTAGTGTCCTGAGTGGCTCAAATTTCATAAATTAAGCAAAATGAGTCCACCTTCAAGCACCATCTCATACGACTAGAATTCAAGTTTAGCTTGCGTTCATATATTTATTTTTCATCCCAGATACAATTTTCCGCATGGATCATTTTAGACTTGGGGATATTCTCCATGGAGGGTTATTTTCTTCCCACTCAGCATGCCCTAACTAGTGACATGACCGAGCAAGCTGACCAAGGGCTGACTGCAGAGGGGTCTCCCATGGATCAGGGTGGGTGTGTGAGTGCCAGGCCCAGTGCACCCCTGGACTTCGAGACCACACATATGAAACAACATGAAGACACCTTTCAGTGGAAATTATAACTGAATTGTCTGCATACCATTTTTTAAATGCCACATATTTTTAGAAAACTTTCTGTGTGTGTAATAATTAACATAAACAAAAATCTTTGTCACATAGTGGGTGAAGATGACTTCTTCTAGTTTCGGGGGAAATCTCTGGGAAACAGGACATACTGTGCTGATCAGACCACAGAGGTGGGAGAGGCAGGTTTGTGCAGCAGGAGCCGGACAGGAGGGAAGGCACCTGACTTCACAGGGGGAGCAGAGCCTCTAAAAGCAGGAGTCCAAGACCATCCTGGTATTTACACCTCACCGCTTCTTCCTTCCCGCGCTGTGCAGTAACCTACTCCTCCAGAGCCCTGCACAGAGTGCCGGGAAGAAAGGCTTTCAGTCTGACACTTGAGCTTGGTTCTCGGCTTTCGTGGGCGAACTGGATGATTCACTCAGTAAACCCGACCCCGATATTCGTAAACAAGACGGTGAGGAAGGTACACACTCCCTGGGTCAGTCACGGTCTTAATACGCTGAAAGATCTTGTTGTTTGTCTGTGTCTGTCAATTAAGAGTTTTTCTAATAAAATGAAGCCCGAGATTCCCTTTTCAAAGGATGCTTGTGGTAAAGCAGATGCATTTGTGAAAGTGCACAAGCCAGGCTCAGATTCCCTTCATTCCCTTCATTCCCCAGTGGTGACGTTGTCTTGAGATCCCCTCAGAGTTTGTCGACTTAGGTCAGCTCTCTGCAAGGCGAGCTTAGCTCCTGTTTTCCAGTTGGTGGGTATGCTTGCAATCCAAATTGTTTGCTATTATTGTTGACTTTTAATAAAACTGTGACCAGTTGACCTGTGATGGTGTGGTTCTCCCAGAGGGAGGATCAGGCAGGGGCTACATAGTGGAGATGGAACCAGCTTTGGCAAAGCAGATTTTAACCGTCTCTTTGCCCCATGAACTGTGTGATCTCAAGTCAGTGACTACGCCTCCCTGGAAAGCGCACTTTATTTGTTAAATGAGGACCTGAGCCCACTAATAACCAACGTCTGCTTTACACCTTTTCCTCATTTGAGAAACTGGAAAAGGGTTATTTTCTTTGAAAGATGCGGCCAAGCATCTCCTGACAGCCCCATGTTTGACTTCTTCTCTTAAGCAGGTCAAGTCGGTTTGTAAGGAGGATGTGACATCCTAGCAGCACGATGCACTTTTTTATTTGAATATGAGATAAGAAAAAACAAATTATTTCCATGAGCGACTGTAGCTTTTCTCACTTCCTGCATTCTCCTCCCTTTGGTATAATCCACAGGAGAGGACTCTCCCTCCTCCACGCCACAGTCGTAGAAAGTTAATGCTCATCACAGAAGAAATCATGAGCACAGATTGTTTGGGCAGATAAACCACACTGACTAAGTCAAATATCTATCATCTCTCTATGTGCCCTTCCACACCGCAGGCCAAACAATCACAATGATTGACTTTACATTATGTCCAATAATTGTTTCAGTTGTATTTTAAAGGTAGCATGAAACACTACAGAAGGTTGGATAATTTGGAAAATAGAGGAAAAAAAGAAAAGAAAAACACAAAGTTAAAATATCTCTACATGTGGACTCAGGAATGCCCAATATGTTTTGTTTGAAGAAGTCCTGAAAGATGCAAGACCGTGCTGGAACAGGGTTCCCAGTGCTAATAATATGTTTATGATCCCCTAACAATTTATAAAAAAAAGTGATAAAACAAAGATTCACAATTAGTAGAGAATCGAGAACTGTTCTTCAAATAATGTAACTATTGGCAAGGAAACGATTTTCTTATCTTGTTTTGTTTTTAAATAAAACAATTTCCTCCTGATATGGTAGTAGGTAATAGGCTTATAAGCCTATTAAATTTTCAAAAACGATGAAGAGGCAGATAATATTATTACCTTTGGGGAAATAATTGACAGCTAATCAAAACTTCCAGGTAAAATATGTCTATCAACGTCACAAGCTATCTATTTGTAAGACACCTATGTTTTCTAAGTGGCATCAGACGTCAGGTTTGAGTGTATTATTAAAGATGATACTTATGAAGACTAGAGTTGTAAAATGATCCGTGATGCCTTGAATTTAAGATTTCATTCCAAGCAATCCAGGAAGATCTCAAATCTAACTAAAATAAGAATGTATGTGAACTACTTAATTTTATTTATAAAAAAGAGTGGGAAAATACATAATAACCCACATATATGTGTCCTTTTAAAGATGAAATGACTGAATCTGGACAAACTGGAGAACAATGAAGCAATCATTTTATTTAATTCCAGTGAAAAATGTCAAATGAGTTCAACTACACTAATAAATGATAAAAAATTAATGCAACTAAATAATAAAGAGATCAATAAAAATGAGATAATTTGGTTATTTGGTTTTGTTTGAGGATGTTTAGGCTTGAAATAATTCCTACTTTCCTGAGTAGATCTGTTCAGTAACCAGATTGATTCTACTTTACTCAAAATTGACTTAGTCAAGACAGTTTCAACCTGGATTATATTTCCTTTTTCTCTTAATAATCTTGTACAATTCACTGTGATTCCATAATCTTTGTATTAAAGAAAGCATGCATAAATCATAAAAGAATGAAAAGAACTGATTTTCTTGTTTTCTTCTTTTTTTGACTGCACCACACAACCCCTGGCAATGCTGTGTTCAGTCTGCTTACATGAGCAACATGCAGAGCCAAGTCCTAGCCACTGGACCACCAGGGAATTCAGGAATCTTTAAATAGCGTTCTAAGAAGTATAACTGTTTATTCAGATAAAATGCAAGTTCTAAATTAGATGGTTTAAAGAGAAAAGTTATTCTTTTTAATGATGATCAATATTTCTATTTACTTTTCAGAATCTAAATTTAAGTTCACTCTATTGAAAGTGAAATCTGTGGGCTTATTATGAAATAAAGTTAGATAAAGTAACACTATATAAAATTATTTGCTTTGGTAATGATACTAAAAATGCAAATTTGGGGGAAATAGCATTATGGTAAAAATAATATTCTTACCTAATTACAAAGCCTTTTAAGCACCAGTGTGTCTAAAATTGGATTTCATGCAGGCATAATTCATAATTTCATTCAGGCAAGGTGTGGTATTCCACCAATGGAAATAAGAGCTGTGCTTGCAAAAATTTAATATTGAATATTACACAGAATACTGAACTGTGAAATTTAGTGAAGAAACTACTGTTGGTTATAAAAGGTTATTTTGGCATAATAGTACACACGTCCATCATCAAGCATACAGGACAACTGAGCATTAAAGAGCTCTTTTAGGTATCAGCCTAAGTGTCCTGTGATAAAATCAAATATGTTTTAAATAGTGCAGTTCAGTTGCTCAGTTGTGTCCGACTCTTTGCAGCCCCATGGACTGCAACACGCCAGTCTTCCCTGACCATCATCAACTCCCGGAGCTTGATCAAACTCATGTTCATCGAGTTGGTGATGCCATCCAACTATTTCATCCTCTGCCACTCCCTTCTCCTCCTGCCTTCAATCTTTCCCAGCATCAGGGTCTTTTCCAAGAAGTCAGTTCTTCGTATCAGGTGACCAAAGTATTGGAGAAGGGAATGGCAAACCACTTCAGTATTCTTGCCTTGAAAACCCCATGAAAAGGCAAAAAGAAGTTCTAAATAATGCCTCCACATTTTATTTCTTTTTGTACATTATTTAGAGATATTTAATAAAACCCTTTAAATCAAACCCTTAACAACAAATCAAAGCTTTGTCAGAAAACTTCAGTTTTTGAAGCTTTGGTGAACTGCATCACAAATGACTCCTTAAAAAAAAAAAAAACTTGCAAAGAAAAAGACAGAAAAATGCCCATAAAGTAAGACAGGAACTGAGCAAGGTAAATGCCACCCGTTCAGGCAGTTTAGGAGAAGGCAATGGCACCCCACTCCTGTACTCTTGCCTGGAAAATCCCATGGACAGAGGAGCCTGGTAGGCTGCAGTCCATGGGGTCACAAAGAGTCAGACACAACTGAGCGACTTCACTTTCACTTTTCACATTCATGCACTGGAGAAGGAAATGGCAACCCACTCCAGTGTTCTTGCCTGGAGAATCCCAGGGATGGGGGAGCCTGGTGGGCTGCCGTCTATGAGGTCGCACAGAGTCGAACACGACTGAAGTGACTTAGCAGCAGCAGCAGCAGGGAGTTTACAAGATTTAGTTTTAGAATTTATTAATGGTATTTGGCATAGCTTAATTTATAGTAACTTGTTTCTGATGGACCTTCTACTATAGTCATTAATATCCTGAATTCAGGAGAACAAAATTGAGAGTACGTATGATTTTGCATCATCTGAATTTGGAAAAATTTACTCAGAATCATTAACAGACCACCTTAATGTCAGAGCTTTTATTGTGTGTTGTTCTATTTATGAGGTTTTTTTGTTGCTTGTTTTTTGCCCCTAAATAAAGAAGGAAAGGTAGTAACTGAGAAAACCTATAGGCCAAAATATGTATCCATCTCAATATAAAAAACAGAATTAAGAATATCTTCCATTTAGGAGAATTTTTTGGCTTACCAAGTATCTCTGTATTAAAAAGAGAATTTTCTAAAAAAATTAAAAAGTATGGTTAATGGAAGAGTCCATTGAAAATGTTAGTAATTTTAATCTTATTAATCATAAATTCAACCTTTGAAGAATAACTAATAGAAATTATATAAAAATTCAAAATAATATGAGATTAAAAAAAATCTTCAGAACAATCTGAAGACTTTGGTACGGAGACAGATATGCCTTAGAAATTGATCATATCATGGACGTGTCCCAAGAATGTGCAATTATACTGCTTATGCTTATTTGAAGCATTAATACCCAATGTATTAATAAATTAATAAATTTGTTGTGTATAAATAATTAATATATGTGTTCATATATAATATTCAATGTTAATAAGAATTGCTAAAGCTTTGCTTTACATTATAAAAATATGTTATGTCTATGTTTCAATAAAAGAAATAATTAAATTTTATAATAGTTTTGAATAGAACTATTTTATGGATTAGTCAATAAAATTAAAGTAAATTGTCAGTCAATAAATAAACACTCTAGTTACATAATTTTAGTTGCTTTTATCATTCCCTTTTACTCTAAGAAATGTTCCTGCTTGGATGGTAAATTTCATAGTCATGTACTTACACACTGGACCTTGTTCCAATAAGAGAAAACACCTGGACTTCTGTTTTCAATTAGGATCTAGAGAGAAACAAGAGAGTATTGCTTCTACGCCAACCATGAGTTAGTCATTTAATTTGGATAAAGCTAGAAAACCATAGTTTTCACACCTATCAGAGAGCTAAAGATGCATAGAAAGCTACATAGACATAAATCTGGAAGTTAATTTTTCTTTTCTAAGCAAAAAAATAACAAAATGTTCTTTCGCTTCTGGTGGAGCAAGATGAGAAAGAAAACACCAGTGTACTTGGAAAGTAAGGAGAAGCTGGAGGAAATTTTAAAAGACTTTTATTGACTGTGTGTAGTCTGGCACAAAAGTTTAAAATCTTGATAATCCTGAATTAACTGTTTTCCAAAAACTAGGAGAACGTGAGAGAGAGAGATTGCCAAAGGCGCAGAAAGACTTCCCAGCAATTCAGAAACCTGAGGGCTAACCTAATCAGCAGAAAAGACCTCATGTGATGCAGAAAGACAGCGATTTGACTCAGACAATGAAGAAAGCATTCGAGCTTCCCAGTGCTCAGATTTCAAGGCCAGTGGAAGGTAAGCTCTTCATCCTTCTTCCAAAGCCTTCTGAAAGCAATTCGATCAAAATCTAACTAAAGCTCCAACAAAGAAATTTACCAAATTCAACAGCAGTTTAGGTGGACAAGGTGCCCATACTTTGAGCCCGACTGAAAAAGGACGTGCCGTTTTCTGGGTTGTTCAGTTGCGGGTCTGTCGTTGTTCAGTCACTCAGTCGTGTCCAACTCTTTGCGACCCCATGGACTGCAGCACGCCAGGCTCCCCTGTCCTTCACTATCTCCCAGAGTTTGTTCAAATTTATGTCTATTGAGTCGGTGATGCAAGTATTATTTATTTAAGTCTCAACTGTTATCTTATACACAATGTCCGAAATGTACTAAAAAATTAGAAGACATGAGAAGTGAATGTACATGTTACTGAACTGTGTCGTTAAGACATGGATTTTAAATTGCTGTGAGATAGTGGAAAAACTGAACAACATGTGAAAAAATGACGTTTACCAGAGATTTAAAACTATTTTTAAAAATTTGAAGACAGAACAATACAAATTATCCAGACCAAAACCACAAAGAAACATCATAATCAAGATAATTATGGAAAAACAATGATAATAATAAGAGGACAGAGAGTCTGCGGTTTGAGCGGCGATCTTCCTTCACTGAAGAAGTAATTGGAGACCCAGAAGGAGAAGAGAGTGAAGAGGGCAGAACCAGTCTTTGAAGAGATAATGGTGATAATTTTTTAACATTGATGAAGAAAATCAACCCACTGATGCAGAAAATCAATGAAACCTAATGCAAAAACTGGAAACAAAACAAACCTGCTTTGAGACACAGAATATCTGAACTTCTGAAAAAGAAAGAACCTGAAAAACAGTGTAAAAGATAATACAAAAGGAAACTTTTTACCATTGGGGGAAAAAATAAAAAGCAGAGGCAAGAAGGCAATAGCTTGACAAATTTAACTTCTGAATGACTTTAAAAAACTCTGAAACCAGAATTCAATTTTTAGCAAAAATATCCTTCAAAAATGAGTTATTTTCAGATGAAAAAAAATTAAGTTTGTGACCAGCAGATCTGCCTTAGAAACACCAATGTCAGTTCTTCAGGCCAAAGGGAAATCACAGCAGATCTTTAGGAGGAACAAGAGGAAAAAATAAAAGCCCACTTTTCTTCAATTCTCTCATTTTCTTTAAACGTTACATGACTCTTTAAAACAAAACTTTATATTTCATATAAAGTAGTATAATTGTAAATCCAGATGAACAATGAGAAAAGATGCATATTGTAATCTCTAGAGAAATAGTTATAAAAGCAACATAAAAATACAGTTAAAAACAAAAAATAAGAATTAAAATAAACTACTACAAATATTCAATTATGTCAATGAAGCTAGGAAAAATGAAAAATACACAAAGGGAGATGGCGTTACGGAAAACGACTATCAGCACAGTAAACCTGAGTCAAGCTGCGCTCCATTAACCGTATCTACCTCTGACACTCCAGTTGAAAGACAGAGAATGGTGACCCAGGTGAACGGAACAGATTTCCAATTTGCTGTTGAGATGAACACAGGTATGACCTCGAAAGTGTTAAAGCTCCCTCACAACTAGGAGCTCTCCAAATTAACCTCTTCTTGGTCACAATGCCTGTTTAAAAAAACAAATAATATAAATGTGCTCACCTGAAGATATATATAAATTCTATTATATATTACATACTTTATTATTATTACTAAAACACAATTCTGTATCAATTTCTAAAAAGTGTACCTATAATCATTTTAAAGCCTTTTACAGCAGTTTAAGGTTAGAGCAAACCCAAGAGGAAGGTACAGAAATTTCCTATACACCCCTTCCTCTTGATTATCAACACTCCCCACCAGAATGGTGAATTTGCTACAAAGAATTGTGTGTAAAAAGTCATCACAATACCCAAGGTTACCTGGGTTTTCTCCTAGGTTGTCTCTAGAAGGTTTATAGTTTTGTATTTTACAGCGGTTTTTTGCAAGAAGTAAATTGTACAGAATTGCAGGCCGTGGTGATAATAAAAAGCAGACAAAGTAAAAGACAGCTTTATTACTAGTTCCAAATTCTCCGCAGGTAATGCACACTCTTATAACCTGCAATCATGATGGACTATTCCCTCAGCCCTGCCTTCCTGATTACAACACCTGCAAGCTATACAGGTCCACAACCTCCAAATCTCACTTCAGAAGCCCTTTTATGTGGGAAGTTTTTTGTCTTCTTTTAATTCCATGATTTGAGTTGGTGCCATTTCTAAGTCTATCCAACATCCTTGTCATTCCCCTATCTCAATCATAACAGGTGAGTTTTCACTTGTCTTTTTAATGTCCTACCATTTATTGGGTTTCCGTTGGAATCACCAGACATCCACATCTTTAAGGACAGGGGTATGTCTATAGCTCTATCTCTATCTCTCTCTATCTATCATTTGTGTATCTACCTGCTGCTGCTGTTGTGCAGTCGTATCTGACTCTTTGCAACCCCATGGACTGCGGCAAGCCAGGCTTCCCTGACCTTCATCAAGTCCCAGAGTTTGTTCAACCTCATGTCCATTGAGTCAATGATACCATCCAACCGTTTCATCCTCTGTCATCCCCTTCTCCTCCTGCCTTTAATCTTTCCCAGCATCAGGGTCTTTTCCAATGAGTCAATTCTTCTCATCAGGTGGCCAAAGTACTGGAGCTTCCTCTTCAGCATCAGTCCTTCCAGTGAATATTCAGGACTGATTTCCTTTAGGACTGGTTTGATCTCCTTGCAGTCCAAGGGACTCTCAAGAGTCTTCTCCAGTACCACAGTTCAAAAGCATCAATTCTTCGGTGCTCAGCCTTCTTTATGATCCAACTCCCACATCCATACATGACTACTGGAAAAACCATAGCTTTGACTAGACGGACCTCTGTCGGTAAAGTGATGTCTCTGCTTTTAAATATGCTGTCTAGGTTTGCCATAGCTTTTCTTCCAAGGTGCAAGCGGCTTTTAATTTCATGGCTGCAGTCACCATCCACAGTGAACTGTGACATAGTACATTTTGGTTGTTTAAGCTTCCAGGGTGTGGTCCTTCATTCTGGCAGCCTCCGTATTCTGGCCACCCCAATTAAGGCAAAGTGGAGCAGCAGGAACTAGTGAGCACTTTGAGTGGGAATGTGGTCATCACAGCCATTGCAAGAACCATCTGCTGACTTTTTCCAAGTTAAACGCCCTCACTGCTGCTGCTGCTGCTGCTAAGTTGCTTCAGTCGTGTCCGGCTCTGTGTGACCCCATAGACGGCAGCCCAACAGGCTCCCCCATCACTGGGATTCTCCAGGCAAGAACACCGGAGTGGGTTGCCATTTCCTTCTCCAATGCAGGAAAGTGAAAAGTGAAAGTGAAGTCGCTCAGTCGTGTCCGACTCTTAGCAACCCCATGGACTGCAGCCCACCAGGCTTCTCCGTCCATGAGAGTTTCCAGGCAAGAATACTGGAGTGGGGTGCCATTGCCTTCTCCAAAACACCCTTACTACATCCCAGCAATTCCACTCTAGGAAAGGTGCTTATACAAGGTGGATGCACATGTGTGTCCAGAAGGTCGGAGTGTGGGGAGCAGTGAGCCCACGCAAGTGTTTGAGGCAGGGAGTGATGGAGAGGCTGTGCTGTTAGCAGTCCCACGGGAGGCCGCACAGCTGCTGGAGGAGGCGTGTGGAGGGCGGGATGCAGAAGCCGAGCCCCAGGCAAGGGCCGCCCTGAGCAGAGGGATACGGGGCAATAAACTCACACACAGGCTGATACCTCCTGACTAACTGCGTGAGGTCATTTTCTAACCCCTCAAAATTGCCACTGCAAGTACATTCGTGCTTGGCAGAAATACAGATTGCCAGAAACACTCGGGCTGGTGAAAGTCATGAGAGAGCAATTTGTTTCTCAAAGACACACTTATGGAATTTGGAAGTGAGTAGGATTTTCCTTCATGTCATTGGATTCTGCTGTCCTATACACAACTGTACCCGTACACAACTGCGCCCAAACATGACGGCCTGTACAAGACCGCGCCCGAATACGACTGTGCCCTTACACGACTGTGCCCTTACAGGACTGTGTCCTTACACGACTGTGTCCATACACGACTGTGTGCAAATACGACAGTGCCCAAACACGACTGTGCCCAAACACAACTCTGCTCATGTACGACTGTGCTCATACATGACTCTGCTCATACGTGACCATGTGCAAACATGACTGTGCCCTTACACGACTGTGCCCTTACAGGACCGTGCCCTTACACGACTGTGTCCATACACGACTGTGTGCAAACACGACTGTGCCCCTAAACGACTCTGCCCATACACGACTGTGCCCTTACACGACTGTGCGCAAACACAAATGTGCACTTACACGAATGTGTGCAAACATGACTGTGCCTGAACATGACTGTGCTCAAACACGACAGTTCCCTTACACGACTGTGCCCATACACGACTGTGCGCCCTTACATGACTGTGCACAAACTCAACTGTGCCCATACATGACTGTGCCCATACACGACTGTGCCCTTACACTACTGTGCCCATACAAGACTGTGCCCATACACAACTGTACCCATATACAACTGTGGGCCCTTACACGACTGTGCGCAAACTCGATTGTGTCCTTACACAACTGTGCCCATACACGACTGTGCCCGAACACGACTGTGCACAAATACAACTGTGCCTGAACACGACTATGCCCATACATAAATGTGCCCTTACACTACTGTGCCCATACACAACTGTGCCCTTACATGACTATGCAAATACATGACTGTGTCCATACACGACTGTGCCTTTACACAACTGTGTGCAAACACGACTGTGCCCAAACATGACTGTGCCCTTATACTACTGTGCCCATACATGACTGTGCCTTTACACGACTGTGCCCATAAACTACTGTGGGCACTTACACGACTGTGCGCAAACACAACTGTGCCCATACACGACTGTGCCTGAACACGACTATGCCCTTACACGACTGTTCCAATACACGGCTGTGTCTATACACGACTGTGCCCTTACACAACTGTATGCAAACACAACTGTGCCCATACACAACTGTGCCTATACACAATTGTGCACAAACACAACTGTACCCTTACACGACTGTGCCCTTACATAACTGTATGCAAACACAACTGTACCCGAACACGACTGTGCCTCATCAACACTGTGCCTGGCACATGCTGATTAGTTCATGCAGTGGATTTTCTCAGAGCCTCTCCACAGTTTACACATGGAAGGAGCATGAGAGAGAGCATTTCCACCACACTACAAGACCCGGCCTCCTAGTTTGGTGCTCTGCTCTGTGACCATCAACAAATCCTTTCACCTCTCTTGGTTCCTGAAATTGTCAAACAACGGAGATTACCTGAGGGAGCATCACAGCTCTGTTCAATTGAACCTCGAGATGTTCGGAGAATCTCTTGTCTTCAGGAGAAATCATCTCAAACTAAAATGAACAAGAGGTTTGAGTGGATATGGACACCCCACTTTGGCAACAGTCCTAGTAGAACTTCAGTTAAAGCCTCACCTTCCATGAGAAACCAGGAACGCCAATGTGCCTTAAAAATTTCCCCCCAACATCCGGATACAGCACATGGCTTCTGTGGAGCACTTGGAGGCCCTGTGACCATGATCCAGTTGCTTCAAAACCTCCAGTGTCTGACCTCCTACGAGAAGGAGAACGAAAAGTGTGACAGATGCTCCATTTCTCTAGGAACCTCTCAGCCTCCTCTGCCCTGTAACCTGGAGGCAATGCTGCTCACAAACTCCCGGGTCTTGAAGAGCGGAGAGAATCCCCGTCTCCCCCCAGTGGGCCCGGGGAGCCCCGGCTTGGAGCAGCTGGCTTGTGCGCCCCCCTATTTGGTCCTGAGGCTTCAGGACCCCCTACCCACGCCCCCCACTGCTCTTGCCACCATATTGATCATCAGCCGGTTTCCCTGGACACCAGCTGGCCCGGGGCTGCACCAGGCCCCAGACGGTTCTCGGGCAGAGCAGCGGGAGCCCAGGGCCCTGTGGTTGGCGCGCATGCAGTCTGGGCGTCTCAGGCCCCAGACTGAGGAGGAGATCAATGCCGCAGCAGGGGCCTTCATTGTATCTGTGATGGTTTTGAACATTAGTAACAGTAAGGGCAGATTGAGGAGGAAAAACAGGTTCCAGAGCTGCACAGAGAGATGAGTTGAACTCAAGAAGTGAAGGGCTAAATGATTTTCCTGGGCTCTGGGGTGATGGCGCCTCGCCCTCCCTACACACCTTTACCTCCTACCATCCCTGACTGCTGTGCCCCCGGTGCTCCTCGAGCCAAGGAGAGGACTGTAAAAAAACCTGGCAGCAGACTCATAATTTTTCATATCAGAAGCACGGCAGTCCAAGAGCCGCTGGCCGGCTTTGGGCATCCCCAGTGGGCAATGAGCAAATCCGTGGTGCTCTGGCTTTCGCTAAAGCGGCGCAGCGTGCTCCGAGCTTGGAACGGCACTGCCTTGGTGTGAAAGGAACACACACCAGCCGTGGGAGGGGGTGTGTGTGTGTCTTTAATCAGTTTCTGCACATCTGTCTTTACACAGTTGGACTCCTTCACAAAAGTCACCCTAACTACCTTAACATATGTAGAGCCAAATTAAAATTACTTTATCAATCTTGCATTTTCAGCTTTACCATCTTTGGGGTTATTTTCCATCCATGTGTTTCATTATTTCAGTAAAGTCGTCTCGTCTCCCTAACTGAGAGAAATCAGCCAGTAGAAGCCAAGTTAAATTGGGGCTGAGGCGGGGACAGAGGAGAGCAAAGGAAAAATTTACTGTACACAAGCATTTCCATCTCTTGTCCACACTCTCATCTAAAGGTTTTTACAAGGTTTTCATAGTCACCATTTTCTTTCTCTTTTACTGAACAATATATTTTCCCTGAATTGAGCCCTTCCAACAAATTTCTTTTTGAGTCAAAGTGGAACTTTGAATATAGTGTAAAAAAGAACATTATCTTTTATATACATAACAGTCATTTTTTCATAGTGGTAACACCGCCCCCACATGATTTCTTAAAGGTTTTTGTGTCCAGGCTCCTTTCCCAACATGTTCCTAAAATGGTCAAGCACACCTTTACCTACAGACAGCAGTACCTGTGTCAACCATGGCAAGACGGAAGAAACAAAATATAGGGTGAATGTGATTCTTGAAAGTATAAAATACAAATAACACAGACACTAAAAACAAGCATCCAACTGGAACAAGGATAAGGTACAAACTTGCCTGGAAAGTTTCTGTATGATTCGTTTTGCTACATCTTAAGCAGCTTATCATTTGTGAAATAAAAATTCACCATGACATTTTCTTATTCTTTCAAATTTTATGGGCAACGATGAGATATATTTTATTCCTGTTGCAACTTCATCATATCAAAACAGTTTCTGGATAGCAATTAGAACATAGGGAAGACAGCTATAAAGGCCTCTCAACATACGCACAAGCAGCGTAGTGACCACACCCCGTACCAGTGGGCTGTCTTCAGTTGACATCTGAGTTCCTGTACCTCTCAGTGCACGCGTTAAGATGCTCAAGAAATGTGCTAGCTAGCTGGGAATAATTAACCCCTTCCAGGAACTGCATGATGACTTTAAAACATCAAATTTAAAAACAAATCAATAGAAGAAGAAAAAGGAATAACATTTTTCTTGGAGAAATTTAGTTTAACTTGATTCTAAATGACTGCCAAGATGCACTTGGCAAAGTTGCCCCAACAGTATCTGAGAAAGGTGACCTTGCCCTGTGTTTCTTTCATTGTTAAGATGATCACTCGTCTCAATTCAGCTACGATTGTCAACAACCGGGGGTGCAGGTTGGACCAGGCAGTGGAGAGCCATTGTCACTCCCGGGCTGTGTTCTGCATGAAAATGCCCCAGTCTCCATATCTCTGCTCCTGTGCTCAGAGTCCACGTGTCTCCCGACTTGTTACCAGTCAGGCGGTGATACTGCACCTTCCTGTTCTCGTCGACTAGACTCCTGGGCAGATATCTGTCTAGGATGAACGGCCAGAAAGAAATGGAGCTTCAGGGTCACGGAATCGGCTGGATGATGTCAAAACTGTCTCCAAGGTGATGGTGCCAGCACGGTTCTCACCCCTGGAGCCAGTGTCCTCCAGTCCCAACCTCACCAACAAGTAGCACTGTCAGACTTTTTAACTTTTGCCAATCTGGTGGGTGCAAATGGTATCTCATTATTGTTTTAATTTGCATTTCTCAGATTACTAATGAGGTTAAGCATCTGTTCCTGTGTTTATTCGCCATTTTTTTTTCTCTGCTGTGAACATATTAGGTTGTTTGCCTTTTTATTACTGATTTGGAGAAGTTTTTTATAAACATATTTTGATGATTAATCCTTTGTTAATTAAATGTGTTGCAAATCTGTACTCCCAGTTTATGGCTTGTCTTTTCCCTGCTTTGTTGTGTATTTTTTGACACAGGATTTCTTAATATAGTTCAATTTCTTGTTTTGTTTTAGCTTTCTTTTGAGGTTTACATCTCCTGGGACTACTTTAATAAATTTTCCACTATTTCAAGGTTGTAAAGTTATTATACTGAATTTTCTTATGAGAGCTTTAAAGTCTATGATTCATATTGGTATTCCTAATACACTAGAATTGATTGTGGTTTGTGGATGGGGTGGGCTGGGGTGAAATTTCATTTCCCCTCCCCCATGGAAAGCCAATTTTCCAGCACCAGTTATTAAATAGTCCAGTCTATTCACTGCTTTGTGATGCTACCTCTTTCTTTAAAATGCAAAGTGCATTTTACAAAAGTGAAAAGCATTTTACATGGATATACATAGAGCATTTGTCAAAGACGTAGTCAATCTTTCATGAGGGAACCACCAAGATGTGGAGCTCATTCAAAGGAAGATACAAGAACTGATGCTGTGGTCCTTCAGTTGGGTATAAAGTCAGACCCATGTCAGAGGGTCATGTTAGATACAAAACCGGCCACAACCTTTCAGGGAGATACAGCCTTCCGCTTCGGAGTCATCTTCTCTTCTGGATAGAAATTGCTGCCGCTCCTTCTAGACAAAACCACCCACATTGTTCAGTCTCTTCCAACTCTCACAGATGGCATCTGAGTCCTCATTAATGACAGTCGAGTTAAGTCACAGGAGATTTCCGAGGCAGACTTCTTAGATGGCTCTGTGGCTACTGGGTCTCCAACTTGAACTAATATGCTGATTAATTCATTCATGGAGTTTTTAATTCCAAATATTACACAATTTTTCATGTAAATTAAAACTTCTTAACGGTATTTCTGTTGTTTCGGTTATTCTCTTATTTCTTTGTCAGACGCTTTGATGTTACCTTCAGCAATTTTTTAAATTAATAGACTTTATCTTGTAAAGCAGTTTTAAGTTTATGGAAACAGAAGGTACAGAGAGCCAGCCTGCACCCTCTTCCTTGCTGCAGACACATACATGGTGTCCCCATTATTCACATCTTGTGGAGGTGTGGTTCTGTCACTGATAAGTCAATATTGATACATTGGTAATAACTAACATCCCTTAGGTTTCCCTCTTGGTGCTATATGTTCAATGTACAACAAACTAGAAATGGACACATTTATAATGACATGTATCCACTGTTATAATATCATGAAGAATAGTTTCACCTCCCTAAAACTCCATTGCTTTCCACTTATCCCTCCCTGTCCCAGCCCCTGGCAGCCCCCCGTCATCTTACGGTCACCCTCGTCTCGCCTTTTCCAGAACAGAACATCATACGGCTGCAATCAGCATTTCAAGTTCTGTTTCTTTACTTGGTAATGTACATCTAAGGTTCCTCCCTGGCTTTTCATGACTTGAGAGCTCATTTCTTTTTAGCTCTAAATAATCTTCCATTTTCTGGATGGACCACATTTTCATTTATCTATTTACCTCCTGAAAGGCATCTTGGCAGCTTCCACATTTTAGTAATTAGGAATAAAACTTCCATAAATACCTGTGTGCAGGTTTTCATGTGGACATAAGTGGTGAATGTTCAGGAATATTTTTGTTGTTTTTACATAAAGCTAACACAATTTTTTACGAGTCGGGGATAGAACTGACACATAAAATACAGAATGCCCTTTTAAATCTGAATTTCAGCTAAAGATGAATACATTTTGATACACATATTTCATAGGACATTCTTATACTAAAAAATAGTTCATTTTTTAGTATAAGAATTATACTGAAATTATACTGAAATTCACATTCTACTGGGTATCCTGCACTTACCACTGAGTCTCGTAGCTCTAGTCAGTATACTTTTTAAAACAGTCCACTCTTTCCTTAGGGTTCTCTCATTTCAGACCTGCATGGGCCTTAGGGCTGACCACAGCCCCTCAGACCCTGGTCCCTCTACGGGAAGCCTGCCGGTTTTTCTCTGATATTAAACTGTGGGAATCTAAACCTGGAGGTAAACGTCACAAAATCATGGGGCCACCCCCGTGCCGGGGACCTCCTGGAGTCTGTAGCCTTCAGACTTGTCCACTCGGAGCTTCCAGCAACTCTTCAACTACTGTTCATGGTTTTCCATCCTGGCAATGGCTCCCACAGTGGCTTCTATTGTGTGTCTGCTCCAGAAAACTGAGATATCGTTCCACAAAAATCTAGAATAATTCTGTTGGTATCTACAAAGCACGTTGCTAGGATTTTAATATGAATTTTATTCAATCTATAGATCAAATTGGAAGCCATTGGCATCTTATCAATATTGAGCCTTCCAATCTAAAACAAAATATCTCTCTCTTTAATCATATCTTTAATTTCTTTATCAATTTTGAATGTGTCTGCATATAAATACATATTTTGCCAGATTAATACTTAATAATTTCATTTTTGATGCGATTTTAAATGATATTTTTATTTGAAATCCCCCGTTGTTCATTGCTGGTATTAGGGAAAGCTTATGTGCTGTTGCTGTTCAGTTGCTCAGTCCTGTCCAACTCTTTGTGACCCTATGAACTGCACCACATCAGCCTCCCCTGTCCTCCACCATCTCTTGGAGTTTGCTCAAAGTCAGGTCCACTGAATCAACGATGCCATCCAACTATCTCATCCTCTGTTGTCCGTTTCTCCTCCTGCCGTCAATCTTTCCAGCATCAGGATCTTTTCCAATGAGTCAGTTCTTCACATCAGGTGGCCAAAGTGTAGGAGCTTCAGCTTCAGCATCAGTCCTTCCAACAAATACTCAGGTTGATTTCCTTTAGGATTGACTGGCTTGATCTTGCTGTATTAATCTTTATTCTGCGTTTCAGACATTGCTCACTCGCTTTCTCACTGGACGGCCATCCTTCTCACCTTGGGTGGGTCTACACAGTTGTTATCAGATCTACTGCTCTGCTTAAGAACTTTATTTTAAACTGATTTTTATATATTGTTGACCAATTTTCAATATATTTTATTTTTATTTTACTTGTATTTGTTTTCTTATTTTTACTTTTGGGTTTAAATTATTCTTTCTCTACTTCTCTAAGGCTTAGATCATGATTTGAGGTCTTTCTTATTTTCTCATATATGCATTAATTGCTATACATTTTCCTGTAAGCACTGCTTTTGCTGCATCTCATAAATGTTGAGGTTTATTTTTATATTAATTATATTTTAAAATTTTTCTCTTAAGACCTTCTTCACTGACACACGTTATATAGATATGTTTTTCTTTTTCCCAAATATTTTCACATTTCCAGCTATCTGTCTGGTATTGATTTTTAGTTTCTGAACATATTTTGAACATACTTTGTCTCATTTCTATTCTTTTTAAAATGTGTTTTATGGCCCAGAAGTTGATCTAACTTGGTGAATATTCCATGTTAACCTGAAAAGAATGTGTATTCTCATGTTGTTGGATGGAGTATTCCATAAATTCCAATTCGATCAAATTGATTGCTAGTGCTACTCAAGAAAACTGTGTGTTTATTGATTTCCTGCCAGCTTGAAATATCAATTACTGAACAAGGGGTGCTGAAGAGTCCACCTGTAACAGTGGTCTCTCCAGTTCTTCCTGCACTTCCGCAGGGCTTTGCCTCCTGTGTTTTGATGCTCTGTTGTTAGACGCCTATGCAGGTAGGATAGACGTGTCTCTCAGAGGATCCACCCCATTGTCATTCTGTAACGTCCCGCTTTACCCCGATGGCTTTCCTTACTCCAGACTGTTCAGCTGATGTTTCTATAAGTTCTCCAGCTTTTCTCTGCTGAGGTTTCAGACTCCTCTGGTTTCTTGTCTGTCTGCCTGGCCGACTCTGGGGTCCCCTAAGCACTCCTCCTCAGAGAGTTCGAGCCCTGCTGCCCTGTGAGCCGGAATCCACTGTTCTCACACTGGACCCCTTTCAGTGTGAGGTGGCGTGTTACGGAGGAAGACCACTCCGTTATGCTCTGACCCTCATACGTGTCCCCTCATCTTACCCTGGCACAGTTAAGTGGGACGGGGTCCAGAGCTGGGGTGCTGGCCTTCCCCAGGTGGGATCAGCGTCTGAGGAAGCCCTCACAGTTGTGCAGTACCCGGCGGAGCACTCGCTGGCCTGTTTCATCACGACTCCCTTGGCGCCCCTCCCGCCGGCTCTAGGGCATCTTCCTCAGATGGGTTCCTGGGGGCAAAGCCCACAGCAGTGTGGGGTCCACCCGAGGCTGTGGTCCCAGGAGCCTCCTGCCCTCCGGCTGGTCCACACGCCGCCTCCAGCAGTACACCAACATTATATTAAACTCCCCTGCAGTTTACACCCACAGGGCTTCTGCTCAAGGTGGGCAGATCTACACTGGGGTCTGGTCACCTCCCTCAAGATTTGGGGTGCAGTTCCCCCATGACCTCTGTCCTCTGGTATGTTTATAAAGCTTATTGATTACCCATGGTTTTTCATCTTTTTTCTTATTATAGGGCAGCAGTGACAAACTCCATGATCTTTAGATCTCACAGCTGAAAGTGGGAAGTACCATATATTCTTGCACAAAGAATGAAAAGGAAGTGTTCAGCTTGAAAATTTTAAAGATTATGAAAGAGATAAATGCATCTATCTGAGGTAATGGATCAATGGTCTTAGAAAAGGCTGGAGAGATGGAATCTACATAATGAGTTGAGGGCTTAATTTTGGGAAACAGGAGGTAATGCATCCTCACCAAGAAATAATAAGACACAGGGACCCCCAGTGTTCATACCAGCAATACTTACAATGGCCAAGACCTGGAAGCAACCTAGATGTCCATCAACAGATTAATGGATAAAGCAGATGTGACATATATGCATACATACACACACGATAGAATATTGGGAGAAGGCAATGGCACCCCACTCCAGTACTCTTGCCTGGAAAATCCCATGGACGGAGGAGCCTGGTAGGCTGAAGTCCATGGGGTCGCTAAGAGTCGGACACGACTGAGCGACTTCACTTTCACTTTTCACTTTCATGCATTGGAGGAGCAAATGGCAACCCACTCCAGTGTTCTTGCCCAGAGAATCCCAGGGACTGCGGGGCCTGGTGGAACAGATTAATGGATAAAGCAGATGTGACATATATGCATACATACACACACAATAGAATATTACTCAGCCATAAAAAAGAATGGCAGCAGAATGGATGGACCTAGAGATTATTATACTAAGTGAAGTTAGTCAGACAGAGAAAGACAAATACCATATGATATCACTTATATGTGGAATCTTTAAAAACATAATAAAAAGGTACAGATAAACAGATATAGAAAAGAAACTTATGGTGACCAAAGGGGATAGTTGGGTTGGGGGAGATAAATTAAGAGTTGGGATTAACATACACACACTACTATATAAAATAGATAAACATCAAGAAAGACACAGGGAACTATACTCGATGTGCTATAATAACATATAATTGATGAAAGTCTGAAAACAAAGAGTCTAAGAAGAGTCTGAGAAGATAAGAGTCTTGTAATAAATAACCTATAATGGAAAAGAGCTGGGAAAGGACTTTTATGTGTTTTTTCACGCTTTCCTAGGATCAGGGTCCCACCCTACGACCTCGCTGCACCTTGATGACCTCATTAATGGCTCCGTCTCCAGTAGAGACACACCGAAGGTTAGGGCTTCACCATAGGAATTTTGAGGGAAGACAATTCAGCCCACGGCCCTGGACAAGGAAGGGTTACAGGGTCCGTGGTGGGAAGACCCCAAGTAGGCAGAGGACGTCAGAAGGGAGGAAGGAGCAGCACCACAAAGGCTGGGGCCGTCTGAGGTGAGGGGACCGGAAGCCCGGGGGCGATGCTTCTAGAGGGGTTTGTGAACCAGGCATGAGCCCAGCTTCCCAAGCCTAGAGAACAGTGACCCACGCTCAGTGCCTCAACGACGCGAGGCCCTTCTGCTCAGGGAGCCGCTGGATGTCTTCGCCTGGCTGCCTCCTGGGCCCTGACAGTTCTGCCACAGCAATAAAAAACGTTCCTCCTGGCGCGGCTGCTTCTGCTGAGAAAGTCTCACCTTTTCTAAAAATGAATTTGGACTAGTTCCCAGATCATGCATCTGGTCCTGTGATTTATGGCTCTGGAGATCAGAACAGTGGGTAAACTTGGGTCCCTCTCTGATTCCTGGGGAGCGCTGCCGGAGACGCTTCCGGCCTCGGCCAACTGTCCGCCCCTTTGCCGCCCCTGCGCCAGGTGGAGGCTCTGCAGCAGGCCCCAGAGTCTCTGCTGAGGAAGCTGCCTTCGGGGTTTCCCATGAGCAGAGCCCAGGTAAATGCCTCCCGCTCTAACGTCCCACTCACCAGGCAGGCCATCAGGACTCTGCTTCTGCAGTAGTACGCTACCTGTTTCTGAAAACAAATCTCACCCACTGTCGAATATAAAGATTCCTTGGCCACACTCTCCAAAATGTTAATTTCTCTGGTTCAACTTCTTTCGCAAAAGTGGTTGAAATTCTTAAAAACAAATCCTAAATCGAGGGGGGAGATCAAATTCTTCAATGAACCGAGAGTGCTCATCACATTTTCTATGTGATCTAAGAAAAACCAACCAACCAACCTGTGGGTTAGCAGCCGGAAGTCTTGATTATAAGGATATTCGACCCTTGAGAGTCCATTAGGTGTCATTCTCAGACACACATTAGACTCACCTTTGGAGCTCTAAAAACAAGAGTTCTCGGGCCTCACGGCAGAGCAATTGAATTAAAATCGTCGGGAGCGAGGCCCCTGTGTCTGTGTTTTATCAGAGCGCTCTGGGGACTCTGCGATGCGGCAGGAGCAGAGAACCACTGTGAGAGCAGAGAAACAGCTAGAACGTGCAGCACACCACACACCGAGGCAGCGCTGAGCCTCGGCTTCCTGGATCCCTGGGTCTTTCAGAAATGGCTGTTTTGTGCAATCTAGGAAGAGGACTTTTCTGTGCAGATTACCAGAGTACTGTTGAAACAGAGATTTCACCTATTTAAGAGTACAAACTATTTTTAGTCATTTGGTGATTACACTTCCATGCAAACAATTCATATGCTAATTAAACCTTTGCCTGTTCCTTCCAGCAGGGTTTCTAATAGATAAAGACACTTCACCTCATTTTGGGTTACTGTTTGAACTTAAAAACGCGAAAACCTTACTTTTAAAAATATTTAGACTCTCTGCTAATGACAGTTGAGAAAATGCTGCTTGTACTCCTCACCTTGTTTGCATGTATAAATTCTTTATTTGTATCGTCACAAATTCCTTTGCTGAACTTTCACTTGAGCTTCTGCATCTCCAGTAACTAGCGCCCTGTGTCACTGCTGCCTCTGCTGTATGCAGTCTAGCTCAGTAATTTCTCACCAGTGCTTGAACAAAGGTCGCGGCATTTTCAAAGTTACCCCAGGTGACTAAGTTGGGAGAGGTATTTACAGGCCAGCTAGATGAACTCCAAAAAAGGTCTTGGAGGTTAAAGTCTCCCTTTAGGACCCAGACATCTCATTTCCCCAGAGTCTCCAGACAAAGGGCACTCAACGACCTGCATTTCCACCCTCCAGCTATTCTGTGAATGACTGCAGGCAGGGTACTTAGTCTATTGCAATCCTCAGTGAGTGCCCCAGGGAGGAAGGCAATACAGGTAGCTCTCCTGTGCACACAGAAGTGTTCAAGGGTGGAGAAGGCAGCCAAGGGGATGAGATGGTTGGATGGCATCATCAACTCAATGGACATGAGTTTGAGCAAACTCCGGGAGATAGTGAAGGACAGGGAAGCCTGGCATGCTGCAGTCCATGGGGTCACAAAGAGTGGGACACGACTGAGCGACTGAACAACAACAACATCTTGTGATCCTTAAGTTGGCCACATTTTTGCCTCACTTGAGGAAGTTCCATCAGGGGCCCCTAACTTAGCGTCTCCAAATGCGTTTGAGCTTCATAGACATCATCTGTTGCTTTGAGTTGGGACTTTTTATGTTTGGGAGGACTTTTCTTGCATTTACAAAGGTTCACAATTCTTCCCTAACATCTATGATTGTGACTTAAAGACCAGCATGCTAAGAAACAGGAGACAAAAAAGAAAAGGTATGATTTCTCCCCTGAAGTTCTTTTTAATGTGGAGGGGCCCATGCAAGACTTGAGAAGGAAAAGATACACCTGAAATTTAAGTTCCCAGTGAACCCGACCTACAGCACACATGGGAAGTTCAGGGATGGAGTGTGCACTGTGAGTGGAGAAGTGGGAAGGACCCTCGGGAGGACGAGAGTCCACCACAGTGCTGGGGGCCACCCTGAAGCTTTGGAGGCCATAGTATGCTGAGCTGAGTTGATCACTGGGGACTCAAGGTTCCGTCTCTAATTTCAGTTTCACAGAGGCTGTGTCTGTGTTCATCCAATGCTTGGCTGCACCGGTGGTCCGAGGGGGCCCACTCACGGGCTAGGCAGTGATACTGCTCTCAAGTGGGGCTCAGGTGGGGCTCCAGTGGGGTTCCAGTGGGGCTGTCAAGGCAACACTGACATGGCCTCTCCCTCGGGGCTTCTCACAGCCTAGTGGCTATTCTGAGAGCCCACTGGCCAGGAAGCAGGAAAAAGGCCCTGTATTCTAGTATCACTAAGCCTGGGGAGCACCCAGATTTGTGCAGGGAGCACATAGCCCCCTACCCCCATGGGAGAGTGTGACATGTGGTCTCTTTATTTCTTCTATTCTAATTTTTAATTTAATTCTTATTTTATATCAGAGTATAGTTGATTTCCAACATTGTGTTAGTTTCAGGTGTATGACAAAGTGATTAGTTGTACATATACATATATCCATTTTTTTCAGATTATTTTCCATCATATGTTATAAGAAAATATTGAGTAGAGTTCCCGGTGCTATATAGTAGTTTCTTGTAGGTTATCTAATTTTTTATATAAGTAGGATGTATATGTTAACCCCAAACTCCTAATTTACCCCTCCCCCCCCCCCCGCCTTTCCCCTTTGGTAACCATCAGTTTGTTCTCGAAGTCTATTTTGTAAATAAGCTCATATGTACAATGCAATACGACTCAGCCATAACAAAGAACGAAATAATGCCACTTGCGGCAACATGAATGAACCTAGGACAATCGTACAAAGTGAAGTAAGTCCAACAGAGAAAGACAAATACCGTGTGACGTCCTTTATAGGTGGAACCTTAAAAATTATGGAAATGAGCTTCTGGCCCTCTTTCCTGGGCTGCAAGGTGCTCTGATGCAGAAGCTGAAATCTCATCTCGGTGAGAGGACAGAGGAAGCAAAGAGGAAGACTTCGTGAGCACAGGAACAGGAAGAGGGGCTTCGGGTGGGTGTGTCCCCTGCGTTTGGGGCCACAGCATGGTGCGGGTGGAAATTTCACTTTTTCTGAAGCCATTAACACCCTGTGGAAAGGAGGTGAGTGAAGAGCTCCTCAGACTCTCTGGAGGACAGTTTTCTCCCATCATTGACCAGGATCGCCATAAAATAAAGTAAAATGAACTCCTAGAGAAATCCAACTCAAAGCCTATGAAATGTAGCCTGATTTTTTCTTATTATTAGATTCAACCTTCTTCCCAACCCCCTTCACTCCACAGGCATCTGAGTGAAGGCGAGCACTTGTTTGCTTCCCTCTTCACTCCCTGCAGAGCTCTCACCTGCTGTGACATGGACACTCACTAACATCAAACAGGTGGAAGAAATGGCCATCACCATGGTGACCCTGATGTGTAACAGAATGGCACACATCACACCGTATTTTTAAGAGATATTACATAGTTGTTGTTTCAGTCTCTAAGTTGTGTCTCACGCTTCGTGACCCTATGGACTGGGTCTCACCAGGCTCCTCCATCGATGGGATTTCTCTGACCCAGGAATCAAACCCACATCTCCTGCATCGGCAGGTGGGTTCTTTACCACTGAGCACCTGGGAAGCCCAGATATTACATGAAAGACTTTGCCCACACAGGCTACTGGTATTAAGTTGCCATTATTTTCTTCTTAAAACAAAAGATATTACATAGTACATATGTTTAAATAGATATTTAAACATGCAATCCCCATGCCTATTTTATAAGGCATTGTGGGTATTGTGATCACATATTTAAATGTCTATTAATATTTATTAATATCTCCTCTGCTGTCCAGAAGCTCCATAAAAGACAGCTCTTCGTTTGGACCCAAGACAGTGCCTGGGACTGGGTGAGCACGTCAATGTTCGCTGAATGACTGCATGAGTGAATTTATACTCCCTGGTTCAACAGTGGAGGTCTTTCCTTTGTGATGCAGGGATCTTTGGAGCACTGTCCTGTATTTCTCTGCTGATGTGACTGGCTTTCCAACCAACAAGGAACTTTCTGAGGGCAAGGGCTGTGCTTGTCTCTATTTCATGAGTCCCTCACAGAGTGTCTGACCCAATGCAGGAGATCAAGAAACACCATTTGTTTGGATAAATATGTATAAAGTTTTATCCACACAGTAGCATGTAGCAGCATTTCATTTCTTAATATTCCATTGTATGGATGCACACACTGGATTTGTCCATTCATCAGCTGGTAGGCATTAAGGTCGTTCCCACTTTCGGGGTACTATGGGTATTCCTGTTGTGAACAAACTGTGCAAATATCTGCTGAAGTTCCTCCTTCAGTCTCTGAAGTGTGCACTTAGAAGTGGGATTTCTAGGTCATATGCTAGCATCACATTTCATTGTTTGAGGTACCACCCTACTGTCTTCCTTAGAAGCTGCACTGTTTTACATTCTCACCAGCAATGCAGGGGTTCCAGCACCTCCACTCTCTCACCAACACTTGTTTTTTTGGGTTTTGGTAGTGGCCATCCTAACTGGTGTAAAGGGTACTTTGTGGTTTTGTTTTGCAATTCTCTGATGATGAGCAATATTGAGCATCTTTTCATGTGGTGACCTAGCCATTTATGTATCTTTGAAAAAATAATTATTCATGTCTTTTGCCAATTTTTAAATGATTTTTTTGTTGTTGGGTTGTAGGAGTACTTTACATATTCCAGATAGTCCCCCTTTGTCGTTCACAGATATGGTTTGCAAATGCCCCCTCCTATTCTGCAGTTACCTTTTCCTCTCTTGGGGTGTGCACAAGGATTAGAATTCCGATGAAGTCCAATATCTGTTTTTCTTCCGCTGCCTGTGCTTTTGGTGTCACAGGCAGGAAACCATTGCCAAACCCAATGCCCTGGAGCTTTCTCATTTTCTTCAGCGAGTTTTATGGTTTAGCTCTTACATTTAGAGATTTGCTCTGGGTTCTTAAAAGTCCGCTTTTATTCCCATAGCTTCTCTGCAGCAACACTGTATTTTCTATAATCTGCCTGAGTGCAAATAGCTAGGAACCTCAGACTCTATTTTGGCTTCACGAAAGCTGAGGATGTTTCCCTGTTTATGTGCAGAGCAAGGAGAACAATGCTTGTCACTTGACACTTTCCTGAGCTAATGCTGAAATGCAAAACTACTCACTCTTCTGAACCTTTTCAAAAAGCTGATGAAATCAGCAGGCAGTGCTGGAAGGCAAAACTCCCAGCCAAGGTGAGAGCCGAGCTTGTCTGCTGCATCCTCAGTTTGGTCTCCCTGAAACCCGTGGGGCATTTCAAAGGTCTTCCTGGTGTATCGGGAAGAAGAGCTATGAGGACAAGGGGAGTTATTTACTAGTGACTGGGGATTTCACCATACGTTTTCCCTGCTGGCGCTGTTTGTCTTAAATATCATTGTTCAAATCCCACGCACAGAAGGCTTGAGCTGACTGTTCTTCAGGAAAAAAAAAAAAGAAAAAGAGAAAAACACCTACATTACAATAATTCTTAGTTTCAGAAAAATTGCATATTTTCAGCAATTTTTTAGCAGCATATGGGCTGTTTGGTTTTCTTTTAACTTGATATAAATTATTTATTTATTTTTAATTGAAGTATAATTGGTTTAGAATGGTGTGTTCATTTCTGCTGTACAGCAAACTGATTCAGTTACACATACATATATACACTCTTTTTCTATTCCTTTCCATTATGCCTTATCACAGGATATTCAATAGAGTTCCCTGTGCTGTATAGTCTGACTTTGTTGTTTATCCATCCTATATATAATAGTTTGCATGGGCTGTGAACTTTCTGTGTTGTGAACTTCCTTCACAATTCAGCATCATGTGGAGATATTAACAAGAATTTACCACTTACCTAAAGTCGAAATGTCACTGTTTACATCAGAAGGTGTTGTGTTCACACTACTAGCTTCAGTTTTCTCAAATGTGGATCAAAATTGAGCTCCTAAAAGATATGACCATCGGTGTTCCTTTATTATTGTCATTATTAATCACTGTAATAGTAGTTCTGCTACCCTGATTGAACATATAATATTGTAAATATATTATAGTCTCTACTTTACATAATTCCAAAGAGCAAAGTGCTTCATCATCTGAGTGTTGTTTAGAGGAAAAAACAGAAACTGTAAAATTTAGCTTCGTGGTGGGGCTCAAAAGACCCCAGTCTCTGGTCAGATCGTTGCTTGTCAGGCTGAATAACATGTGTAGAACCAAAGACACTGCCCAGGCAGTAGGAATCCTGAATATCTTTGTCCAGAAGCATGACAATAATTAATGACAAATGAATTGAGATGAGAAAGGTGGCCCCAACTTTGGGATGATTCTCTCGTGTTTCTGCTTCCTTTTGTCCAGAACTGACCAAAGTTATACTCAAAGTGTGGCCCTTCTCCCAGCAGACCAGCCTCAGTGGAAGCAGACACAGAGTGCAGACTCTCAGCAGGAGCCCTGACCCACAGGATCATTCTTCTCATCGTCACAGATCCCGGGCGGGCCCCGTGCCCCGGGCGGGCCCTGTGCCCAGACACTTTGGGAAGGGCTGCCCTGTGTTGCTAACTAAGCTGGACCATTCACCTACAAGATGGATCCATCCCTCACATCTTACAGATAAGCAAAAGCTTATGCTCAAAAATATAACAGTCTTGTGAAATTCTGTAACAGAAGAAATGGGGGTGGGGGGCATAGCAGAAGGTGCGTGCTTTGCAGGAAGCAGGAGCTGTGACCTGACTTTCATTTTCACAATCCTGACCAGCACGCAGGGTGCCCCTCCACCCTGCAGAGTCAGGAGCAGGAACTGAGAAGCAGGGCAGAGAAACACACGGACGTCTTGATGACCCTCCAGGTTTGCTGCTGGGTTTAGAGCGGTTGTTTGCTGCGACGCCACTGATTAGCATGCAGCAGACAAGTTGAGGGACCTGAGTGAAACCTGGCTTTCTGAAGCTGTCAACTTCCTGCCCTTCGATAAATGATCCAGAGCCTCCGCTCCACGTGGGGAAGGGGCTGTGTTTCGGCACTAAAACCACTGCTTGCATGACATCATTCCATATCAGATTACACTGTAATGTCAGGAATGTAATCATTAGCATTTAAACATGCATAAAATTTAATTAACCTACTTACCAGTTTGCTTAGAACTTTTGAAGGGCTACCTAGAGTCCTCTCTAAGCATTTTATTGCAGAGTTTTGGAACACTCACAAAAGAGACAAGTTCACTGGGATTTTTCTCCCTAAAGCTGATGGGCCGTGACAGATGAGCAGATGACCCGAGTTAATTATTATTGAATTCGTTATTACTGCTTTGTTGTCACCCAGCTCAGCCGGGGTAAAATGATGACAGTAGGTACCTCATTAAAACAGCTGTTTCAATTATGTAGCGGCAAATATTTAAAAAGGGAGGCTTCCAAGTTTAAAGCTGTTAACAAAGTTTGTTTGTGCTGGTTGTGCCAAGATGCTCTGACCGAAAAAGGAAGAGGTAGGAGAGAGGGGAAGACATTGATTATCACGGTTGTTCGAGGGAGATTTGCCCCTCATGCCCACCCTGGGTCTTCCCTGCATCGTGAACCTCAGCAGAGAAGGGGGGCAACCCAGGCACCTCCAGCTCTCTCCACCCTGAGCCCAGGTGAAATCTGCTTCTGTTCGGATGGTAAAGGGTCAGCTGTGGCCTTGACTTCTTTCCAGCTACATAAGGCATTGCAGCCAGCGTGTTCTATTATTTTGACCTGATCTAGGTGACACCCTGGTTTATGTATTCATAGAAAGCAAGAAAGCTCCCTCGTTCAGGAAGAATGCTCCTCACCCTAGAGGACTAGGCTTCCCAGGCGGCTCTAGCGGTAAATAACCCACCTGCCAATACAGGAGATGTAAGAGATGCGAGTTCAATCACTGCATCAGGAAGATCCCCTGGAGAAGGAAATGACAATCCACTCCAGTATTCTTCTCTGGAGAACCCCATGGAGAGAGGAGCCTGGTGGGCTCCAGTCCATGCGGTCACAAAGAGTTGGACATAACTGAAGCGACTTAGCACTAGAGTATTTGCGACAACTTCGTGTAGAAGTCAACCATGTTTCTTTAACATTTATGTACCATTAGAATATCTACTTAAAGAATACGGCATGATTATTTATTAGCTGATCTGATTTTTTTCCAAGGTCGATATGTCACTGACATGGCATCAGTAAAATTCAGCAAAAGGGTCAAAGTTTCCTGTCCCCTAAGTAGAATTCGCCCTCTGCTTTGTCCTGAGCTGGTCACCTTCCAGTGCAGTGTCTAGGGTTATGCAGAGAATTCAGCTCAATCTCCTCCCCACCTCCTCTTGTTCCAAGCAATCCTTATTTTCCGTGTCTGTTTCTTGATGGTCACATGACCCAGGGGCCAGGTGTGCTAAACCATGTCTCATAATGTGACCTAATAACGTCGTAGGTCATGGTCCCGACACCTCTTAGTTTCAGACTCGGAAAATTTGAGTTGGGCTTCACCCCATACTAGTCCTATGTAAATGCACCTCCACGCTCTTGAGTGAGATGGAGTGGGCTGTGTAGACAGCTCAGCATAAACTCACTACCAGGAGTATCCCCTCCTCTGCAGAGGACAGCTGAGTTTAGATGAAGAGATCTGGGTCACTGACTGTGGGTGGCGGAGGAGGAGTGAAGAACTATTAAGACACAAACTCCTTGGGGGAGATTATAATGCAATTTGCATTTGGAATTTGCCTGAGAATAAACTGTCCGATCGATGTCCAGCCATGTGAGTTAGATATAACGTTTGCTGCAGATTTGCTCATGAGCTGCGCTGCTCTGTGTGTTTATGAACAGTTCCCAAGAATACTGCTCAGTAACATTGCTGACCTGGGACACACGAGCAGCTGGTTTAAAATATGAACAACAAACAGATCAACACATATTGTCTACAGCCTGTCAATCAATAGTATTACCAATTTAAAGATAAAGCCTGGCACACATTGTGAAGCTGTCTTGGCTGGAGGGATGGAAGTTCTTTCTGTGTTTATGAACAGAGGCAATGCTTATTTTTTGATCTGTGTAAACACAGCAAACACAGAAAAAAGTAAGTCACTTGTTTAGTGCCTAAAATTAAAATCCCAACAAAGAATTTTAAATTCAAATAATGAGTACTTTGGAATGCACAGTTTTGTTGTCTTTCACAATGATAAAAAATATGTTTTCTCTATAATATTTGGATTTTTTTAAGAAAAAGTCCTGTCCTACCTTCTCCCCCTCTTTTCCACTGAGACTTAGTATTTTTGTGTATCTTATTGTCATCATTATGAACATTTTAATATGAAGTGAGGATACACAGTGAAGAATTCTGTGTAGGACTTAATAAACACACAGAATGTCATAAAATTGAAACACTTGGAGAAAGTGAAGGCTGTTGATCCAATTACAAGCTGGTGGAGGCATCACCCTCCGGGACTCTCACCCTACAGAGAGAGAGAAGTGAAAGCCGCTCCAGCCCTTTGTGATCCCACGGACTGGAGCCCACCAGGCTCCTCTGTCATGGGATCCTCCAGGCGAGAATACCGGAGTGGGTTGCCATTGTCTTCTCCAGGGCATCTTCCCGACCCAAGGATCAAATCCCAGTCTCCGATGTTTCAGGCGGATTCTTTACCATCTGAGCCACCCAGGAAGCAGGAAGAGAAAGGGGTTTTTAAAAACTACTCTTTATTCATGTGATCCCCATGGCCACAGGGCTGAGATTGTGTGTGTTTGCCCCACTTCGCCCTGCCCCCTCCACCAGCCAGTGTCTTGCCATTTGCTGTTCACAATAGCAAACCTGTGATTTAAAGAAAAGATTCAGATGCCTAGAGCATAAGCCAGCCTTGTGATTTTAGAAGCTTAATCTTTCCTGAATATATTTTAATTTTAAGTAATAGTCCCCTTACACTTACCATTTTAAGAATGAAGATGACACAAAAGGTGGGACAAAACAGCAAAATGTTTAGCTAACTGTTTTTGGATGAGCTTTGTATTACAAATATAGTTTAGAAACTTAGATGCATGTTCTTGGGATGAAAGTTCTAAACCATCTATCTCCTTAAACGTGTGCTCTAGGCTATTAATTTCAGTAACTGTCGGTTATCAGAAGCTCCACAGTAGTCATATTAATATTGTTCTCCACCACTGTGAGATAACTTGCTGTGTTGTGCTTAGTTACTCAGTCGTGTCTGACTCTTTGTGACCCCAAGGACTGTAGCCTGCCAGGCTTCTCTGTCCATGGGATTTTCCAAGCAAGAATACTTGCTTGGAATACTTCCCAACCCAGGCTTCAAACCCACATCTTCTGCATTGCAGGCGGATTCTTTACCTGCTGAATCATCAGGGAAGACCATGAGACACCTTAAAATGTATTTATTTAATCCGTGATGACGTGTTGGAGACCTGCCACATGTCTGGTTTTTTCTCCAGTCCATGTAATAGAGCTACCGTGGTCATCATCCTCAACAAGGGGTGTAAGTGGCTCCTGGTTTCATCTTTACAAAGCCCCCAGGACATCATGAGCATCTTCAGGCCCAGTGGGAAAGGCAGGCACTCCTAGGCTCGGCTTGAGGGCAGCTCTGCTCACCTCTAGGCCTGAGTGTGCACTTGAGGTGAGGAGGGGTGAGGACCTGCTGATTCACTCTGATGGTGGGTCTGACCCCCTTCTGTCCACAGTGGAAGTCACATGGCTAAGAGCCTTGGGGGTGTTTGCCTTGTCAGGGCATGTTCCCTGACCTGCAACAGCAGCTATGAATGTGTGTCTCATGCCCACTGACTGGATCCTGGGGCCATGAGGGATCTAGAGGAGTCAGGGGTGCATCCTGTTTCCCTGGTTTCACCTCCTGGGCATCCACACCGTGGTTCCTGTCCACACTCACACCCCTCTGCCCATTCACACTGCTGACTTCACCTCTTCGTGATCCTGAGATGGAGTCTGAGCTTGTCTGATGCCCTCATTTTCTTCATCTGCCTCCAGAGAGGAGAGGAAGCTGAGCACAGGAGACAGCACTTGAAGGAAGAGATGACCCCCAGCTCCTGTGCGGCTAGGAGGCCCTCGCACGAGATCTTCAGTGACCCCCGATCTTTCTCTCCAGACCCCTGTTGGACGGGATGGACAGGACCCATGACAGAGTCTGGCTGCAGAAGGAGCCACTTTGGATAGAAGAAGCCCCAGGCTATTAAGTTCAGTTGACCCTTGAGCATGGTGGGGGGCGAGGGCGTGGCTCCCTGTGCGGTGGAAAGTCCGTGGTTAATCTCACAATCTGACCTCCATAAACACTGCTCTTCCCAGACCCCTGGCTCCTCCACATCAGAGGTTCTCGTCCTCAGACACAGTCGACCATCATGTCGTTCTCAGTATTTACTGAAAGGATCTGCATCTAAGTGGGCCTGTGTGCTTCAGAACAGTGTGGTTCAAGAGTCAACTGCGTTTGGGAGTCTGTCAGAGGTAAAGGGCAGCAGAGAAGAAGAAGAGACAAAAATAGAAAGAGTTGCAATAGGAAAGCAAAAGTAACCCTGGATGCCTTCAATAGATGGAGATAAGACAAAGCTCTGATTTTTAGAGAGCATACATTATTTTCTAAGATCAAGAAACTGTGAGTTCAAGATTTAATTTTATGAAAGACACGAGATTTCCAGAAGGACTCTGGGACTCAGTCATTTTGTGTGAGATCCTTGCCGAGTTGGTTGGATTGTGAGAACCTGCAACATCATGCTCACGTCTTATGTCAGCAAACATTGAGAATAACCACCCCGGGCTGGCAGAGAAAATAACACTGGTTTTCCCAAGTTTACCTACACTTGGCATTCCAAGCAAATAAAGCAGGAATGAAGTTCATAGGGTGTGGGGCGATCTGAACAAAAATCTTCCAAAATGTCATGTAACCTACATGAGGTAATTGACAAGCTCTTTGCAGCTCTAACTATTGCTGTCATCAGCACCCTCTGCTCCCTTCTCATCCTCTGCTTAATTAAAACCATCATGTCTTCCTCCTCACGTTGTTCTCCTTATGGTTTTCCTCTTCATCAGCGTGTCGTCATGGCAGAATGGAAAGAATATCATATCTTTGCAGACATCAAGGACTGAACAACCAGCAAAGAGAATGCTGCATTAAGGCCTCAGATGGACATGAGGGTAGAAACAGTGTCCTTTTCAAGCCTTGTGATGCCAGCTGGAAAGCGGGCACAGGCTGGAGCCTAGAGGGACATTTGACAAAGGCCTTGCATCTGGGGTTGCCCTCTGATCAGGGAGTGCGAGCACAGACTTCACTCGCCTCACTCAGGAGGGAGCCTGAAGGTCTGGAAGACTGGCGTCTGGCTGAAGCTCACACCGGGATATGCTGCTAGAATCTGAGTTCTAATTCCAAATCAACAGCTCCTCTATTTTGCCTTTAAACATGTTCATCTAAAGGAGACGACACAACTCAGCCTTATGTGCAAAGGTGGCATTTCTTGGGCTCAGAGGGCCATGTCCTGGCCACCCAATCTCGAGCTGGGGCTCGCCTTCCCCATCGTCACGGGAACACAGCTGAAACAGCGTGCTTTTCTTTCTGAAGCCAGCCCCTTCATCATGAGAAGAAGCTAATAGTTCTACTGTTTAATGAAAACAGCAAAATCAGTAAAGTAGGATCAGATAATCATTTGAGAGTTCATTCCCTCTACATGGCTTAAGATTTCCCATTACCGGTGCACTGGAAACTGGAAATCAAATTTGGAAAACTAATATAAGCTAATGATTTAATCTGTCACTTCAGTGTTTCCCACTGAAGAGTAAGAAGAGGTTTAGAGAGAATGACCTTGTCCCTTCCCCATCTCAATGTTGTCAAAACTGACCAAAGATTATTTGGGGAGTTCTTTATATCAGTGGAAAGGTATACCTTAATTCTGGGCATTTCAGAGCTGAAATTATGTTCTCACATTTTGTTTTCATACACAGGATGCATATAAAATGTGTTATTTCCTCCAGCAGAAATGTTGAGGTCCAGGTGAGGAAAGTATGATCCTATCAGCTGTGAGCAGCAGAATTAGAAGTTACCTCGTAAATACAATTTGTTTCTTAGGATTTTCTGAAAAGCACCAACCCCTTCAGCAAAGGCTAGTGTGGTGTCTGTGAGCCGTGTATATGTCTGTAGTGAGTTATTCATAATCTGCTCGATCTGATACATTATGTGAGAAAGGACGCTCTTAAAATATGGCATAGCCTTTGCTTTGGCATAATCATGTTTTAGGGTAGAATCATTACTTTCTGCTTTTACCCATAGTACTGAAGTTCAATTTCTTTGATTTTCAAGTTTGTCCAATGAAGCAAAAAAGATCATAAGAAAACACAGCTTAGAAAGACACTCAAAATGAGAAGCAAGTGACAAAGAACTCACTCTCAGAAGGCCGACTGTATACGAGACAGCAGTTGTTAACACAGGTGTTAGGCTGTAAGTCTTAGATTATTTCAGTGGGAAAAACTTGGGTAGTAAAATCAGTGCTTTAATTTCACAGAAAACAGCTCTGACTGCACAGATATGTTGCTACGGTAGTTATGGTCATAGTCGTCTGTGAAAGATGAAATTGTCTCTTCAGTTGCTAGCTGAATGAATCCTTAGTGAACGGATATGACAAATGAGCAATCGGTGATCATTTACCAAACGTGTATTTCTGTGGGTTTACGTTTACGGGTACATCGAGAGGGGATGAGGGGCTGGGGATTGAAGACGGCTTAGCTTGGCCGCAGTGACGTCTTGTTTATTTCTGTGAGATGAACACAACTTCACGAGAACCACGACCCGAGTTTGCCTGAGTGTAACTGCCTGCATTGACGCTCCATAACAGGAGGGCTCATGTTCCAGGGTCTCTGAACGAGTTTTGCGGATCCCCCCTGCTCCCCTGGGGTCTCTCGTGGAAGCTTGTGACTAGACAGCTCCCCAAAACTATCCCAGACACTTACTGAAGGGAATGTAAGTCCTGGGCAAGGATCCTTTGTAGAGATCACCAAACTGTAGCTCCTCAACTTCAGGAAAAAAAGAAGCAAACCAGCACATACCATAACATAGCATTTCAAGGCAGTCTCTGAGTAATGTTTCAACCATGACTATATGTGAATTAAAGTAGCTATGAGACTTTGAAAGTTTTTAAAAGTAATATAGCTGAACAAGAATAAAAGATGTGGAGGTTTTAAAAACACAATATTACACATTTTATCTACTTATCATGTGCTTGTTCCTTGAATTTCTATACTCCGCTGTCATGCTCTAATTATTTGCAGTGACTTTTCAAGGTGGACTCCGCTCTCGTAGCGCTTGCTCCATCCGTCACGAGGGCACCTACCGAGACACAGGTGGTCTCTGAGGCAGGCTGCAGCTGGGTGGTCCCCACTCGGTGTCTCTGCTCCCACGGGGACTCTTCTTTGGGTTTCCCTTCGGGGAGAGACTGGCTCCTGGGAAAATGTCTTAGCAAGTGGCGGGAACCACACGTGTCCCCAGCACGTCTGCAGCTCCAGGGTACCTGTAAAGACACCTCTATCCAAATGACTTCACCTCCCGTCTCTGCTGACAGAGATTCTAGGGTTCAAAAGAGTGTGGACCCAGACTTCTTAGTAAGGAATGGCTTATCATTTCCCAGCTGTGTAAACATCTACACAGAATTTAAAAATAATCTGATATTTGTAAACTTGACTTAGACATGGCAGTTAGCAAAAGAAAAAAATAAAAGTAAACATTCTCACATGGTTCTATTAAAGTCAAATTCACAATATTTTATGTTCAAAGTCAGGGTACTCTGGCTCCAGAATCCAGTTAGTGTTTTCTGTTTTTTTTTCCATAATCAAACATTACTTAGTAAGAAGGTGCTCATTAAAGAGTATTGCTCTTTCTTTGTTCGTGGATTTTTTTTTTAACCAGTAGAAGTAAACAAAAAATTAGCAGCATTAGGAAAAGTATATTGAATCAAACTACCAGTGGCAAAAACAATGAACACATTAGAACAGGCAGACCTCACCTGACCTTAGTCACAGCACGGAGACATTACACTTAAGTTCCTATGGATGTGTCTCGTTCCTGGTAAACACAGCAAGTGTCTCCGAGATTGAAAACCCCCAGCTCAGGAACTCCAGGTGCCCTCTTCAAGCTGGGAGGGGTACAGCCCCTTGAGAAGCCTGCCCTGCCCTCTCCACCCCCCACTCCCAGCCTAGTGGGCCCTTTAATGATTACGTTAGTACTAGTCCATCGTTCAAAAGCAACTTACTTCAAAAATCATACAAGGCATTCCCATAGGAGGAAAAGAATCGGAAAAGGAACAGCATACCTGACCTTGGAAGGCTGGAAGTCAGAGAAAGTTTTTTAAAACTGGACATGAACTTGAGTCATGAACAACTTTTTCCTGTAAGCAGGAAGACTGCAGCTATTCTAACATGACATCCTTGTAGTGAAAGTCGCTCAGTCATGTCTGACTCTTTGCAACCCCTGGTCGACATCTTTGTAGGGTTCTGCCCTTTCTCCCTCACTTTCTACATGCCGTGCCACTTTCCAGTTGGACTCCTTAGAAAAATTCACTCTCTGATTTCATACTTTGATATTTAGGAAATATAAAAGTAGAAAGACCCAGCGGTATAAAGATGTCATACCAAGATGTATAGAGTTTAAATATTACTAAAGTTTGTCACTTTAGTGTGACACTAACGAGCACCCGGATGATTAAAGAAAAACCCAGAAAGTTGTTTGTGTCTCCACAATGGACCTGAGCCTCACCATTGCCCGTTTCCCTTGAAGCCAAGGCCGTCTTGCTCACCAGGGCTCCGGCCTCAAGCAGAGACAGGCACAGAGTCGGTGCTCGACGAACACAGGCCGCTGGAGATTTGAACATAAGTTATGGAAAGATTTTGGGTGTCTTGAGGACAGTGGGGACCCTGGTGGTGAAAGGGGCATGAAGGGAAGAGCAGGGGATGGAGACTCAGAAGTTCAGTCTTGTTTAGACCGGACAGCAAGGAACATGCTCAGGAAGACGGACTCAGGACGACAGCACCATTAAGCCAGGAGCCTGAGTGGTTCTCTGAGGGCTTGGGTTCCAGGAGGAGACAGAAGAAGCAGAGGAGAGGCTCCGAGGGGCCCTGAGCCCAGGCCTGCCCTGGGCATGAGGAGAAGGCAGGGTGGCCTCCGACAAGAGCCACTCATTTGCAAAGAGTGGCTGCAAGTTTTGTGGCATTTTAAATTGTAAAATACCTGTGCAAAGTGTTTAATTGAGCGGGACACATAAGTGACCACACTCACCAGGGCAGAACGGGAGAACATGGATAGTCCACAAACAAACGTGCTCTCCCGGTGCTGACACTGACCTCAGGTGGGGCCCCCAGCGCTGACAGATGGACGGAGAGCTGGTCACTCTTGTCGGAGGCCACCCTGCCTTCTCCTCATGCCCAGGGCAGGCCTGGGCTCAGGGCCCCTCGGAGCCTCTCCTCTGCTTCTTCTGTCTCCTCTGGGAGCCCAAGCCCTCAGAGAACCACTCAGGCTCCTGGCTTAATGGTGCTGTCATCCTGAGTCCGTCTTCCTGAGCGTGTTCCTTGCTGTCCAGTCTAAACAAGACTGAACTTCCGAGTCTCCATCCCCTGCTCTTCCCTTCATGCCCCTTTCACCACCAGGGCCCCCACTGTCCTCAAGACACCCAAAATCTTCACATAACTTATGTTCAAATCTCCAGCGGCCTGTGTTAGTCGAGCACCGACTCTGTGCCTGTCTCTGCTTGAGGCCAGAGCCCTGGTGAGCAAGACGGCCTCGGCTTCGAGGGAAATGGGGCAACGGTGAGGCTCAGGTCCATTGTGGAGACACAAACAACTTTCCGGGTTTTTCTTCAATCATCCCGGTGCTTGTTAGTGTTACAGCCTTTGTCAGGAAACCAAGGCAGCCCCAGCACGGATGTGGGTCTGCTTGGGACCCAGAGAGGAGCAGTCAGGTAGTCCTGGGAGCTCCTGTCTCCAAAAAGAAGATGGAGTACCTGTGATTCTGAAAATGTGCACAAAGGTCATGGGAGGGGTCAGAACAGCAGTTACTGGGGTGGAGGGATGAATGAGGAGACGGGAAGGAACATACACACATGACTATATAGAAAACAGGTGACCAACAAGGATGTCTGTATGGCACAGGGAACACTGCTCAACATCCTGCCATAACCTATAATGCAAAGAATCTAAAACAGAAGAGACACAGTAATCCGTACACGTATATCCAAGGCACGATGCTGTACACCTGCAGCTAAGGCAACATGGTACATCAACTATATTTCAACAAAAATTTTTTTAAAAAGCTGTAGTTCTGTAACGATCCAGAGACTGAAAGGCTCTGCCCACCCACACGGGGGGCCTGCCCTTCCGCCAGTGGCCAGACCCTGCCCCTCGCAGCAGATTCGGGCTCTGCTTCCCAACCCTGTTGGGGGATGAGCTAGGCTGCCTCTTAACCACTGCCAGGGCCCGGCCTCCCCTGACCAGTGGTGAACATTTGCGAGGCTGCTGGCTGCCATTCCAGAGGCAGACTGTGAGACTAACTGGCCCATACAGGGATCAAACCGGAGTCGCTTCACCACACCAGCTCCAGCGGCGCTAACAAGCCCGGGAAATCAGCTGACTGACTGCCGTGTTCTCAGGGACCCTCTCAACCATTTTTTTTTTTTTTTTTTGCCCTCTCTTCTTTACTCTTTATTCCTTCTAAGAACCTGCTGTCCTGCGGTTTCCTTGCTAATGTTCTAGGAGGGACCGCAGGCAGGTGGCGATTTTCCTTGAACTTGTCTGTGACTCCAGACGCTGTACCCAGGCACCTGCCTGTGGAAGCCGGCAGACACACACATACTGATAAACACCCTTGCCCCGGGAGAGGAGCACGCTGAAGGCCTCCCTGGTTCAACGTGCAGCGAGAGGCTCCTGATACAGTCGCAGGCGGGATGCAGACGAGGAACCGCGCAGACTTGTCTCTGCCTGGTAATTACCTTTGTGCTCATCCCCAAGTCCCAGCAGCACACGGCGGGAAGGAGGTGGTGGTGGCTGGGCCCCCAAAGAATTTAAAACACCGGTGCATCACATTCCAGGATCCTATTAATAATTAAACTGTCTGTCACTTACCAACAACATACATTCCAAATTAAATTTAAGCAAAAGGGAAAAAGAGATCATTTGGGACTGAATTAGTGGGCTTCAGAGAGAAATAAATAATAATCAAACATCTGTGTTCTAAATAGTACGTGCTTTATCAGACAAACAACTGTTACCATCTCGTTGTGTGGAATTGCTCGGGGAAAACATGGAGCCTGGAAAGCAGGGGCTCCATGAGGAGTGGGGCGGGTGGAGGGGGTTCGTGGAGGAATCGGGAAGTGACTGGACGTGGCCGCGGGCCGGGGGGTCCTCCTCAGCATCTTCGTAGTTGAAAGAGAAGACTCCGTGCACGGTGGGTGGATGGTCCGGAGAAAGCGATGAAGAAACATGTCAAGACAAACTCCAACCTTGCTGACTTGCCTGGAAGTCTGCCTGTCGTGAAAGTTACAGAACAGAATTCATTATTTTTTTGCCAGAAGGATAGAGAGAAAAGACACAGAATTAATAAACAAGTGTGTAAAGAGGGAGGAGTCACTATTTCCCCAACTCAGCTGAGATGTGGGTGGAGGACACCAGGGCAGCGTCCGAAGGCCAAGTGACCAAAAGGAGATGCGGGATGGGGCCACAAAGTTTGCTAATTACCCTGGTGTCATATTTCATACACAGGCGGCGTTGCCTTGTCTGTCTTCTCCGGGTGACATTTAACTCTCCGTGTCTTGTAAACCGAGCCGCTGCCGCGGGACCGGCAGAATGAATAAGCGATGAGCGCGTGTGAGCGGCTCTGTGTCCCCGCCTCCGCGACCCTCCCCACCTCGCCCGTGTGGCCCCCATCTCTGCTGTTGGGCCCTCACGGAAAGAACTGCGCTGGTGACTCACTCAGGGGGAGCTCGCTGCAAACTCGGGCTTGGGAGCTCTGGTCGTGGGGGACGGGCAGCATGCCTGGGAGCCGAGCCTGCTCTCAATTACCAGCACCTCTGCCCTGCACCTCTGCCCCTGGCCGGCGGGGAGGCCGCCACCGCCGCTGGGTGTGCTGGAAGCTCAGGGCAGGTGGCGTCTGTGCTTCTTCTCCTTAGGTAACTGTGTTAAAAGACCCCATTCCAGCTGTAACACTTGTTTTACAAGAGCCCCGGTTTTGTCTGACACAATATGGAACAACATTTGTCATCCGTTATCAGGGGTGATATATTTGTTAGCCTGCAGAGAAACATCTGCTGTGCCTTAATCTCCAGCGTGCAGGCCAATATTCATAGGATCCAGCTGCATAAAATCGCGGTATTAGATGGAGCTGTCCAGTCTGACATGAAGGCTCGCTGGCAGGCAGACAGACACAGATTTTATTATCTCCCTTTTACATATTTATTTATGTCAAATATTTCTGAGAATCCATACATTACCTCTCCTTTTATGCGTTGTTGTTGTGTGGTGACAAGCCATCGACATCCAAATGAGAAATTTATGTTACATATTAAATATGGACATCTGAATGATGATCGGATCTATAGAAGCCAAGCCTGGCCAATCACCCCTAAATAATGGATGAGCCGTGGATGTGACTCAATTTGTTCCCCGTGAAGCCTGGGCGACCCCGGCCCCACACTTCATCACCGCGGCCCTGTCATTATTTGCTCCTATTCATCTCACTTGGCACCACTCAATAAAGTCTGCGCATGATAAAGAGAATAACCTTGGTCAAGAGTGAGGATAAAGAGAAGGATCATTTCCCACATCCACGATAGGGACCTACTGGTGTCCATTGCCTTGGTGTGCAAGGCGACACCTCCCGAGGATGGAGGAGGAACGGTCGAGCGCCTGACGGGGACCCAAGAGGACCAGCTCCCTGTGGGAAGGGGCGGTCCTGCCCCACCAAGGTGCCCGACGGCTCTGGTCATTAGCTGGATATACAGAACACGTATCGCTGCTGTGCCGTACGAATGTGTGTATGTACCGTGATGTACACACAGTGGGGTGAAGGTGAACAGAGGAAGATACATCAGACGCACGCGGTTATAGTTATGTTTTCAGAACTGTGGTCACCAAAGGACACAAAATGCAATCACTTGAAGTTACACGCAAGTCAAGGATTCTTAATAGCAATGCAATTTGGGTTTAGACCCTAGAACACAGGTTTCTTCTTTCTACATCCTCCAAACTGCTGCCACAGTTGTGTAGCTGGTTGTTCTATATTTTCAGCAAGTAGCCACTGCTGGACTTGCAGCATCAGGCAGAGAATAGCTTTTCTTCTAAGTGTATATATACACATGGAAGCATGACTAGCCCCCTGCTTGGGTGGGAGAAGTCAGAGATGCTCCATGGAACAGGAAGGAGATTCTATGGGACTTGACGGTGAGTTACTGGGGAGACTTACCAATGAGGGTGAGGCAGAGGGTGAAGTATGTCTATGGACAAGAACAGAATTTTCAGTGCAGCTGTGTGGTTCATATTAAATTAGGAGCCCCCTTATATAATGAAGACATTTTCCTTGTACCGAAGAGCCCATGGGAGGTCACTGAAGGCCCTTGAGCAGGCATATGAACACCATAATTTAAAACATTAATTTAAATATACACAGGGTGGATTCAAGGGGATTAAAAAGGACTGGCAGTAACCTAGAAGCAGTTGCTACACAGGTGGTGCGTTCATAGCCTAGCACTGCGGTCAGCACCACAAACTTGGTGTTTTCCAGTGATAAGCATCGAATATCTTCTAGTTCTGCAGCTCAGGGGCCCCCGGGGGTCTGGCTGGACTGCCACCAAGGTGTCTGAAAGCCTGGGCTTCTTCTGGAGGTTCTGGGCAAGGGAGCGGGGAGCCACTTCTTACTCCAGCTTCTAGAGGCGCCTGCACTCCTCGGCTTGTGGCCCCCTCCTCTGTCTACAAAGCCAGCATGGGAGTCCCATTCCTCTTCCCTGTGACCCCTCCTCCCCCTCACATTAGGAAGGACCTTTGTCATTATGTTGGGCCACTCAGATAATCCAGGCCTGTGTCCCTACTTGAAGGTCATCTGGTTAGAGGCTTAATTCCATCTGCAGCCTTAATCCCCTCACCCTGCAATGTAACCTGTTCACAGGCTCCAAGGGTTCAGACACAGACGCCTTTGAAAGCCAACATTCTGCAGACCGCAGGCAGAGAAAATGGAAAAGCACAGAACTCAAAGTAGAACACAGAGTGGAATGCTGTTGTCCTGGAAAGGAATAATTTCATCAGACAGTGAAGGAAACTCAAGATTCCAAGGTGCACAACAGGACAAGCCATGTAACCATGGCAGAAAGGGAAGGTCAGAGGCCAGAGAGGGGCCAATCTATTTCACAAGAAGGTTAAGGCAGAACTGCACTGACCAAGAACCCACCACGACCAAGGACACCATCTCATTCACACCCACCATGGACCAGCGTGTCTGTGTGATGAAGTACACCATCTCGTTCACACCCACCATGGACCAGAGTGTCTGTGTGATGAAGTACACCATCTCATTCACACCCACCATGGACCAGAGTGTCTGTGTGATGAAGTACACCATCTCGTTCACACCCACCATGGACCAGCGTGTCTGTGTGATGAAGTACACCATCTTGTTCACTTTCATTTAGAACACTATACCTGGGTCTGAACACTTGGAAGCGACTAGGTGAAGTGTGCTCCATACAATGCTTTTTCTTTGCTCCTGTTCACTGTCAGTTGCTCATTCATTTACTTGAGTCACAAGTAGTGACAGGTCTAATCTTGACCCCATAGTCTTAACTCTTTTCTTCTTGGGAGACAGACTATGCTCTAGGGGCATTTGTGAACTTGGAAAAATCCCAGAGCGTAAATCATCACATAAAATTATCTATTTATGACTTCACCCCCAAATTACACAGCTTCAGGTGGATTCTGATTAAAATACACCTATTTTCACATGGCCTTATTTTTCATCACCTCCTCTGGACTGAGGATTTTAAGTTAAGTTTTCACCTTTGAAAATGGCATGATGTGGAGTAACCCTGAAATGAATGATTATTCATTAAGTGTTCTCCTCTTCTGAGGACTAAATCTGTACAAACATAAGATGGTTCTATGAGAAATTCCGTTTTCATTTTTCTTTGGTCTTTGATTCTGTGATGTCTGTCAGATGTCTGTCTGTCTCGAATGTCCAGACAAGAAAAGGAGACACGTGGTCTTTCAGAGAACTGGAGTTAGTGGGCACACTGACCTTGTGTGTGTGTTAGCTGCCCAGAAGGCAATGGCACCCCATTCCAGTACTCTTGCCTGGAAAATCCCATGGGCAGAGGAGCCTGGTGCGCTGCAGTCCATGGGGTCGTGAAGAGTCGGACACGACTGAATGACTTGACTTTCACTTTTCACTTTCATGCAATAGAGAAGGAAATGGCAACCCACTCCAGTGTTCTTGCCTGGAGAATCCCAGGGACAGGGGAGGCTGGTGGGCTGCCGTCTACGGGGTAGCACAAAGTCGGACATGACTGAAGTGACTTAGGAGCAGCAGCAGCAGCATGTCTGACTCTTTGTGACCCCATGGACTGTAGCCCTCCAGGCTCCTCTGACCATGGGATTCTCCAGGCAAGAATACTGGAATGGGTTGCCATTCCCTTCTCCAGGGGGTCTTCCTGATCCAGGAATCAAACCTAGGTCTCCTGCATTGCAGGGAGATTCTTTACTGTCTGAGCCACCTTAAGGATGAATAAATTTCAGGAATAGTGAGAAAACATGGTTATTTTTCAGAGGAATAAATGAGTCACAAAAGAAGAGCAGAGGAGATGGATGTGGAAAACTGGGGACAGATGTGGGACTTTCAACAAAGAAAGATGTTCCTTTATGTCCCAAAGCTGAGAACAGTGGGAAGAAGGAGGCTTCAGGCCAGAGGTGCGCCCCTACCTTGCATGAAAACAGCAGAGGCGGAGCCCTAACCTGCAAAGCGATGACACAGTGTGAGCAGGCGTCCCTAAGGCACCTGTGAGCATCCCACTTCACCTTTAATGCTTGTCTGCACTGGGGCCGTGGCTGGTGGAGGCAACTTGCAAATAAAGTACAGCAGGACCTTCTCTTATTCCATGTGGAGAGGCACTAGCTCTTTCTCTGGACAGGGACAGGATCTTATAGAAACACAACTGGATGCCCTCTCTCTCTCACACACACACACACACACACACACTCGTGAAGTCCCCACGTTGTTTTAATGCAGGAAAGCATCGCGCTATGGAAGCTACACAATGTACCCTCTGGTCCCCCTCCCCAAGGGTCTGGGGCCAGCCCATTCAGGAGTGCTTCCTCTCACTTGGGCTGTTCGGAATGCTGGTGATGGTGAGCAGACGGGAGCACCCCTGCCTCCTCAAGGCCCCGGGATCTGTGCTGGGAAGCTAATGCTGGCAATAAAGTACCACCCTGTCTGCTAATCAGGGGAAGATGGCAGGGTGTCTCATCGCAGACAAAGTGGGGAAGGCACACGGCAGAGCTAGGCAGAAGAAGGCTATTTTGTGGCAGGTTAAAATCAATTCTGATGGTTCAAACCCTTCTAATGAAGAATGTAATGCTCCCTGCATACGGTGTTTTACTGGTATTAATGTAACTGGCTCTGGAATTCAGTGCATACATTGACCATCTTTGAAAAACCTTTTCCTTATGGGATTCTTCAACAGATAAACGGGGAAAATCCTTACATCTCAGTTAAAAATTTCCTTTATTAAGTCCCAATTTTACTTTTTGTTCCTCCCAGGGAAAAGAAAAAGGATAGAGTCAGAGTTTTCTCTTTGACATTCTTTATAGACTGAAAAGATTTGGTACACTAATTTTTTTTTTCTCCTTCCATTATCTGGCAGGATTGAGGAGACATATGTACAACCCAGCAAAGCTGATCTACGGAGATGGAGAAAATGTTCACATTTTCAGTGGAGGGGAAATCGAACACAGTAGACCTTTTCAGTTCAAGTTATTATTTCGGAGGAAATAATGTGTGTTCCAAGAACTTGTAGGATATTTTCCACTAATACAAGTTTGTCTGACGAAGCTTCCCAGGGAGGCAGCACCTGCCAGGGGGAAGTTCACTGGCAGTGCACTTGAAGCCCTTGGTTTGGGGCTCTTAAGGATTCAGTTTTTTCTTTTTAATGAACATTTGATTAATATTAATGTCACGCTAACAAAATACACTGATTCAATAATTCCTGTCATTGATTAAATATCTTTCTAGAAAGTGGCTCAACATACATACCATGAAAATCCGCTTGGAAGTTTTGAAATGACAGAATAGTAATAAATTCAGAGGACACATTTCAGTGAAAATTCCATCGTGGTTGGTTTTTTGTAAGTACTGTGTTCTTATGAAATGCCAACGATGCTTACTCATTGGGAAAGATCAATTTCAGTATAAGTCACAACTTTAATTTGGGGTCATTTTGGCTTTTTAGGGACACTGTGCACTCAATAATACATCTCAGGCAACTAGATTAACTGATATATTCTAGGTAATGAGACAAGCCAGCCTGAGACTTTAAATCTCAGTGACAACATAGTAAATACAGGGTTAAGAGCATCCTACATTGAAGCAGAGTTCATCTGTGTGCCTTTTGTCTCCTGTAAGTGTGTCTGAATGTCTGTGGAGAGCTTACACAGAGACCGTAGTTGAGAACATGGGAGATTCTTTCAACCAGCGAGAGCCTTCTCAAGGTTCCCTTTGGGCTCCAGGATGTAGCTCTGAGGGTCCCTTCTCTCCTGATGAGATGGGTGCCCACCCCAGGGCCCCCCACAAGCCTCTTCTCCTTCTGCATGTACTTAACGCTGAGAAGGTCTCTAACTTCAACCACCCAACTATCAGGGCCCTCTCAGGAGCTTCAGTATTGGGGAAACTATTTGCCTTTGTTGTATTCATTTTTGTTTATAAAATACTAATTACCTCTTTTATTGTTTGAAGAGATTAAAAGTTAATAGGAGAAACTAAATAAACAGAATGCCATTCTGCACAAACTATATAAGCTGGTAATTAATTTCTGGCCTCCTCTGAGCTAATTAACTCATATAAAGAAATGAAGTTAATGAACCATAATTCCAGTCATACGCATGTAGATACAAGCAGTTTGACTTAATGAATTAATAAGATATTTCCTTTCTTAGAGGTTTTTCAATTGTGTTCCTAATCTGAAGTCCCCTTTAATGTTCCTCTCTGGTTAAAATGCTTAATAAATGGCAGGGCAACCTGGCGACGGGCTGGCCCCCAGTTCTGGGGGGCTTCAGACTCTCGCTGTAGTCCAGGTGTCATAAGCGTGGCCAGCAGCAGCTCAAAGTGCAGAGCAGACTCTTGGCATCACCCGTTTTTCCCAGCTCCCTTGGGCAAATTCAGGTTAACTCAGGGAGCATCCCTCAGGCCACCTCAGAAGAGCTGGGCACATTTCTCCCTCTGTATATGGCTCACTTTCTACATCTACATCTTCTGAGAAGACGTCATCTGAAGTCTGGATTAATAAAGTTCAGAAAAGTTGAAATCACTTTCTTCTTGCCTTTTTCCTGTTGAAAGCTGAATGTAACATTACAAAATGTCACCAGGGCTTACTTCTCTGATATTTGGTGCATGAATATGGTACCCAGAATGGAGCTGTTAAAGGGTTAAATTATTTTCTAAATAGGTTTAGTCACTAAGTGGTGTCTGACTCTTGTGATCCTGGGAACTGTAGCCCACGAGGCTCCTCTGTCCATGGGATTCTCCAGGCAAGAGTATCGGAGTGGGTTATCATTGCCTTCTCCAGGAGATCTTCCCCACCCAGGATCAAACCTAAGTCTCCTGAATTGCAGATAGACTGCAGGCTGAGTCACCAGGGAAGCCCTTTCTAAATAGGGGCATCCCCATATATGGAAAGCTATATTCTTTGTTCAAATAACATGTAAAGAAAATTTTCTCTCTTAGGCACTGTGTTCGTACACTGGCCTCCTAGAACGTCGGGTGTTTTCAGCACAAGTGTTTGGGTCCCAGGATGTGTGCCGAGGCTCTCACTCTGCACCTAACGTCAGGGGTGAACTCGCCTCACACTTGTGTGATCTCACACGTGGTAAACAGTTGGGAGTTTGGGTTATGCCCTCGGAGCAGCTGAGAAGGTCATATTTAGCGACGAGGTTATGCCGTCATCCCAGCAAAGGCAGATCCCTCCGCAGGGCCCTCCAGTGCAGCTCGACTCCCGCGGCTCCGCTGAAAGCGGGAGAGATACAGAGATTGGGAAGGAGGGAAGGGGTGCGTCGGGGTGGATGAACTGCAGCGTCGTTTGATTGGTGAGGGAGATGCTGTTTTGATACTTGTGACCCGAAACTAAGACTTTCAGAGGCTCGGTAGGTTATACAAGGTCGCACTGCCCGGCGACCTTGAAGGACTGTGAAGGTCGTTTCTGCACTGCCGTCGTAACCTCCACCCTCCCCTGCCCTTTGCGTTTCCTTCCAGAACATCCCCCCCCGCACACACACACACGCAGGGCTGGGGACGTGCCAGCACTCCTTGGCGGCCTCTTCATCAGGACCCTTGGGGACCTCACTTCCCCTCCCCCTTCCTCTCCAACTAAGCGGTGGCCATCCTGAAACCAACCACACGGTAGACTTGACTGGATGACGCGGCACCCACGTGAACCTCGCGCACCGCGAACGGCCCTATCCCAGCTCCAACACCTGCTGCCGAGAGACACGGGCCAGGAGGACCCCAGTCTCCCCGCTCTCCTCTGAGAAGCGGGTCTGCTGTGAAGTGAGGGGAGTGAGACAGTGAAGTTCCTGCAACCTAAGAAAGAGACAGAACGTGCTGACAGCTGGCCACATCCTCCCCCAGAGCCTCCCTTGCTCCTTCCCTGGACTCTGACCCTGACTCTGGTTCTGGTCAGCAAGCCAGTTGGCCAGCGCTGTGTTTCCAGCCCTCAGCAGAACTCTCAGGGGCCACAGCAGGACTTCTGGCTTCCCTGCACCTGGTGAGAGCTGAGTTCTGCTCAGGGAAAACGGCTCCTTACCGGACTTGAGAAGCAGCTACTCAAATCTTTTCTGCGTTCTGTGGTTCAGATAAGGAATCCAGCTGAAGCAAAAAATGAATGGAAACCTGGGCAAAAGCCTTGTGAATCTCAGAAAGTGCAAACAGAGGCCAAGGCTACAGTACCTGCTCTTTCTTGGGCCAGGGGCAGGACTGAGCCTGGTCTCCTGCTCTTCAGGGGGTGGCCAGACGCCAGCCCTGGGGGATGACGGGCACTTCGTCTGGTGTCCTGAGTGCCTGAGGAGGTACCTGGAGTGCCTGCGGCCCAGAATAGAATCTGTTTACAAGGCCCGCCGCACCACCAAGGCACCAGCCATGAGCACAGGATAGGTCTGCTGGGAGGTCCTCCTTCACGAGAGAATCAGGGCTGGGGGGTGGGGGAGGAAAGGACAGTCTGCAGACCACCCTCCGGGTCCTCTGGTCAGGCTTGGCTTTCTGCCACCTGTAGGGATGGCTCCTCGACCTCTCGCTCATCCCCAGCTGCCCCTTGGTATCGGGGTGGTCAGCTCATCGGCAATGATCATCCAGTTCATGTATGTGACTGGTGGGCACAAACTCTATTTACAGCTACTCCACACCTTACGTTCCTGGTTCACCCAAAGCAGAAGTTTCAGCCCAGAGCTCTCATCCAGGCTCTGGTTTGTGGGAATGTTCTTGTCTCTGCTGCCATGAAGCTCTCTCCTGCACCTTTGTTCTCAGCTTCTGAAGCATAAGGAAAATGGTTTCCTTATCTGCAGCGTGGGGCTGGTGGTGCCCAGAACTGGGCACAGAGGAAGTAACCAGCATGGAGCCCTTGCCTGGTGCCCAGCCATGAGCGTTTGCAGAAACCCACACCAGGAGCCCACAGGCCCGCACCAGGCTGCCTCATGGTGCTTAGAGGGTCGCCCTGGTTTGTTCTTTTTCTTGCCATCAAAAAATCCCAGTTTAGGGAGATACAGAGAAAGTGTTTTGTTGTCACTGAAATGGAAAGTGTACGTGAAGCTTTGGAGCCACAAGTGTTTGGGATGGGAGCTGCCATGCCAAGGTACCAGGGGATACGGGGAACGGTCACCTCTCCTCAGATGCATGTGCAGAACCCAAGCATCAGGTGACAAGATTTTTTTTTATTTTGAGCCAATCAAAGATTATGTTTGATATGTCACAGGGGATATTTAAGAAACCCTTGAATTTGAGTCCACCCTGACGTTCAGCATATTGTCAGAAGAAAGAGAAAGGAGAGGAACCAGTCTAGAACCAAAAAATAACTCGGGTGATACCATGGAGATAATATTGCCCTTGTCCTATGGTTTGAAAACATGCCATTAACTGAAGTATAAGTTGCCTCCGATGGAGACCTCTGCTCCCACATCGTGGCCGGTCGATCAGTTTTATTCCCGTTCTCCGATTGAGAGCAAGGCTGACACAGGCTCAGAAATGTATTTCATCTTGATTTAGTAAATTTCATTTATCCATCTCCATTATTTACTCAGATGCTAAGAACACATCTTTTCTTGGCCATTTGCTCCTAATTGATGAGGCGGCCACGCGTGTGGATCCAGCAGCCTGGGATGGGCTGTCTCCAGCTTTTGATCGACTATATATGAAGTAGGCTTTTAAAACTTATAACAGCCTCTCCGATGACCAGGACAGCACTTGTTATTAATGAAAAGCAGGACTGCCAGGCACTGAAAAGCCATCTAATTAAACAGCAAGATTTCCATAAAATGAGTTCGAAATCAATCGGTCAATACTGAAACCACTTAAGAAGATCTAAGTATGATAAACTGTGATTCAGCTGAAGGAGGCAGCGTGCACGGCTCCGTTCCTATTATAGACTTGACAGTCTATGCCGTCTTGAGCCCCTCTAACCACTGATGCCAAGAGTTGCTCTCAGAATTCAGAGCATCCAGACAAATATATCGGGAAAAACCTTGGTCATAGGTGTCCCTCCTGAGGACACTTTCTGACCTTTGAAGCTGGAGTCCAGGGTCCCACCTGACCAGCAGGTGGCTGTGGATGGGTGACTGATGGACAACAGGGACAGTCACCCGGCCAAAGAATCCCTGACCTTGAACTCCCAGGCTGTCTGGCGAACAGCACAACCGGGTCACTTGAATTTCACTTCCATACTTTACTCTTTTGAACGCACACACACGTTTGCTTTAAACTACCTTGTACGTGAGGAAAGACAAACGTCAGATATTTTTGTGACATTTACTTTTGTCTAGAACTCTTTGTAAAAAGGAGGAAATTTATTGAAAATGTTGATGGCGAAAGATATAAATAACATCCAGTCCATAATATATTCGCACAGTGAGGTGAAGCTCTGAGTTGGGGAAGAGATGAATAAACACCCGGATAGATTTGCTCCTAATTCTTGATTGACATGCGATTGTCTGCATCACCTGAGCTGGCCTCACCTGATGTGTCTGTTTATAACATTTAGCTTGCTTCTCTTTGAAACCTTACATGTTGAAGACATTTATACTATTTTAGTGAAAAAAAATTCTGTCAAGATTAACAGATAAGTGAAGCTTATGTGGTTGAAACATCCAAAATGGTTTTAATTTATAAAACACTGACCCCCATGGACTATAGCCCACCAGGGTCCTCTGTCCATGGGATTTTGCAGGCAAGAATACTAGAGTGGGTTGCCATTTCCTATTCCAGGGGATCTTCCCGAGCCAGAGATCTCCTGTATTGGCAGGCGGATTCTTTACCATCAAGCCACCTGGGCAGTCCCATAAAATAGCGATCTCATTCTTACTCGGGTCGTCTCCTCGTCAATGCCTGTGCCGTGGGGTCTGTCTGTTCAGGGTGCATTTCTGGGCCTCTCTGGCCTTGGTCACATCTGTCCTGCAGGAGGTTCAGCCTCGAGGGCCCACTGGGCAGCAGTGGTACCTTCAGCCTAGTTCTGGCCCATCTGGTTCTGGTACCCTGTAGGCTTCTAGAACCCAACACCCCTACTGATTCTCTCTGGATGGGTTCCCTTTCCTTCCTTCCATTACGTATTTCTTAATGTGTGTGTGTTGTGTGTGTGTACCTAGCTACCTGCCTATGCATATCACATTCACACACAGATATGCACACACATATTCTGTGTGTTTTACGCTAGAGGGTGAATTCCAATGTTTGCTAATGCTGCCTGCCATGAGCTGGATTTCCATTTTTATATATGGTTTAGTGTTATAAAATGAGACTGTATCTATTTTGCAGGTGTTTCGTTTGGTTCTGTGTTTGCGTAGGCACACCCAATAGCTGGCACGTTTAAATTTTACAAACCCTTTTTGGATCTAATGATTTTGTGACGTCCTTGCGTTCATTCAATAATCATTTTACAAGAAGCAAGCTGTAACCGCGTACGGTAACGGATAGTGACTGCACTCCCTGTGGGGACCATTTTGTGATACAAACTGTGCTCGACTAAACAGTGGTTCAGCTGAGGACTCATGGACTTCAGGATGGTGTGACAGGGACACCGTCAGTAGTAACCGTAGTTATCATTTTGAATTCTGATCTTCTCCTGGGCTAGTGATATGCACTTCATGGAAGAAAGGTGTTCAGCTCAGGTGCTTTGGGGTCCAGCCCCCTGGAGGGTGAGGGCAGCTTGTGGGCTTCTTCTGCAGCCTCCATCTGGGTCATTCTTCCATTTGTAAATGCTGGTCCCTAAAGATCCATCCTTGGCCCATGGCTCTCCCAGCCCACACAACCTCCCAGAGCTGCCCCAGGGAGCCCCCCAATCTCAGAGCCACTGTCCTGCTGAGGGTTCCTGGCTCTGTGTCCAGCCCTGGCTGAATGTCCCCCCGCTGCAAGCCAGCCTCTTTCCCTAAGTGTTTCCAGAACTTGATGCCAACACCTCAATCCTGAGGCAGAAAGCAGCATCACAAGCTCTGCTCTGCACATCAAAGGAACCCTGCCTGGTCCCATCCGCCCAAATCTGGTGGTCACTGTGGTCCAGGGAAACAGCATCTGACATTGTACTTTTGAGGTAGAAAACCCTGCAGTGTTGAGATGTAAATTCTTAAACTATTCGGTTGAACCACAGGAAGAGCTATTTTTTCAGGTCAGAGGTGGTCAGCAAGATCGTAGCAGAGCGTCAGTAGTTTCATAGGTTTCAGCTCTTAGAGGTGACAATCTGTCCTCTCCTCAGGTATCATCTCTGCTTCTGGTCTTCAAACTGAAGTCCATGGAGGAAACTGTCTTTCCTGTGAGATTACCTGTGAGCTGTCTTGTTTGCAATCATTACTCTTAGAAATAAAACCAGCTTTGGCTTCCTTTTGGAAGGTGCCTGGTTTTTCAGGAAGTGAACCTGGTTCCTCATGCAGAGCTGCACAGGACTTCCAGATGGCCTTTCTGCCTCTGCTCCCAGCTGGGACTGTAGCCACCCGTATCTACAGAGTTTGCATGTATGAACGAGATCCTGCTAATGCTCAAAAACAACAGAAATATAGTGAAACAGCTTACAGCCCTGCTCCTCCGAGTTCCTATCGCTCACTTCAATCTATTCGAAAAATAAGGGACTTGTCAGGGCTGATGATAAAGGCAGAGTTTTAGAGAAATAAAGAGAACTGAACGGACACAAACATAATAACGTCAAGATATAAATCACAGAGTCCTTCTGCCGTTTCATTATTTTCCTTTAAGGATTACTGGGAAATTCTGCCCGTGGACACATGTGTCAATATGGTGTCAAAAATGGACAATCTGTGCTCGAAGTCCATCAGACATTCTCAGCTCTTGTTTGGGTCTTTTTGAAAAATTAGATTTGCTATATTAATATATATAAATTTTTCCTTTTAAAGAAAACAAACTATGACTCAAATTAGAATAACAATGAATGGAATTAGAGGCAAAATAAATTCTTAAGCAGATAAGCAAAAGCTTAAATACATCATGATTAAACCATATGTCTGGTATCATCATCTCTTAAGTACCACAAATCTTTACACACGTCCAGGCCCTGTGGATTCCAGAGAGCCAGTGAGTTCTTTCTCTTCTGCGACAGTCACATATTCCCAAGTCTTTTAAAATGGAAAAGGTCTTATTTTATGAATATTAAAATTCCTTTAACAAAGGAGCTTAGTAATTTTATTTTAAGAAACATTCTCCCATCTTTTTTTTTTTTTTTTTTTACAGATTGTGTTCATTTAACACTTGGGATACATATCCATTCATTTGTAAATTCTCATTTAATAAACATGTTTCTGAACTTTTCCCATTGCCCAGCATTGTGTTAGTCAGTGTCAAAGTGTTTTTATATTTAGGGAAGAAGAGATCTGACATGATCAAGAACACTGAAATAGTCTACCTGCAGACTTACCTGAGAGTCAGGAATATTTCTTTTCTCTCCCAGCACTCATGCCCCAAATGAAACACATGACAACGCCATGCAACTGATCCAGCACCTCGTGTTTCAGACAATGGCAGCCTAAGGATGAGCAACACTTGGTGAATGCTTTTAAAGCTATCATAGGTTATTGCATAGTTGAGTCTTTCAGGAGATATTTAAACCAAATTGCTTTTATCAGAAATAATTTGAAATGTATGTGAGGCTGGGGGACATAAAAATGGAATTGGTCAAATGCTTCTGTTACCGAGAGAAAGTTCCAGCATCGTAGTAGGTTTAAATTTAAAGAAAAGATGTTTTTAGAGAGAAATGTAGATGCTTTATAAATATGAATATGGATTTATGTCCTAATTTTCCTGTATAGGTCAAGAAAAATGCTTGTTTATGATAAGTAGTTGTAGCTTGACCATATGCATGCTTTAGTCAAAGTACTTATTCCTAAAACATGAAAAAATAAAACACGATGGCTTAGCTTGTACCGCTTGTGGTTGTCTGCCTTTGTGTCTATCTGTGTATTTTATGAGGTCGCAGGCACACGCGCGCACACACACACACACACACACACACACGCTAGACCAGGGACGGGAGCACTCGCTTTTCCCGCACCCCCGAGCCCCTTCTCACTGCCCTGCACCCCGGGGACCCGGCGATGCTTCTGAGGTGAGCAGAGTGGGTGTGTGGCGCGCTCAGGGTGTCGCTGCACCAAGGCACTTAGCATGCACCTCGCTGCTCTGCGATCGGGCTGGCACCAACTCGCTGTTTACTGATTGACACTAATTCAAACAGTTTATAATATGTCAGAATTTTTCCAGGGGTTATAGAGGACAGGCTTTGGGGAGGTTTGTGCAGCCGCTGATAATTAGTACCTTAGCCCTCGGCTTGTTTGCTATTTTTGTTTCTGCACAAGGGAAAAAAACAAAAAAAACAAAACACCTGGATATGTTAACAAAAATGAAACTAAAACCTGGGTATTTACACAAAAAGCAGGCACAGTTTAAACACACACACACACAGTTCCACACTAACACAGTGTAGCAACATGTATACACACACCCCTTTGTTCAAACCAGCCAGTGTCTGACATCTACATGGGAATTGAAACAATACATGCAACTCGACATTGGTAAAGTAAAAACACTAATTTTGCATTGTACTAATTCCCCAGTGAAATGGCTCTCACATATACTTAAAAATAAATAACCAAGTTTTCCCTTTGCACCTTTCCCATTATTAGAACTCACTCCTTCCAGTTCAGAGTGACAGTTTCTGCCCTTAGTTTCAGTTATGAAGCATCAGTGTGGGATTATTCATTGACTCAACAGCATCTATTGATTTATTAAATTAATATCCACATCCAGGAGGTCTCCTAACAAGCCTTACCGATGTGATCATTGAGGAAACAACATGATCCCTGCTCCCTTTCCTGACCAGGAAAGGAACAGGGTGATGATACATTGCAAAAATATTTTGTAAACAACTAACAAGACTGCTTTTGACAATAAAGATAACACTCTGCTATTTTTTAATCTAGAAGTAAACTTTCTATTAAGGAGGCAAACCAACTTTAATATTGTGACAGGCACTTTTTTAAGGTATGATTCCAGTCTGTACTTGCAAAATAATATTTTCTTTCCTGGGGATACATTTTTCATTTTAACAAAGAAATGCAGTAAACTCATCATTTGTCACTTTACCCCCTAAGTCCAGTTCCTACATACACATTTCATTATACATGCCACATACATTTCAAAGCTTAGAATTTTTTGCAAGTTTTATGAGTAAAACTTTTAAATAGTTTTACAAGTATGACACCAAAACTTTTATGTTGGCTTAATGAGGAATTCAACAATGAACGGACTTTCACAAAAGTGGTGCTTCATGAGTTTTCAAAATCCTCTGAAAATATACTTCTTGGGTAATCTTTTAAATGCAAGTTACAGGAGAGAAAGAACATGGACTGAGATTTCCTATTAAGTCAGGACAATCTGGAACTCTCTTCTGAAAAAAAAAAAATTAGGACAGAGTCAATAATATGTCTTAATATTTTGCCACCTGTTATTCATTTGTCAAAGGAAATTTAAGAGGCTTTTGAACTGTTATATAAATCATTGAATTTCACATTCATAAATAAACATGCATGGCAACATACTTATTATTTCCTGGTAGTGTAGATGTTCATACCTAGAAAGTTTTAGATGAGAATCCTTCTGCCTGCTGAAGTTCAAAGGTTTTTCTTTCTTTTTAAAAATGTTTATGTATTCATTTATTTATTTATTTTTTACCTCACTGAGAGGCATGTGGAATTTTATTCCCTGACCAGGGAGCGAACCCTTACCCCTACACTGGAAGCACAGAGTCTTAACTGCTGGACTGGCAGGGAAGTCCCAAGATTTTTCCTTTCCACACACTGCTGTCTGGCGAGCTGTCAGCTGTAGGTGAGAAGCCCTGGCTTCTGGTGTTTAAACCATTTCAGGATCCTCTTGGTCCCTCACATGCAAACGTGAAGTCTTGACAAAGACTTCCTACATTTCTTACAGCAACATAATGCGTGTGGGCATGAGGCACAGAGGAGTGGTGAAGTTTGGCCAAATCACACAGCACAGCGGTGGAAGTTTGGTAGGAACTGAATTCCAGGGGAATGTCAAATCCTTCGAGGCCATCAGGCACCTGTCCAATGTGTAACCAAAGACGGAAGAAACCAGGGAGGGGGAGGGGAGGGACACAGGGAGGGGGAGGAAGGATGGGGTGGGGGGATGTGAGGAGGACTTGAGTCTGAGTCGCCCATCACCCCCCTGACAGGGCTCACAACTCCATGTCAGAGCAGATAACAAGAGTCACGGTGTAAAACTGCCCGACTTTTATTTCTGCCTTTCCGAGCGATCGGCTCCTTCACTAATAACCGGGATTTATTACTGGACCCATCTGCTGCCTCCATAAGGTCAAAAGGTAAACCACAGGCACAGCCGATGTCACCATCAAAGGGGCTGGTGGCAAATGGAGCCTGACAAGTGTACTTTTAAAGGAATATTGTGGGGAGAGCACTCTCAGCATGAAAGTCAGGCTGATAGGGAAAATAAAACCTAAAATACTAAAAAGATGTCAAGTTTTAACCCATTAATCCAGGTGATGGAGTCCAGTTGTCAGTCTTGAATATGAGTGGCAGTCAGAAAGAAGAGTGGGCCCCAGGAAACGTAATCCGGTCCATCTCTGTGTTCTCTGTCCCAGAGCTCCTGTCACCCTGGGCCACACCCTGCACGTGCTAAGTCTCAGTAGTGTCCGCCTCTTTGCAACCCCATGGACTGTAGTCCACCAGGGTCCTCCGTCCATGGGACCCTCCAGGCAAGAATCCTGGAGTGGGTTGCTGTGCCCTTCTCCAGGGGATCTTCCCGACCCAGGGATTGAACTCAGATCTCTTACATCTCCTGCTTGGCAGGTGGTCTTTTACCACTGGTGCCACCTGGGGAGCCACTCCCAGCACGGGCGCCCAGCATGGCTCGGGGAGCGCGTGATGAGTGGCGGCCACTCTCCAGCTCCTCAACGCTATCTCAGATGTGGAAAGACATGTTTTCCTTTTTGCTATCTAATGTAAGACCTCACTTCCCAGGAGGAAGTTTTGTTGAACGTTGACCAGATAGTCTGGTTTTTGTAAATGCTGTGAGGCTGAGGTAGTTTTGAAAGTGGATTGTTTCCCACATATTCAGAAATGTCAAAAGGATTCAGTTGAGGCTGATCTCTCTGGGTGATTCTGTATGTGTGTTCTTTACCAAGTTTCCAACCAGGAAACTCATTTTCATTTCTAGCTAAGAATGAAAAGCAAAAAGGGCAGAGAGCGCCATGTAAAAGCAGTGCCCTCTTCCAGTGTAGGTGGAGAATTTACCTCACAGTCTGAGAACAAATTAGAAATCAAGAAGTAATGACTCACTCTGTGACAGCTAATGCTCTAAAGAGGTTTTTCAGAAGGTTTGGTCCCGATTTGTGTGCGCAGCACGTACCCAGACCCGCCAGGGCGGGTATCTTGGCACGGGCTTCTTTACGCCGTGGCCCTCGTGCATTCAGGGGCTTTGTAAAAAAAAATAAATAAATAAATAAAGAGGTTTTTCTCCTTCTACACAGCATCCCCAGAAATGAGCTGCAGTTGCTAACAGTTCATATAAATTCTTACCTTTCCTCCACTCTCTGGGTCATTCATTGCTGGCATCATTTTCTTTCGTCTTTCCATTCTCTGTACCAATAAGTCATCAGATAGACATTTGCAGCCCAGATGTGAGGACTGAATGTCAAGCATCTGACAAAATAGATCCCGGGCCCTGCCCTGCCAAGCTCACCTGGCTCCACCTGCTCTTCAGGTGCTCTTCTGGCCAGAGGCATCTGCTTTCTGAGTGACGTTATCAGGACTGACCCAAGAGGAGGGCTCTCACAGATAGCAAGCCCATAGGCTCCTTGACTTCCTGCCTCCAGGACTATGAGGAGTAAATGTCTGCTGTTTATAAGCCACCCGATCTTGGGTACCTTGTTAAAGCAACCTGCACAGACTGACTAAGGGAAAAAGTGACTCCTCATGGTTGGTGTTAGTCCATACAGAAAATGAATGAATCTATATTGATGGAGGCGAACAGATGGCACATTTAGGCAGTGATACAATGATGTATTTGAAGGAAATTAACCTTTTCTGGGCTTTCCTGGTGGCTCAGAGGTTAAAGCCCCTGCCTGCAATGCGGGACACCTGGGTTTGATCCCTGGGTTGGGAAGATCCCCTGGAGAAGGGAATGGCAACCCACTCCAGTACTCTTGCCTGGAGAATCCCATGGACGGAGGAGCCTGGTGGGCTACAGTCCACGGGGTCGCAAAGAGTCGGACATGACTGAGCAACTTCACTTTCACTTTCAAACCTTTTCTAGATGCAGTTTTCTGAGATATAATGTTTCTTACTTTTTTGAAAGGTCCCAGTTCAGGAAGTAAGTTCTCATCCCTCCTACATGAAATTTACCTGAAAAGGTGATAGTGAAACTTTTTAGTATAAGGAGTTGCCAGCTAACTTCTGATGGCAACTTGTAATCCCTGCTGGACCACCGGGCTAACTTTCTATCAGCATTTGTCAAGCCTCAGCCAGTCTGCTATTAAACTTTCAAATTTAGAAAGGGGATGTGACTTTTGCTACTTGGAAACTAAGAGCGAATAAACTTATACACACACAGGGGTTTAAGATGTGTGAACATATCTTAGATGTGAAATGATCTACAACATTCTGATCATCATGTTTCTGAGACCATGCTCGCCAGCACGGGAGGGGCACACACAAGACTTACTGACAGCATATGACTGTGATTCGGAGGCTCCTGGGTTCAAACCTGCCGGGGTCTTTGCTCTTTACACCACTTGGGAGAATTTGGAACATTTTCCCCAGTCTGATGAGCATTTTCTGTGCTCTTTTCGGATTCTAACAGAAGAACCTTTCCAGTCTGTTTTGCTCTCCTTCCAACGTGGCAAATATCAATTTAGCTAATGAGGCACAGGTGTAATTGTAGGCATTCCTTCAAGAATTCTTCAGCTATGAATCTGCCTCAAATTATGCAGCACGGTTCCGTAATTGTAGTTCGTTGGGAAAATTCACGGCTCCAATGGCCCTCATGCTCACACTTCCACCTGTGCGTGTGGGGTGCGGACCTCGTGTTAGTACATTGTGATGCAAGAAATAAAAACAAGCCCAGCCATTGGCTGCAGGGCTCTCTGCGAGTGTATTCCTACATAGCTCTGCCCTGTTAATGTTGCATTCAGTCCCGTTTGTACGTTTGCAAAGAGCATTCTTTTCAGAAAAGATGGCACAACTGGTCCCTTTCTTCCCTCCCCATCCATCACTTTGGTGAGAGGCTGCCATCCTGCCTTCAGCCTCTGCACACATCATGGTCCTGGGGCTGAAGGTTGATAATTTGGTGTTGAGTGAATTCCAGACTATTATTTTCAAGCATTTTCCTCATGAACCAAACACTTGAACTGCACCCCGCCCCCATGGATTGTGGGGAAGAACACCAGATGGATCAGACGATCCAATTACCCACTGAGATCTGAACAGAACCAGAAAGTGGTGGGATTGAACCTGTGTTGTGAGTCTAGCACACCTCGAGTTACCACTGCTTAACATTTAATTTCTAAGAACCCAGGGGCCAGGGTGAATAGAAAAGATGTTTAGGGGCGAGTAAGCCAAACATCCACCTATGGGGAAATATAACAGGTGAGATCAAGTGTTTTAATTCTTCCAAAGCACCACACAATCTCACAGTCCTCCTTGTCTGTGGTCAGTCTTATAAACAAAAGAAGAAGGAGTGTTCTCTTAACCAGCAATGAAAATGCTGCATTGCTCAATTGTTGTCTTATACTTCAATTTCCAAAAATTGAATTTGTGAAAGTTAAATTTGCGTTAAGGCACACTTGGAAGAAAAAGTCAGATGTGAATCAATTGTAAATTACTGAGAGCTGGTCATCTGAAAATATTATTAAGTAATGTTGCGGTAATGTTGGCACTGAGAACATACAATCTTTCTCTGTAGGATCAGGGCTTTCTTTTCAAACTAGCCCCTTTCTGTGAGTTCACTGCTTTGACCCCCACTGCAGGGCAACTCCCTTGGTTCCTCCTCCGTGGAAAAGGGTCACATGAGGAGGAACGCCAACTAGCTTGAGAATCCGCGTGTCATGGCCACAGGTCAGGTCGGATCACAGAGAGATGACAGGAGTTAATCACTCAGAGAGTCGGCCGAGTGCCCGTCAGTTCAAGCTGCCACTCTTTTCCAATTCTGATTTATTCAAGAGGTAAAACCATTCGCGCAGTCACTGCCTTCGCAGAGGCACACGGCTGGGGACTTCATGACAGCTCCAGGTCTTTCTACGAAGGTTGTGTCGTATGCAGTGTTTGTTCAAAACTGCTGATGCGACCACCCATTACCTCCACTGTGGCAAACGCAAATGCGTGAAATTTTAACTTTTTATCACTTCAGTGCAGTTAACAATATGTCCATAATGTAATTACACATGAAAGATGAGAAGAGCTTTTGAGTAAGTAAGTCTATATAAGTCTTTCTGTAGAATCTGAAGTCAGTGGCTCAAGATTACTACCCATCTTGTCTTCTTTTCAGTGATCATTATTCCTTCTTGCAGGTCTCACATTTCCAGCTGGGATTACTTTATTTCTTTTGTACTTTTCAAAGTGCAGTTCTGTAGTGACAAGGTTTTATTTTTTCAGCTTTTCTTTATCTGAAACAATCTTTCCCTTCACTTTCACTTCTGAAAGGCAGCCCTCAAAATGTTGCTGGTGTTGGTAGCCCTGTCTGAAGGCAATAGGAAAACTGGGTATGTTCAGTGTTCAGGGGCTGGATGGCACACACGAGAGAGGGGAGAAGCCTCAACGTGAGCCTCGCAAATGCTGAGATGCACTGTGAGCTGGAGACCTGGGACGTCACAGCGACTGCTGAGCCAAGAAGGAAGGGACCAGGATTGGTGGTAGTGAATGGACTGGCATCTTCAAGGAGGACCACAGAAGAGAGGATGCTGCATTTGTTCAAGTGTTGAACAGAGGCTGGACTGAGTGGCCACCATGGAGTGAAGAGGGTATAGATTCTGGAGATGAGCAGGTGTGGAGAACTAACTGATGTTAGTTCTAAGTGGTAGGAGATCTAACTCACTGATGAGAGATCTAACAGATGTCTTTCTGGAGCTCATCAAAAAACTCCAGAGACATGGGCGTTACCTATATGAAACTTTGTCTCCTTAAATAAATGGGCTGGATTTTTAAAACGATTTTGTGATAACCATTAATATTTAATCATGAACACCCCAAGTAGCATAACCCTTGTCACCAATATCTACACTACCACTCCTGTGAATAGTGACCTAGTGGAAATCAGAGTGAAACTACCTACAACCTACCTCTAACTTACAAACCTATAACTTACAACCAACCTATAACTTACAAACCTACAACCATACAAAATGGTAACTAGCTTTTTTCTGATTTTTTATTGAGCTGCTTTATTCTTGAATATTAAAAGACATATAACTATGGAATATAGTGTTAATGAGATTAAAAATGAACTCAATTATTGGAAACAAACACTTTACAGTGTCATAAATCTGAATTTTTAAATTATTTTTAGTCTCCCTGAGATTTTTGAGGAGATAAGGTCAGAAATCACGTGTCCACTCTCTTAAAGCCCCTCAGTGCTTGGCAGGACCTTGTAACTGGGAAATTCTCAACAAGCACATTGTTAAAGGACCTGAACAAGATTCCCTTTCAATGTGAATCTGAATTATCATGAAATCCACATTTCATGCTTCAATTAAGACTGTTTTACTGTAATTACCAGATAGAGGCTCAAAGTCAGCACAGCAAAAATACTGGCCCTGACATAATTATTTTAAATAAATATCAGGTTTTAAAGGAAAAAACACGCTCCGAGAAATTCACTGTTTGGCCCTAAAACCTTGTTGTACCTCATTCCTAGCTGTGCCCCGCCCACCCCATCAGGGGCTGGCAGGGCCAGCTCTGTCCAGCACGAGACTCTGGGCCCAGGTACCCGTGTCCAGCCGCCTGTGGTCACATCTGTCACCAGGCCCCCTCCCAAGCTATTTACACTTCCTCCAGGAAGGAGAGCAGAAAAGGAAAGTTTTATCAGAAAATTCTGTGGCCAGCACAACCAACTTCATCTGCCTGTTCAGTGAGATTTATGGGCAACCAAAATGGCTCCATGGTCTTGGGATTAAAGACAAGAATAAAATACGTGCCATGACCTGCAGGCTGGTGCATGGGGAGATGGGTATGTGCGGCCCCACCCTGCCCACGTGAGTGCAGGTGTGTCTCTGTCTTCTCTGCTGGCCACTGGCTGAGCGAGTTATCTCATGTCCATCAAGGGACAGCGATCTGAATGGAAGACCTTGTGGGGACGGCCCTGCATTACTATCTTCCTGGGACAGGGATAAAGTGAGGGGACACAGCCCACAAGCTGTGGCCAGCTCGTGAGCACCACACTGGGCTCTGTCCACTTCTGTCCTTGCTGTCTCTCCCCTGGGACCTGGGCCAGAGCGCCTGCCCCAGATACAGGGGCGATGATTACAGGAGCATCGTTGGTGCCCAGGAAGGATGCTCAGGAACGTCGGCCTGGGTGTGGGGACTGCAACAGTCACGCCATCCTGTCCCTCATCAGCCCTGGGTCACAGAAGGTCATCCTTGGGACACGTCCAGTCTAGTCACCCACACCTGTGCCCCAGGAGGACAGGAGCCCCCTGGCCCTGGTCGGGTCCCCACTGTCCCAGCTCTTTCTCCAGCGTGATGCCTCTCCTAGGGGCTGGGGCCCAGGGCTCACCCGGTTCCCAACATGATGAAGATTGTGACGCGTGGGCACCCTGGGGACAGGGCGGCCTGGTCAGCCATGTCACCACTGCTCAGATGCCATAACTGGAAGTGAAAAGTGACTCTATGTAGCAACTCAGAAAGTTTCAATCAAGGACCTGCTCTTTAATTTTAAAGCCGTTTGTGCCAGGAGTAATGATAGCTCTGCCTCTCTTTGTGCTTGGCCTCCACCCCTCACTTGGGCCAGGTCAGCCCACCCCTGGCCACACCGCCCCAGGTTTGCCTGGTAATAGTAATACCTCTAGAAAAGAATGTAACTACGGACTCCACTATTTATTTTCTTTTAATTTGTCAATAAAAAGGTAATTGCTTTTAGGGCTACAATTGGCTTAAAGCAAAACCTCACTTGCTGGAACCAAAACTCAAAGATTAGACCACAGAATAAAACAATTCAAGCTGATACCTTAAAATAAAGTTAGCAACGTCATTTCTTTTTTAAACATATCAAGAAATTTGCTCTGGAAATTATTCAGTGAAGAGTCTCAGAAAATTCTCAAACATATAAGATACCTGGGGTCTCTTTTGTTCTTACAAGCATCTCGAAGCTCAAGGCTGTCCAGCCAGCCCAGTGAATGTTGTAGCTATCACCAACCTGAACGCCCTCCAGCTAACAGGGCACAGCCAGGGGTGAAGAAGTAGCTTCCACTTCCGATGGCTCCAAGTGGTTCCAAGCACACTCTGGACTTCCAGCTGGTTGTGCTGGACTCTAAGGAATGCCATCATGGGAGATAAGAGACAAGACTATAGGTGATTTTTTTCAATATTTAAATTATTTACTTTTTTTTAATCCCCAATAAAATTTATTTATGGATTTATAATCTTCCTCACCACAACATAAATTATTCATGCTCAATTAAATTAAAAAATGTTCAAATGACAGATTCAAAGAATTGCTTGAATATTGGTTCTTTTTGTTTGAATTGTTTTATTTATTTATATTTGGGGCCCTATATTTTTATGATACCCTATTCTTTCGCCATTTTTTCTTATCCACAGAACCCAAAGTATGTATCATCTGTTTCTTGCAGCTTTTTTGTTTTTTTTCCACATATGGGTTTATTGTGCTCACAGTGATAAGCTCTTTCTAAAAACTGAAAACATGTTACTAATTACTGAAAGGGAGAAATAAATACAGTACCAAGAAAATGTCATTTAAAATATTACATCTGTTTTCTATTTTTAAACCTTTATCACTTCCAATTCAACCCCTCTAATCACAACTTGCATATTAATTGTTGAGCCAGATTTACCAGAAACTATCTTTTATATGAAATCATCCAAAAGATAATTCCAGAGAAGGCTTGTAAAACAGATGATCACGATGCTTCCTGTCCTAACAGATGCACTGTGATGACATGTATATTGTTCATATTAAACACTCTCTTTCTGGCCCATGGAATTCTCCCTTATCCCCTAAATGCCTGTTTGTGGTATATTTTTTCTGGGCTAATGAAGTACAAGACACTTCTGCAAGCATAAGGCAATATTTGCACTTATAAAGATAATACTTCAACAGACATGACTCAATGTTTGAGGAGAACTGTGGAATTTCAAACCCTTAAAGCAACATCTTCTTTATGGTTGCTTGCTTCTTCGGAATTATTCATGTGTGGTTTGGAAGGGAAATTATACATAAATTGACACTGAGAAAGAAGTGTTAATAATATCATTGTCAGGGGTGGTAGAATCCAGAATCATGGGTGTACATACGTTGGGAGAAAACCAATGTGGGGAACTAGAGAGATAAGCACACAATCATCATCTGGGGTTTAACATCATCGGGTCCACATTTCCTAGAAGATGATAATAAAAGTTTTTGGAGCTTCAAACCTAGAAAACTGAATTTGTGACCGCATATGCAAAATTTTGTGTATAATTTCAAAAACTGCTGTGCTGTGCTCAGTCATGTCCGACCCTTTGTGACCCCATGAACTGTAACTCACCAGGGTTCTGTGTCCATGGAATTCTCCAGCCAAAAATACCGGAGTGGGTTGCCATTTCCTTCTCCAGGGGATCTTTCCAACGGATTGAACTCGTGTCTCCTATATTGGCAGGCAGATTCTTTATCACTGAGCCACCTGGGAAGCCCTTTACAGACTCTTTACAGACTCTCTGAAACTCATCCATTGATGCAAAAACCCCCTGTTTAGCACTCCAGCTATAAAGCTGTCTTTACATTAGGATTTAACAATTCTCTGTTCCATTTCACCGCCAGGGCACCACTCACCCTCAGCTGAGGGCTGAGCAGAGCATGTGGGAGGAGAATTTCCAAGACTGAGGAAGGCCCCGCAGGAGCAGGGGGAAATGGCTGTAGCAAGCACAAGGCTGGAAGAGTTCGCTGTCCCACCAGGCCGTGAGACAAACCCAACGACAAGGCGGAGTGAAGCTGCGCGGTCTAAAGGGCGTCACTCCAGTGACAGAGCCAGGTCAGCTGTCCACACAAACAGCTACTGGTGTGGCCAGCTTCCTACCTCCATCCAGCTTTAGCTTGTATTTTACTGCATACCGGGCAGTCTCAATCTCGCACATTTGTTCTTTTTAAACATTGTTTTATCTATTTCAAGTATTGCATTTTCACCCTCAATATACTGTTATTGTCTGTATAAATAACTTAATTATTTTATTTTTTGGCCAAGCTACACAGCATGTGGGGTCTTAGTTCCCTGACCAGGGATTGAACTCATGTCCCCTGCAATGGAAGCATGGAGTCTTAACCACTTAATGGCCAGGGAAGTCCCTGTAGAGATCATTTTAAAACTGAAATCATTATTTGTGGTACTAGCAGCCTCCAGTCCAGGTACCATCTAAAACTTTGATGAGCACATCTTTTGATTTTTGATAAAATCTGTGTATATTATTAATAAGTCAGGGCTGAGCATATTCAAAAGCAGAGACATTACTTTGCCAACAAAGGTTGGTCTAGTCAAGGCTATGGTTTTTTCCTGTGGTCACGTATGGATGTGAGAGTTGGACTGTGAAGAAGGCTGAGCACCGGAGAATTGATGCTTTTGAACTGTGGTGTTGGAGAAGACTCTTGAGAGTCCCTTGGACTGCAAGGAGATCAAACCAGTCCATTCTGAAAGAGATCAGCCCTGGGATTTCTTTGGAAGGAATGATGCTAAAGCTGAGACTCCAGTACTTTGGCCACCTCATGCAAAGAGTTGACTCATTGGAAAAGACTCTGATGCTGGGAGGGATTGGGGGCAAGAGGAGAAGGGGACAACAGAGGATGAGATGGCTGGATGGCATCACTGACTCGATGGACGTGAGTCTGAGTGAACTCCGGGAGTTGGTGATGGACAGGGAGGCCTGGCATGCTGCGATTCATGGGGTCGCAAATAGTCGGACACAACTGAGCGACTGATCTGATCTGATCTGATCTGAGGACAGAGTTCAAAAGGACAAAATTAGAGCCTTCCTTCTAAGTTAGCCAAAAGCCACTAATTAATGCACTTTGGGTGGGTTTAATGAGCAGGGACCTATCATTCAGAACAACCAAACAGGGACACAGCAAAGGAACATGAGCAGCCAGAAGAGACATGAGTCTCTAACTGCATCCATCTCATCTTCCATCTCTTCTTCCATCTCTCCAAATACAGATTTTGTTGAACAATAAAAAGGAAAAGGAAATGAAGCTCAATTCACATATTATTGAAACCAAGAGAGCAGAGTGATTGAATTAAAGCAGGAGAATTAAAACACTTGCTTCACTTAAGACTTGTAAACTGCAGTTTCCTTCAGGTCTGTTTTTTATTTATGATGAATGTCACCCCATAGTTGCTTTGAAGTTTAAGAAGAACTTAGGAAAACAGAAACGAAAATGCCTTTTGAAAATGAAATAATACAGAACATATTAGTGTTGATCTTCCTGAGCTTTTAATGAAATTATGTTGCTCTAAACTGAATATTTTTATAGCAATTTTAAAAAGTTATTTCCTCCACGGAACCCACTCCTTGGGATACTGCCAGCTGCACAATCTGTGCCTCTTACTCTCTTTGGAGCCTGTTTTCATCATGATGCCTACCAAACTGACTGGAAGCAGGATTTCCAGGGGCTTCAGGCCTGGGATGAGGATGAGGGGCCAGAGTGGAGGAAAACCCCAGCTGTGGGCACTGAGGAAACCACACTAAGCCACCCAGGCAGCTCGCTCCAAGCTCAGGATCCCAGTGGGTTTGAAAACCACCAACCTCAGGGAGCAGCAGGTGTGTGTAGCCCCCAAAGTCTATGTGTATCCCCAGCTCCCCACCTCATCAAGCAACTTCCCACCTCCATGTCTTGGAAAGTGCCCAGCAAAAGTCAGAGTCCATGTGTTCTTTGAAAAATGTAAAAACTGCAATATTCAAAATCAAGGAGGACAGTAAAATAATGGAAATTCACAAAAAAAAAAAGAAAGAAAGGAAATCTCCTAGAACTGAAGACATCACATGGGCACATACGCCATTCAAGAAAATGAATTCTAAATGGTGCACAACAGAACACACATCACAAAGTATACGTCACCTAGGGTAGCAAGAGGCCCTGGAGATGTCTGGAGAGGACAGATGAGGAGCAAGAACAAAACCAAATGTTTCTAAGGGAGCAGCAGAAACTAAATGATGTGAGGAAATCCCCCCAAATTCCCAAAGAAAAATGACTGAAAGCTTAGAATTTTATACCCAGCTCACATATGAGCATAAGGTGTTTCACTAAACTGTGCATCTTCAGAAATAAACCCAAAAGGGAAAGAAATGGGCTCTTAACCCAGAAGATGGGCAAAGAGAACTTTCAACAAAATGATGAGAGAAAGTCCCAGAATGAAGGTGGCCACAGGGCAACTAGCCAGGGGCAGCCGATCAGAGGTCAGACAATTTTTTAAAAAATGTTTCAAAGGCACTGATGTGCCACCATCAATTTGACCATATTAAAAAGATACGTGAGTTTATCAGAATGTGAGCACTGAGTTATTGATGAATGTGTGAAAAACTGAGCTAACATAAAGACCAATACAGTTTCCAGGAGTAAAAAACATTTGCACAGAAAAGGAAAGTACCAGGAGGTTCAGGAGGAAACAAATGTGCAGAACTGCATTGTGATGTTTATGTTCAATTTTGATGTAACAAAAATATCACTGAATTTTGTATTTGAAAGATGAAAGGGAGGCTTACATGCTTTCTGTTTGTGGGAAGATTTAAGACACCCCATGGACTATAACCCATCAGGCTCCTCTGTTCATGGGATTCTCCAGACAAGAATACTGGCATGGATTGCCATTCCCTTCTCCTGGGGATCTTCCTGATCCGAGGAGCGAATGTGGGTCTCCTGCATTACAGGCAGATTCATTTCTATCCACTGATAATATCTACACTAAAAACAGAGAACAGTATAAGAATATCACTTAATGTTAGAAAGCAAATATGAGATGAAACAGCCACGTCACTATTTGAAAGTGGTTTCCTCCAGCACAGAGGTTGGCAAATTTTCTGTGAAGACAAAGAAGGTAAATATTTTAGATTTTGTTCAAGTAATCGATTCTGGCATTAGAGCATGAAAGCGGGAACAGCTAATGCAGAAAATAATGGCCATCACTGTTTCTCAGAAAGCATTGTTTATAAAATCAGACAGCAGCCTGGACATGGCCCTTGGGGAGAGTCTGCTGACCTCTCCCCCGATAGCCTTAAACAGGCATTGGATCTGCTGTGTTTTTATTATCGACCTTTAAAACTGTCTGAATTTTAATAACATGTATATGTATTCCTTGGGAGACAAATCTAAATTTATTTATTTTTAATTGATATGAGACATTTTTCTTTTCATGGACTGAAAGGAAAGAAAATATTTTGGATTCAAAGAGTGCTGTGCTTCAAGAAAACATGGCACTCAACTGTGCAGTCAGTGGACACACTTAAGCCGGGAGACCAAGGAAGAGCAGAGAGCTCTGCAAGCCCCCAAACAGACAGCACAGATCACAGATTCTGGGGACCCCACTGGGGCTCGGGGCTCTCGGATGCCCTAAGTACCAGAAGAGGATGCACATAGCTACCAAGTGCAGGGGAGAGTAGGAGCAGGACTGGTTCCCCAGGCCACAGTGCTGTTCAGCAGGCTTGAGATTCCCTAGGGAGAGCAAGAGCAAAGACAATGCTGGAGGAAGGTGGACACAGGACGGTTGGCCCAGGAGCAAACAGAGAAATCAACCTGGAGGCAGTTAAGACTGGAAATGGGTGTTAAACTGTGGAGATGAGCACTGAATCAGGGCACTTACAGCAGCCACACAAAATGATGGGAATGCACATGTCCTGAGCAAAGTGTGAGAGGAATCTGCATGACAAACTATAATGCGATGTATGTAATGTAATGTAATGAAATGTAATACATTGCATAATGTAATATAACATGATACAATGTAAAATAATGTAATGTAGTAAAACAATGTAATATAATATACTGCATAATATAGTACATTATATACAGTATTATGCATGATTATATAATATATTGCATAATATATATTACATAATATAATGTAATATAACAAAACAATGTAATATAATATATTGCATAATATAATATATTCCATAATATAATATAAACACTTGAAATCGGAAGATAGGAGAAAGCTGAGCAGAAAGTCATATAAGAACATCTATTTCTTTACTTCTCAAAGCAAGGCATCAATGTTTTTTATTATTTTATTTTACTGCATGTCATAGTTTCATTTCTTAATTTTTTGCAATTCTTTCTTGTAAAAAAAATTATTTGAATCTACTATATTCTTTACCTTACTTCCATTTATTTAAATTCAAATAAAATTATTTTCATTTATTGCAAATCTATGGTATTACCTTATTTTCATAAAAGTATCACCATGCATTTTCTATCTATGTACATCCAGAGAGTGATATCTACAATAATCAGTAATGTTTATAAATGTTATTTCTGATTACAATTTTATGCATTTTATTATACTTATATACTGTTACGCCTTATTTGAATTGTTTGTAACTACATGCATGCTTGCTTTCTACAAAAACAAAAGGGTGATTTTCCTAAGGAAACAGGAGACTAGAAGTAAATATATATAAATATATAAACAGTAGTTAGTTCTGGATGGTAGGGATTAGATGATTGTTATTTTCTTTTTTATTATTTTATACTTTTGGCATTACTTTTTCACAAATTTTAATGAGACAACTGTAAAAAGAAATCTATTGAATTTTCAGGCCAGCAGAGCCTATATGAGTCTTTTAATTATATGTTATTCTGCATCTGGTAGATGCTATTTGAACAAACAGCTTAGCAGAGACTGGAATAGCTGTTAGAAGCTGAAGTCTTGTACCCTGAATCCTACCCTATCTGGGCATAAATGGTTCAGTTTACAGATTAGAACCTTCTAGACTTTGAGAGAAGGCAATGGCAACCTACTCCAGTACTCTTGCCTGGAAAATCCCATGGATGGAGGAGCCTGGTAGGCTGCAGTCCATGGGGTCACTAGGAGTCAGACGCGACTCAGCAACTTCACTTTCACTTTTCACTTTCATGCATTGGAGAAGAAAATGGCAACCCACTCCAGTATTCTTGCCTGGAAAATCCCAGGGACGGGGGAGCCTGGTGGGCTGCTGTCTATGGGGTCGCACAGAGTTGGACACGACTGAAGCGATTTAGCAGTAGCAGCAGCAGACTTTGAGACCAATTCTAATCTCAAAAGTAACATGTAAAGGGAGATTTATTACAAAGTTCCATCCTTCTGCCCAGATCTGATTTCAAATCCAGATGTTTTCATCTTGGGTTTTGACTCATCATTCTATGTTCACATCATAGAACTGGTTACCCACTGAGCGAAATGCTGGGCAAACAGAAGTGGTCTTGAAGTCCATGAGTCTGCACAGGATCCAAGGTCAGGCACAGACCTCCAGTATGGGCCCCACCTCCTGCCAACCACGGAGCCCCTGCAGGTGCACACAGCCCAGTCCACAGCTGCCACCCTGGGGACTCAGTGCTGCCTCCAGACGATGGAATCCACCTCGTCATCTGCACCTCGTCATCTGCACCGACTCTTCTGCGTTTGGACCTGGCACTGTTCTCAAATTGCCAACATCAGTTGGATCATCCAAAAAACAAGAGAGTTCCAGAAAAACATTACTTCGGCTTTATTGACTACTCCAAACCCTTTGACTACATGGATCACAATAAACTGTGGAAAATTCTTAAAGAGATGGGAATACCAAACCACTTGACCTGCCTCCTGATAAATCTGTGTGCAGGTCAAGAAACAACAGTTAGAACTGGACATGGAACAACAGACTGGTTTCAAATCAGGAAAGGAGTACATCAAGGCTGTATAGTGTCACCCTGCTTATTTAACTTGTATGCAGAGACATCATGCAAAATACCGAGCTGGATGAAGCACATGCTGGAATCAAGATTTCCAGGAGAAATATCAATAACCTCAGATATGCAGAGGACACACCCTTATGGCGGAAAGTGAAGAAGAACTAAAGAGCCTCTTGATGAAAGTGAAAGAGGAGAGTGAAAAAGTTGGCTTAAAGCTCAACATTCAGAAAACGAACATCAAGGCATCTGGTCCCATCTCTTCAAGGCATCTGGTCCCCATTTGAAATCAGATGGGGAAACAATGGAAACAGTGACAGACTTTATTTTCTTGGGCTCCAAAATCATTGCAAATGGTGACTGCAACCATGAAATTAAAAGATGTTTCCTCCTTGGAAGAAAAGTTATGACCAACCTAGACAGCATATTAAAAAGCAGAGACATTGCTTTGCCAACAAAGGTCTGTCTAGTCAAAGCTATGGTTTTTCCAGTAGTCATGTATGGGTGTGAGAGTTGGACTATAAAGAAAGCTGAGACCTGAAGAATTGATGCTTTTGAACTGTGGTGTTGGAGAAGACTCTTGAGAGTCTCTTGGACTGCAAGGAATCCAGCCAGTCAATCTTAAAGGAAATCAGTTCTGAATATTCATTGGAAGGACTGGTGCTAAAGCTGAGACTCCAATACTTTGGCCACCTGATGCAAAGAACTGACTCATTGGAAAAGACCCTGATGCTGGGAAAGGTTGAAGGCGGGAGGAGAAGGGGACGACAGAGGATGAGATGGTTGGATGGCATCACTGACTTGATGGACATGAGTTTGAGTAAGCTCTGGGAGTTGGTGATGGACAGGGAGGCCTGGTGTGCTGCAGTCCATGGGATCACAAAGAGTTGGACATGACTGAGTGATTGAACTCAACTGATTGTTCTCAGACTCCAATGTTCGACTCAGATCCGCCCGCTGCTCTGGCTTCAGAAATCATCCTTGGGTACTTAGTGCTTGAACTGCCCTGAGTCTTGTTAGCCTGATTTGCAGGGACGGTAGTAAAGCTGCTAGTTTCTATGGCCTTGAGCTGAAGGGTGTGCAGACCAGACAGAGTCTGAGGATGGTGGTGAGGGATGGTGCGGTTTGTGCAGGCAGCAGACTGGGCTCTAGCAGACATAAAGCACCGGACTCCAGAGAAGGTCGTTACAAAGAGCGAATGGGAAGCACAAGAAAGAGGTCATCTTGGGACCATCTTGAGATGGACACTGCAGTGTTGCTTCTTCCAGGATGCCTTCCCTAGACCACATGGGTCCTGGAGTTCTTTGCTCTCCACACATGCTCTGGTTCATGGAGCTTCTTGCAATTTAAAATCCTTTTAAACTTTTGTACCATTTGTCCACAATATAAGGACTTCATCTATTTAAACATCATTCAACCCTCAGAATCTTGCAAGAGGTTGGTACTGAGTCTCTGTTCAGTAGACATTTGTTGCACTATAGAATAAACTAAAAATTCAAGAAGAATATAATTAGCATCCTGAGGAACTTTGTCAGATGACAGTTCATGAGATACCTGATTGTTGCAAGTGGGCTCTGGAAAGCGAGCAGGCAAGAGAGAGAAGAGGGCATTCTTAACAAGCTCCAGAGTTACCTTGTTCTGATCTTGTCTCATTTTTAAATGACTGACCATTGGGTAAAGCATACATCTAAGATATCTAATCAGTGGTCAGCCAGACCAACTGGAAATGAAATGCATATTTTTAGAATGCCAGTGCCAGAAACCTTGCTTCTTTAATGGGCTCATGAAGAAGAAGCAAGTGCCTGACCTGGAAGATTGTGGAGAATATCTCACGCTGGATTCCAGACCTGCCAAGTTAGAACCCTCATCTTAACAACACATGCAGGTGGTTGGAGGCTGTGTTAATGTTCAGGGAGCCTCACTCTGGGCTCTGGGTGTTGGTGGCCAGCAGACCCTTATTTTAGAGACTCTGTCCCGGTTGCTTCTCATCCTCCAGCCCCAATAGCACCCAGGAGACAGTGGTCCTCCAGCCTGGACAGCACCCAGCAGGCAGTGGTCCTCCAGCCCCGACAGTGCCCAGGAGGCAGTGGTCCTCCAGCCCCGACAGCACCCAGGAGGCAGTAGTCCTCCAGTTCTGACAGCACCCAGGAGACAGTGGTCCTCCAGCCCCGACAGTGCCCAGGAGGCAGTGGTCCTCCAGCCCTGACAGCACCTGGAGACAATGGTCCTCGTGCAGGCATCCCTGGAGGAGAGATACAGCTCTGCATCCAGCACAGGGCATCTCCCATCTCATGCATCTCTGGGGAGCCTCCACCACTGTCTTCGCATGTGTCTCAGTGTTAAATCAGGCTCAGCATAAAGTTTGCTCACTCAGGGCTACTTTGACTTGTTTGTAGTTGCATTCTTAGTCCTTATAACTGCATCCATCAAACACTGCAGGGAAAACAAATTTGTTTGATAACAACTTTCCTTTCATATCTCCATCCCATATAGCAATTAAAGACTAAGGTTTTTGTTCCCATTGTATAAGTCTAGGAAAGAAAAAACATCATTACATGCATTTTCAAGTCTTCACTATGGATGGCCACCATGAGTTTTGTTTTTTATTGCACAAGTGGTCAATCAGATATTACAGGTGAGAGTGAATGTATTTCACTGACTTAAAAGCCTCTAGGTGCACAAGACCTAAGATTGGTATCCAAAGCCATTTTTCAGTCAAGCCTCGATTGTTCTTTTATATAAATATTCTGCACGGATCCTGACTGTCGTTGTGGCTGTTTGTGATTCTAATTGGATTAGAAGCATCGGTAGCTCATCCCTTCTCTCTGACTCCACATAGGAACCACAGGCAGATGACCCAGCAGGATGCTCTCAGAAGGGCTGGGAACCACACGTGAATAAGTGAGCAGGCTCATGAGCATCACTCTTTGACAGAATTATACCCCAGGAATGGAGTCAACCAAGTGGGGAGTGAGAAATTCATTTTCTGACAGGGGTGTCAGCAGCAGCATCAGGAGCCGATGACAACAAATCCATAGCCGGGTGAAAACCTGACGGAGTGGAAAACAAGGGCGTGGGGGCTGGTCTCCCCGCTCAGCCGTCCAGGACATCATTTCACAGCAATTATTGCCCCGGCTGGTTCTAGCGACTGTGGACCTCCCAGTCTTCCCTCGTTACTGGGCTCACACGAGAAACCAAACCAACCCAAGGACAATCAGGGCTTGTTGGTGAACCACAGAAATGATCTATGCTTCTCTGCAGGGCTGATCGGATGGCGAGCTCGGCCAGGGTACCTGTGTGAGGCTGGCTGTGTGCACACTGCCGGGGTCCCGGACATCCTGACCCTCCTCATGCAAGCATCCCTGGTGCTCACAGGGGCTGCGCCTTAATTTTTGAGACACCAGAGATCAAGCAAGCCACATCTGCAGCAAGAAATACAAGGGAACGAAGACACTTTAATGCTCCAACTTTCCGCTGCTTGTTGTTCACATGCTAACTGCACTCTGTGGACCCGAGTGACGAGGGTCCCATTTCCAACACAGCATGGAGTGGGTGATCTCCTCAACTGTAAAATGAAGCCGTAAGAGCACAGCGTGAAAATGTATTAGCAACAGTTAGATAAGGGGACCTCAGCAAGGCGTACACGCTTTCAATTGGTAAAATAATGTCTGTACAAATTGTTTTTGGTACATTAAGTACCTTTCACAGCCAAAATTAAAAAAGAAAAAAGAAGAAGAAAAAAAACACACACACAAAATGACACAGAGACACAGAGCGGTATGCATGGAAGGCAGAACCAGTTTGTTCTCCAGCAAAGTAATTTCATGCAGAATTTTTTTATTGAAATTGTTTCTCTCGCTGACAGATCTGGTGTACGATGACAAATGACAATGTGCCAGCCGGCTTGTCAGCCTGTGCTGGGGGAAATCTCACACAAACTCCTCCATAATCATAGTAAGCACGAGTTCCTTGCAACACGAGGTATTTTAAGCTCCCGAGCACAGTGGCCAAGCAAAGTGGCATTAAATAGCAGCGAGGTGAAGCTGAGAAAAGATTTACACGTGTGCACAGAGCCGGCAGCTGTTTACTGGCTGTGACATGCTGACAAGGAAACAAGGGTTATGAAAAATGATCAGTCTCTACGCAGCTAAACCTCAGAGTGTCAGGAGTCTGGGCGTCCAGAGTGCTGAGGCAACATCAGTGATTGGTATGGAAAACCAGGAATATGATAACACACCCTAAATTCATGAGTGTCATGACGACACCTGTGGACAGAACCAATGGGTATGTTACTTTCAAAGTTTCCCAGTTCAAAGGGAAAGTTAATTACAGGCAGAGATTATAGATGGGGTAAAAATAAGAAACTAGTGGGTCCTCAAGATAGAAGGGCTCCCCCCGGCCAAACGTCACGGGCAGCCTGGCTTTGGCATGAGTCAGAGCCTCCCTGGGCTTACACCAAGTCCTCCCTACCAGTGATGGCAGCCGGGGCTTCAGGAGTTTATTTCATGGGTTGTGTGTGCACGCTCCAGCCAGGCCTTGCCCAGGACCCACAAGTTCACACAAATCTGCTGACACCTACACACGCTGGCAGAGTGGTCCCAAGAAACAGCCCAGTTATGATCGTCGGGAGCTTTCCCCACACTACAAGCAAGAACAAAAGATCCCTCTCTGTGATGGGAAGACCGAGAGCCCGGAAAGGACCGGATCCCGGAGGCTCCCACAGTGCCGCGTTTCAGTGAGTGAACCCAGCTGAAACCAGTGACGAGTCCTGCCGGAAATTGGGAAACATGTTACAAGCTCTACTCTGAGACTAATGGCAGAGCAGGACGCATGGTCCGTGGGGCCCTCAACGTTTCTCCTTAGAAAAGCAAACTGGATTAATTGTAGTCAGGATTAGTCATCTCTGGGGTCAAGCCCACCTTTAGAACTGGGGACACGAGCCAGTCACAACTCACAGGCAAAGCCCCTCTAGAGATCACAACACTCCAATCTGCAGACACCTTCACTTTCCAGTCTCTCAGGCACTGGGAAGATTCTCCACGTAAATTGGAACCGAGGTTCCAGGGTCCTTATGCGATCCTCAGTCCTGGGATGTGGACGGCTGAGCAAGGTGACATGCATGTCGGGACACACGTCCTCAAGGTGGGACACCCTCTGCCTGGCCTCACCAGGCCACCCGGTCCCTCCCCCACCCCAGAGCCAGAGCCCTGAGAGAAGGCCTGCAGGGGTCCCATAGAGGGCGCAACCACGTTCCCTGCGTCCACCTGGGTAGTGGCCACGGGCCCTTCACTCCACGTACTGGAGCAGCTGGCACTGGTCTAGTGCGAGTCGAAGGCAGGCACCCTGCACCCTGTGCCCCCAGCAGGGACCCCTGGCTCTTCCTCCCTGACATGGGGGAGGGGCCCCAAGAGGCCGGGGCGAGTGTGCAGCACACCCTCACTGTGAAGACAGCTGGCAGGATGCCAAGACGTACACCTCCTCCTGGGGCATCTGCTTGTCCTCCTGTGAGGTTGGGGTGGCCATTGTAACCAGCCTGACACACTACACCCAGCTTTGCACACCCACACACTCCCAAGCTAAGCTAAGCTAAGCTAAGTCACTTCAGTCGTGTCTGACTCTGTGCGACCCCATAGACGGCAGCCCACCAGGCTCTCCCGTCCCTGGGATTCTCCAGGCAAGAACACTGGAGTGGGTTGCCATTTCCTTCTCCAATGCAGGAAAGTGAAAAGTGAAAGTGAAGTCGCTCAGTCATGTCCGACTCCCAGCGACCCCATGGACTGCAGCCCACCAGGCTCCTCCGTCCATGGGATTTTTCTAGGCAAGAGTACTGGAGTGGGGTGCCATTGCCTTCTCCAACACACTCCCAAACTGGATGTCAAAGCTGGCCAGCAAAACAGGCAAGAAATCCTGGCCAGACATCATTCAGCAGCTCAACCTAAGCCCAGAATTAACTAAAATAAGTAAGTAAGCCCAGAATTAAATAAAGGAAATTACATTTGCTTTCCCCAGCTATACATTCACATAAATTCTATATCGAACATGCACCAAAATCTTAATATGAGTAATCTGAACCTATAAAGATATCTGTTTTGGTAAACAACAAGAAATGAAAGTTTATTTGGAAAGAAATATGGGGTGAAATGTCAAGGTTGAAAGAAAAAGCAAGAACGTGATCTAAAGGATCAGTCAAAATGGTCAGATTTCTACTGACACTCCCTGATGGCATTTAGGTTTATTATATTTACATTATGACTCTTTTCATTTCTCAAGATATTATTTTTAGCAGATAAACTCCAGGGGGAACAACCACTGTGGTTTAATCTTTACTACAAAGGAGCTCTGAAATCATCCACTTCGGAGAGTCTCTTCTACAGAATCTGACACTCTCCTGTTACTAGTTTTAGCTATAATTACTAATTTTCTGATCTAACCTTGAAAGGAATCTGAAAACAATGGAAAAAGGGCTTGATGTGAACTGAAGTCCTTTTTAGAAGAGAGATTATTTCTAAGGCTCCATAGCTGAATTTGTCAGTCTTTCAAAGATAACTTTCTTGTTTATAATGTGGCTTCTCCAGGTTGGGTAATTCATCCAAGACCGAACTTTCCTTAAACATTCTTAAAATGTTACTTAAAAATAAGCTTACATGAAGGCAGCCATTATAAGCGGCTCCTGATGTGAAGGCTGGAAGAAAATTCTTGCACCTTTTTTATTTGTGCATGAGGCTTGAAAAATATATTTCTCCCAAATAAACTTCAGCAAGCATTTGAAACTTTGCATTTTAATGTTAAGATAAAGTGGGAAACATCTTATAAACACATGGAAAATCAGTAAGTTGACAAGTAGCATCTTCTAATCCAAAGAACACTCGATTAAATCCATGTCTGTATCAATAGTGCATTCTATAGAAATAGATACTGTTTATTCTCAGAAATCATATTGACCAACCCACCAGCCAGTCAACATATGTATTTGTCCACCAGGCTTCTTATTTTCCATTTGTATATTATTATTGATGAGTATTCTTCCCTCTGGCATCCAGAATCTCAAGTGCATGTTTGGAAGAGGCAGGATATGAAAAGAATTCTTCAGAAAAGGAGAAAAAAGAAAAAGAAAAAAAGACTCTATAGTAGGCACCCTGCTTCTGAGAGAATCACTCCTTTGCCGTCAGACCTCAATTTTTACAGGTACTGAACATTTCATGCTCTATTTTAATAAGACTGTGGATAAATCACCCTTAAGAAGAGAAAGAAAATGGCCTAACTAGAATAGCATGAACGAACGTTTTTAATACAGCTGTTAGAGGGCCATTGATACAAATGTGTGAACGTAGTGGGCCTGACAACATCAATTTGCCCATAAATGTCTGGGCAAACATACATCTACTGAAAGAGAAGAATTTTAAGTACATCAATATTATTACAGAAATGTTAGCACAAATCAATGAGCTTCATAATGCAAGAAATTGTATTAAATGTATTGAAATTTAATTGGCTAGAAGGTACAGCTGCAAATTTAAAATTATATTATCTATTAAGATATGTCTATGCTAGAAATGCATTATGATTTCTCTGAGTTATCTGGGATCTAAAAATAATATGTTTTCTCATAGCAGAGTAGCTTATTTGTAAATGAGCTCATTCTGGGATTTAAAATAAGTATGATTGCTTCAAATATTGTATTTGTATTTTAACAGCAAAACAAAAACGGTTTATACTTCTTTTAAAAGTCTATAGATATATTCTCCTGTATGCATCCCCTCATTTCTTAAAGAAAGTTCCTGTGCTTTAATTTTGTTTTTATTTAAACTGAGGCAGAGCCAGGACCCTCTTTATACAATGACAGCCTTCCCTGGTACAGTGGCCTCAATTCCTCAACCACCTCTGTGTTCTGTTTCACCAAAACATCTGCTCATGATTCGGGTGAGTCAACACATCAGTTAATTCTGATTTCTTAAATTCTTAATGGTAGTTGACACAGAGCTGGGGTATCTGAAAGAGACACATCCATCTGCTCCTTACAAAACCTGTGATATGGTCCAGTTCTCTGGTCTGCAAATTGAGGCCCAAGAAACAAAGTCCTAGAAATTCAGCTCATGGATTTTTGCTAGAATTGGACATCTCTTCTACACAATGAGAGCAGGAAAGAACCATCTTTGTCTATGCCCCTGGGCACCCCCTGCACCCCTCAGCTGGAGGAAGCTTCAGGAATATCTGGGCAGTGAGAGTGGGCAGTTGGTGCTGCTGCTGATGACAGGAGCTCACCACCATGGTCCATACTGGGCAGAAATGGGCACAGTTTCCTGTTTCAGATGGAAAATTTGGGACAAAGCAGAAAAAGCATCAGGGCAGAGGCATGAGTTTCTAGAAAAGATACTGGTATAGAGGCAACAGTCAATACAAAGCAGCCTAATTGCTTGTTTTCAAGGTCAACCTTTTCAAAATTAATCTTAAATTGTCTAGTGCGTGCATGCTCAGTCCTGTCAGACTCTTTGTGACCCCGTGGTCTGTAGCCCACCAGATTCCTCTGTCCATGGGATTCTGCAGGCAAGAATACTGGAGTGGGTTGCCATTTCCTTCTCCAGGGGATCTTCCCAATCCAGGGATCAAACCCATCTCCTGCATCACTTGTATTGGCAGGAAGGTTCTTTACCACCGAGCCACCTGGGAAGCCCTAAAGTGTCTAGTGTTTCCACTTTAGACTGAGATCCTCGAATACAGAGCCTCTCATGAAAAAATCCTTGACAGCCTTGGGATGTGACTGGGAAAACTGAGGTCCTCTCTGACTCCAAGGCCAGCTCCTCACCCTCTCTGGAGGCACAGCCAGCAGGAAACCACCAGGGTCCCCTCCCCAGGCACCCAGCATCAGTCAGAAGCAGAGGAAAGTAGCTGGATGGGTGATGTAGGTCCTTAACTGCGTAGCAGAACTGAGCCTTAATGCTGAAAGTTAGCCAAGTTGTTTTGTATAAATAAACAATCCCAGTGTCTCTGGGTCAGAGTAACTCCCAGCTATCAATGTCAAAATCAAGACAGTGGTGAAGCCAATGGTTCTGATGTTTCCAGCCCACTGTTGCTTTTGTTCAGGTTTATGGCTTTTCCTTCCATTTCTACAGGGGAAGGAACAGAGGAGCTGAGAGCAGGTGCTTGGTTCAGGGAGGCCATGACCAGTCTGCTCCTTGATGACCCACTTACCTGTCCCAGCCTCACCTTTCCTCATCTGTAGCATCGGGCAAAGGGCACCTGCCCTGTGGGGCCAATCTAGTGGGGTCTGCAGCACAGCCACACACTCAGAAGTGTCGGTCGTAATTCACTAAATCTTGCTTTGTAGAAGGAGTCCCCTTAGACCCAGGGACATCTGCCCTTGACCCTCCACATGTGCTCCCAACAGCTGGCCTGCGGCCCCTCCATCTGGGTGTTAGTTAGTGCCACCCAGGGCAATTCCATGGGTTTTGGGGAACTTTATCCAATCTCCTGGTGTAGGCCATAATGGAAAAGAATTTTTAAAAGAATGTATATATGTGTATGACTTAGTCACTTTGCTGTTCAGCAGGTGGCACAGCACTGCACATCAACTATATTTCAATTTAAAAACAGAAGAAGGGGGGGTGGTCCTAAGATGGCAGAGGAATAGGACGGGGAGACCACTTTCTCCCCCACAAATTCATCAAAAGAACATTTAAACGCTGAGTAAATTTCACAAAACAACTTCTGAATGCTGGCAGAGGACATCAGGCACCCAGAAAAGCAGCTCAATGTCTTCAAAAGGAGGTAGGAAAAAATATAAAAGACAAAAAAAGAGACAAAAGAGGTAGGGATGGAGCTCTGTCCTGGGAAAGGAGTCTTAAAAAGAGAGGAGTTTCCAAATACCAGGAAACACTCTCACTGCCGAGTCTGTGGCGAGCCTTGGAAGCACAGAGGGCAACATAACTAGGAGGAAAAATAAATAAATAATTAAACCCCACAGATTACATGCCCAATGGTAACTCCCCCAGTGGAAAAGCAGCGCAGACACCTGCACCAGCCACTAGCAAGCAGGGGCTGGGCAGGGAGGCGCAGGCTGCATTGCTTAGAGTAAGGACCGGGCCTGAATGCCCCGAGGGCAATCTGAGGGAACTAACTTGGGCTAGCAAACCAGACTGTGGGATAGCTACCATGCGAAAAGCCCTAACCTAAGACACCACCAGGCCTGCTCACAGAACAAAGGGCTGAACAGAGCTAGCCTGCTGCAGACCATCCCCATCCGGTGACAGGCAGCCAGAGCCAGAAGAGGGCAATTGCAGCCCCAGAGAGACATTATCTACCAAACTGCAAGCAGGCTTCTTTGCTACCTAAGACTTCTTGGGGTTCTGGAGGGTAAACACCCGCCTGAGAAGGTGTGCTGGTTGTACATCCAGAAATCCGAGTGGCAGGGACAGGGGAGGCAATAAGTCGCAGCAACTGTGCTCACCAAACACCTCATCACATGAGCTGCTCGGACCTAGGAAGGTCACAAAACACAGGCCCAACCAAGTGTGCACCTCCGAGGACTACCTGAGTGCCTGAACCTGAGCGGCTTAGGCCTGGGAGGTGCACGCAGCCCAGGGCCTGCCTCAGATGGTTCCCTGCGGAGCATCATAGAGCCTGAGCAGTGTGGGCAGAAAGGGTGCACGCACCATGAGCGGGGGCAGGCCCAGTGTGGCTGAGACGCTGCGAGCACACCTCAGTGTTATTTGTTTGCAGCCTCCCTTCATCCCCACAGCGCAACTGAACAAGTGAGCCTAAAAAAGTGTCCACCACCGCCCCCTTGTGTCAGGGTGGAAATCAGACACTGAAGAGACCAGCAAACAGAAGAAGCTAAAACAGAGGGAACCACCTTGCAAGTGACAGGTGCGATTAAAACCCTGTAGTTAGTACCGACTACATAGGAAGGGGCCTATAGATCTTGAGAAATATAAGCCAAACCAAGGAACTATCTGAAAATGAACTGACCCCACACTGCCCACAACAACACCAGAGAAAGTCCTAGATATATTTTTACTATCATTCTTTTTTTAAATTTTTTTAAATTTTAAGTCCTCTATTACTCCTTTAATTTCTATTTTTATAACCTACTATTACTTTGAAAAAAAAAGAGACCCTATTTTTTAAAGCAAACTTCATATATATATATATATAGAGAGAGAGAGAGAGAGAGAGAGAGAATTTTTGTGACTTTGTTTTTTTTTCTTTTCTTCAATATTGTATTTTTGAAAATCCAATCTCTACTCTAGATTTTTAATCTTTGCTTTTTGGTATTTGTTATCAATTTTGTACCTTTAAGAACCCAATCTTCAGTGCCCATTTTAACTTGGGAGCGAGATCACTGCCCTGATTCCTCTCTCCCCCTTTGGACTCTCCTTTTTCTCCACCAGGTCGCCTCTATCTCCTCCCTTCCCCTTCTCTTCTTTACCCAACTCTCTGAATCTCTTTGTGTGTTCCAGATGGTGGAGAACACTTAAGGAACTGATTACTGCTGGATCTGTCTCTCTCCTTTTGATTCCCCTCTTTATCCTCCTGGCCACCTCTGTCTCCTTCCTCCCTCTTCTCTTCTCTGTATAATTCTGTGAAAATCTCTGACCGCTCCAGACTGGAACGCACATAAGGAAGTGATTACTGGCTAGCTTGCTCTCTCCTCTTCTGATTCTACCTCATCTCATTCAGGTCACCTCTAACTCCCTCCTCCCTCTTCTCTTCTCCATGTAACTCTGTGAACCTCTCTGGGTGTCCCTCACTGTGGAGAAACTTTTCATCTTTAACCTAGATGTTTTATCAATGGTTCTGTATAGATGGAGAAGTACTGTAAAAATAAGACTGAAAACCAGAAGCAGGAGGCTTAAGTCCAAATCCTGAGAACGCCAGAGAACTCCTGAGTCCAAGGAACATTAATCGACAGGAGCTCACCAAACGCCTCCATACCTACACTGAAACCAAGCACCACACAAGAGCCAACAAGTTCCAGAGCAAGACATACCATGCAAATTCTCCAGCAACACAGGAACACAGCCCTGAGTTTCAATATACAGGCTGCCCAAAGTTACTCCAAATCCATTGACATCTCATAACTCATTACTGGACACTTCATTGCACTCCAGAGAGAAGAAATACAACTCCACCCACTAGAACACCGACACAAGCTTCCCTAACCAGGAAACCTTGACAAGCCACCCGCACAACCCCACCCACAGTGAGGAAACTCCACAATAAAGAAAACTCCACAAACTGCCAGAATACAGAAAGGCCACCCCAAACACAGCAATATAAACAGGACGAAAAGACAGAGGAATACCCAGCAGGTAAAGGGACAGGATAAATGCCCACCAAACCAAACAAAAGAGGAAGAGACAGGGAATCTATTCCGAATAATGATAGTGAAAATGATCCAAAATCTTGAAATAAAAATGGAATCACAGATAAATAGCCTGGAGACAAGGATTGAGAAGATGCAAGAAAGGTTTAATAAGGACCTAGAAGAAATAAAAAAAGAGTCGATATATAATGAATAATGCAATAAATGAGATCAAAAACACTCTGGAAGCAACAAATAGTAGAATAACAGAGGCAGAAGATAGGATTAGTGAAGTAGAAGACAGAATGGTAGAAATAAATGAATCAGAGAGGAAAAAAGAAAAACAAATTAAAAGCAATGAGGACAATCTCAGAGACCTCCAGGACAATATTAAATGCCCCAACATTCGAATCATAGGAGTCCCAGAAGAAGAAGACAAAAAGAAAGACCATGAGAAAATACTTGAGGAGATAATGGTTGAAAACTTCCCTAAAATGGGGAAGGAAATAATCACCCAAATCCAAGAAACCCAGAGAGTCCCAAACAGGGTAATCCCAAGGCAAAACACTCCAAGACACATATTAATCAAATTAATAAAGGTCAAACACAAAGAACAAATATTAAAAGCAGCAAGGGAGAAACAACAAATAACACACAAAGGGATTCCCATAAGGATAACAGCTGATCTTTCAATAGAAACCCTTCAGGCCAGGAGGGAATGGCAGGATATACTCAAAGTGATGAAAGAAAATAACCTACAGCCCAGATTACTGTACCAAGCAAGGATCTCATTCAAATATGAAGGAGAAATCAAAAGCTTTACAGACAAGCAAAAGCTGAGAGAATTCAGCACCACCAAACCAGCTCTCCAACAAATGCTAAAGGATCTTCTCTAGACAGGAAACACAAAAAGGGTGTATAAACTCGAACCCAAACAATAAAGTAAATGGCAACAGGATCATACTTATCAATAATTACCTTAAACCTAAATGGGTTGAATGCCCCAACCAAAAGACAAAGACTGGCTGAATGGATGCAAAAACAAGACCCCTATATATGTTGTCTACAAGAGACCCACCTCAAAACAGGGGACACATACAGACTGAAAGTGAAGGGCTGGAAAAAGATATTCCATGCAAATAGAGTCCAAAACAAAGCAGGAGTAGCAATACTCATATCAGATAAAATAGACTTTAAAACAAAGGCCGTGAAAAGAGACAAAGAAGGACACTATATAATGATCAAAGGATCAATCCAAGAAGAAGATATAACAATTATAAATATATATGCACCCAACATAGGAGCATTACAATATGTAAGACAAATGCTAACAAGTATGAAAGGGGAAATTAACAATAACACAATAATAGTGGGAGACTTTAATACCCCACTCACACCTACGGATAGATCAACTAAACAGAAAATTAACAAGGAAACACAAACTTTAAATGATACAATAAACCAGCTAGACCTAATTGATATCTATAAGACATTTCATCCCAAAACAATGAATTTCACCTTTTTCTCAAGCACACACAGAACCTTTTCCAGGATAGATCACATTCTGGGCCATAAATCTAGCCTTGGTAAATTTAAAAAAAATTGAAATCATTCCAAGCATCTTTTCTGACCACAATGCAGTAAGATTAGATCTCAATTACAGGAGAAAAACTATTAAAAATTGCAACATATGGAGGCAGAACAACACGCTGTTGAATAATCAACAAATCACAGAAGAAATCAAAAAAGAAATCAAAATATGCATAGACATGAATGAAAATGAAAACACAACAACCCAAAACCTGTGGGATACTGTAAAAGCAGTGCTAAGGGGAAAGTTCATAGCAATACAGGCAACCTCAAGAAAAAAGAAAAAAGTCAAATAAATAACCTAACCCTACACCAAAGTCAAGTGGGCCTTAGAAAGCATCACTACAAACAAAGCTAGTGGAGGTGATGGAATTCCAGTGGAGCTATTTCTAATCCTGAAAGATGATGCTGTGAAAGTGCTGCACTCAATATGCCAGAAAATTTGGAAAACTCAGCAATGGCCACAGGACTGGAAAAGGTCAATTTTCATTCCAATCCCAAAGAAAGACAAAGCCAAAGAATGCACAATTGCACTCATCTCACACGCTAGTGAAGTAATGCTCAAAATTCTCCAAGCCAGGCTTCAGCACTATGTGAACTGTGAACTTCCAGATGTTCAAGCTGGCTTGAGAAAAGGCAGAGGAATCAGAGATCAATTGCCAACATCCACTGGATCATTGAAAAAGCAAGAGAGTTACAGAAAAACATCTATTTCTGCTGTATTGACTATGCCAAAGCCTTTGACTGTGTGGATCACAATAAACTGTGGAAAATTCTGAAAGAGATGGGAATACCAGACCACCTGACCTGCCTCTTGAGAAACCTATATGCAGGTCAGGAAGCAACAGTTAGAATTGGACATGGAACAACAGACTGGTTCCAAGTAGGAAAAGGAGTACGTCAAGGCTGTATATTGTCACCCTGCTTATTTAACTTATATGCAGAGTACATCACGAGAAATGCTGGGCTGGAAGAAGCACAAGCTGGAATCAAGATTGCCGCGAGAAATATCAATAACCTCAGATATGCAGATGACACCACCCTTATGGCAGAAAGTGAAGAGGAACTCAAAAGCCTCTTGATGAAAGTGAAAGAGGAGAGTGAAAAAGTTGGCTTAAAACTCAACATTCAGAAAATGAAGATCATGGCATCTGGTCCCATCACCTCCTGGAAAATAGATGGGGAAACAGTGGAAACGGTGTCAGACTTTATTTTGGGGGGCTCCAAAATCACTGCAGATGGTGTGTGCAGCCATGAAATTAAAAGACGCTTACTCCTTGGAAGGAAAGTTATGACCAACCTAGATAGCATATTGAAAAGCAGAGACATTGCTTTGCCAACAAAGGTCCATCTAGTCAAGGCTATGGTTTTTCCAGTGGTCAGGTATGGATGTGAGAGTTGGACTGTGAAAAAAGCTGAGCACCGAAGAATTGATGCTTTTGAACTGTGGTGTTGGAGAAGACTCTTGAGAGTCCCTTGGACTGCAAGGAGATCCAACCAGTCCATTCTGAAGGAGATCAGCCCTGTATTTCTTTGGAAGGACCGATGCTAAAGGCGAAACTCCAGTACTTTGGCCACCTCATGAGAAGAGTTGACTCATTGGAAAAGACTCTGATGCTGGGAGGGATTGGGGGCAGGAGGAGAAGGGGACGACAGAGGATGAGATGGCTGGATGGCATCACGGACTCGATGGACATGAGTCTGAGTGAACTCCGGGAGTTGGTGATGGACAGGGAAGCCTAGCATGCTGAGATTCATGGGGTCGCAAAGAGTTGGACACGACTGAGTGACTGAACTGAACTGAACTGAACATCTAAAGCAACTAGAAAAGGAAGAAATAGAGAACCCCAGGGTTAGTAGAAGGAAAGAAACCTTAAAAATTAGGGCAGAAATAAATGCAAAAGAAACAAAAGAGACCATAGCAAAAATCAACAAAGCCAAAAGCTGGTTCTTTGAAAGGATAAGTAAAATTGACAAACCATTAGCCAGACTCATCAAGAAACAAAGGGAGAAAAATCAAATCAATAAAATTAGAAATGAAAATGGAGAGATCACAACGGACAACACAGAAATACAAAGGATCATAAGAGACTACTATTAGCAATTATATGCCAATGAAATGGACAACTTGGAAGAAATGGACAAATTCTTAGAAAAATACAACTTTCCAAGACTGAACCAGGAAGAAATAGAAAATGTTAACAGACCCATCACAAGCACAGAAATTGAAACTGTAATAAGAAATCTTCCAGCAAACAAAAGCCCAGGTCCAGACAGCTTCACAGCTGAATTCTTCCAAAAGTTTAGAGAAGAGCTAACACCTATCCTACTCAAACTCTTCCAGAAAATTGCAGAGGAAGGTAAACTTCCAAACTCATTCTATGAGGCCACCATCACCCTAATACTAAAACCAGACAAAGATGCCACAAAAAAAGAAAACTACAGGCCAATATCACTGATGAACATAGATGCAAAAATCCTTAACAAAATTCTAGCAAACAGAATCCAACAACACATTAAAAAGATCATACACCATGACCAAGTGGGCTTTATCCCAGGGATGCAAGGATTCTTCAATATCCACAAATCAATCAGTGTAATACACCACATTAACAAATTGAAAAATAAAAGCCATATGATTATCTCAATAGATGCAGAGAAAGCCTTTGACAAAATTCAACATCCATTTATGATAAAAACTCTCCAAAAATCAGGAATAGAAGGAACATACCTCAACATAATAAAAGCTATATATGACAAACCCACAGCAAACATTATCCTCAATATTGAAAAATTGAAAGCATTTCCCCTAAAGTCAGGAACAAGACAAGGATGCCCACTTTCACCACTACTATTCAACACAGTTTTGGAACTTTTGGCCACAGCATTCAGAGCAGAAAAAAAAAAAATAAAAGGAATTCAAATTGGAAAACAAGAAGTAAAATTCTCACAGATGACATGATCCTCTACATAGAAAACCCTAAAGACTCCACCAGAAAATTACTAGAGCTAATTAATGAATATAGTAAAGTTACAGGATATAAAATAAACACACAGAAATCCCTTGCATTCCTATATACTAATAATGAGAAAATAGAAAGAGAAATTAAGGAAACAATTCCATTCACCATTGCAATGAAAAGAATAAAATACTTAGGAATATATCTACCTAAAGAAACTAAAGACCTATATATAGAAAACTATAAAACACTGGTGAAAGAAATCAAAGAGGACACTAATAGATGGAGAAATATACCATATTCATGGATCAGAAGAATCAATATAGTGAAAATAAGTATACTACTGAAAGCAATCTATAGTTTCAGTGCAATCCCTATCAAGCTACCAACGGTATTTTTCACAGAGCTAGAACAAATAATTTCACAATTTGTATGGAAATACAAAAAACCTCAAATAGCCAGGGCAATCTGGAGAAAGAAGAATGGAACTGGAGGAATCAACGTGCCTGACTTCAGGCTCTACTACAAAGCCACAGTCATCAAGACAGTATGGTACTGGCACAAAGACAGAAATATAGATCAATGGAACAAAATAGAAAGCCCAGAGATAAATCCACGCACCTATGGACACCTTATCTTTGACAAAGGAGGCAAGAATATACAATGGAGAAAAGACAATCTCTTTAACAAGTGGTGCTGGGAAAACTGGTCAACCACTTGTAAAAGAATGAAACTAGAACACTTTCTAACACCATACACAAAAATAAACTCAAAATGGATTAAAGATCTAAACTTAAGACCAGAAACTATAAAACTCCTAGAGGAGAACATAGGCAAAACACTTTCCGACATAAATCATAGCAGAATCCTCTATGACCCACCTCCAAGAATATTGGAAATAAAAGCAAAAATAAACAAATGGGACCTAATTAAAATTAAAAGCTTCTGCACAGCAAAGGAAACTGTAAGCAAGGTGAAAAGACAGCCTTCAGAATGGGAGAAAATAATAGCAAAAGAAGCAACTGACAAACAACTAATCTCAAAAATATACAAGCAACTCCTGCAGCTCAATTCCAGAAAAATAAATGACCCAATCAAAAAATGGGCCAAAGAACTAAATAGACATTTCTCCAAAGAAGACATACAGATGGCTAACAAACACATGAAAAGATGCTCAACATCACTCATTATCAGAGAAATGCAAATCAAAACCACAATGAGGTACCATTTCATGCCCGTCAGAATGGCTGCTATCCAAAAGTCTACAAGCAATAAATTCTGGAGAGGGTGTGGAAAAAGGGAACCCTCTTACACTGTTGGTGGGAATGCAAACGAGTACAGCCACTATGGAGAACAGTGTGGAGATTCCTTAAAAAACTGGAAATAGAAATGCCTTATGATCCAGCAATCCCACTGCTGGGCATACACACCGAGGAAACCAGATTGAAAGAAACACGTGTACCCCAATGTTCATCACAGCACTGTTTATAATAGCCAGGACATGGAAGCAACCTAGATGTCCATCAGCAGATGAATGGATAAGAAAGCTGTGGTACATATACACAATGGAGTAGTACTCAGCCATTAAAAAGAATACATTTGAATCAGTTCTAATGAGGTGGATGAAACTGGAGCCCATTATACAGAGTGAAGTAAGCCAGAGAGAAAAACACCAACACAGTATACTAACGCATATATATGAAATTTAGAAAGATGGTAACAATAACCCTGTATGCGAGACAGCAAAAGAGAGACAGATGTATAGAACAGTCTTTTGGACTCTGTGGGAGAGGGAGAGCGTGGGATGATTTGGGGGAATGGCATGGAAACATGTATAATATCATATAAGCAACGAATCACCAGTCCAGGTTCGATGCAGGATCCCTGGAGCTGGTGCACTGGGATGACCTGGAGGGATGGTACAGGGAGGGAGGTGGGGGGTGGTTCAGGATGGGGAACACGTGTATGCCCATGGAGGATTTATGCTGATGTGTGGCAGAACCAATACAATATTGTAAGGTAAAAAAAAAAACAAAACAGAAGACGACGGTGGCTCTGGGGGAAGATCAGGAGCCCTCCCAGTGGCTCTGCCACATGTGAGGCCTCCCCACACACTGAAACCCCAGGAGTCCGGGCTCACTGTGAGTCTGTCTGAAGGGCTCACCATGCAGGACAGAGAGCCTTGTCTTATACTGTCCTCCCATCCAGTCAGTCTTATCTAGGCTCAGCTGGCTCAGGTCTGGGATGCAGCCACTGGGAATGTCGAAGTCCACCTTACAAATCTCCCAGGAGTGACCTCGCCTCATCCCTGCCTCTTCCTCCTGATGCGGTACAGGCCTCACAGTGTGTTCTCTGTCCGCAGTATATCTACATGGCAGAGGGTTGATCGTTGGGCTACTTTGGTAGTTTCCTTGTAAGTACAAGATTGCATTTGGAAAGCCATGTCCCCTCAGAGACACAAAAACCAATCACAAACCCTACATTGATTTTACCAGCTTGACCTGTGGCAGATGGACCAGCTGGTGGTCCTTACAGGGAAAAAGCAGCGAAGTGCACCAGTAATATTCATGTTCAGTGATGCTGTCCTCAGTGATGCTCATAGTCAGGGATGCTCACCTCAGTGATGCTTGTCCTCAGTGACGCTCACCTCAGTGATTCTCACCTCAGTGATGCTCGTTCTCAGTAATGGTCACCTCAGGGATGCTCACCTCAGTGTTGCTCACCTCAGTGATGCTCATAGTCAGTGATGCTCCTCCTCAGTGACTCTCACCTCAGGGATGCTCGTCCTCAGTGATTCTCACCTTAGTGTTGCTCACCTCAGTGATGCTCACCTCAGGGACGCTCGTTCTCAGTGATGCTCACCTCAGTGATGCTCACCTCAGTGACACTCATCCTCAGTGATGCTCACCTCAGGGACGCTCGTTCTCAGTGATGCTCACCTCAGTGATGCTCACCTCAGTGACACTCGTCCTCAGTGGCTCTCGCCTCAGTGACACTTGTCCTCAGTGACACTCACCTCAGTGATGCTCACCTCAGGGACGCTTGTCCTCAGGGACGCTCGTCCTCAGGGATGCTCGTCCTCAGGGATGCTCGTCCTCAGTGACGCTCACCTCAGTGACCCTCATCCTCAGTGATGCTCACCTCAGGGATGCTCGTCCTCAGTGATGCTCATCCTCAGTGACACTCACCTCAGTGACCCTCGTCCTCAGTGATGTTCACCTCAGTGATGCTCACCTCAATGATGCTCAGTCAGTGATGCTCACCTCAGTGATGCTCATCCTTAGTGATGCCAACCTCAGTGACTCTCACCTCAGTGATGTGCACCTCAGTGACGCTCATCCTCAGTGACTCTCACCTCAGTGACGCTCATAGTCAGTGATGCTCTTCCTCAGTGATTTTCATCACCAGTGATGCTCTTGTTCACTGATGCTCATCCTCAGTGATATTCTTCATCAGTGATCTTCATCACCAGTGATTCTCGTCACTATTGATGCTCCAAGGTAGTTCATGCTCCTCTGCGTGGCATACAGGGCCAAGTAATTTACCTGGGACATTCAGTTATTGCCTAGGAAACTAGTTTAGTTGAAGTACAGTGGGTAGGTGCTGAAGCTTTGCTTTTCAGAGAATACTGGACACCCATCCTTGTCAACTCCCTCTGGGACAGTGTATCCTGCTGCTGAGATTGTGTTTGTGACCCTAGCATAGACCCCATTCCCAGTTGGAGGATGAACACTGACAATTCAGGGCTACTCTGGGATAGTTCCAGATGCTTGTTCCTTCTAGGGCTGTGTAAGCGCCCTAAAAATTCTTTGGAAGGACTGATGCTCTAGCTGAAGGTCTAACCCTTTGGCCACAGGATGTGAAGAGCTGACTCATTGGAAAAGACCCCGACGTTTGAAAAGATTGAGGAAAGTAGGAGAAGTGGGTGGCAGAGGATGAGATGGTTGGACGGCATCACTGACTCAACAGACATGAGTTTGTGCAAACTCTGGGAGATAGTGAAGGACTGGGAAGCCTGGTGTGCTGCAGTCCATGGGGTCGCAAAGAGTCAGACACGACTGAGTGACTGAACAAAGTGCGTAACTATCTTCATTGACTTGGTTTACCCATCTATGCTCGTGCTCAGTTGCAAAGTCACAAACACAATCTCAGCAACAGGATGCACTGTCCTGTCCAAAGAATTCTTTGCAACCCCATGGACTGTAGCCTGCCATATCCCTCTGTCCATGGGATTTTCCAGGTAAGAATACTGGAATGGTTGCCATTCCCTTCTCCATTCCATCTATGGAATGGGGTTTAATCTCACCCAACTGAACATAGGTTCATGTGGAATCCTTTAGCTGATGTTTCTGCAAAGCCCTCTGTAGACAAATCTGGAGCTGGAATGCCACATCTGATCAACTGAAGGCAAATTTAGAGTTTAAGTCCTCATAGGGAATTTCTAAGCTCTGGGTGTGTAGGCACCTTTAATGGTATTTTAATGAATCTGACTTTTTTCCAAGGAGTTAATTTAATTCTTGCTTTTAATGAGATCCTGCCTCTTATGCATGCCTGAGGACAGAGTGTGGAGAGGCAGAAAGACTTCTCAGAGAGGGATACGGTTTTCTGGAAAACTCAGAACTGGCCCCACTTGGTAGGTTCTGTGTCAGAGCACTGAGTTTGTAACCCTCTCTTCCTTACTTTGCTCAGTGTTGAGACTTCATCTGTTTCCTCATGTTCTGAGCCAACAGACTTCCTTAATGGATTCTACTCATGCCAGTCAGTGAGCACAAGTTTCTAGTCCGGGGACTTATCCAATTGCAACTAAACAACAACAAAAAGATAGCATAAATATGTTGGAGTTAAAGTAGAAAACAGACTGGTTCCAAATAGGAAAAGGAGTACGTCAAGGCTGTATATTATCACCCTGCTTATTTAACTTATATGCAGAGTACATCACAAGAAACGCTGGGCTGGAAGAAGCACAAGCTGGAATCAAGATTGCCGCAAGAAATATCAATAACCTCAGATATGCAGATGACACCACCCTTATGGCAGAAAGTGAAGAGGAACTAAAAAGCCTCTTGATGAAAGTGAAAGTGGAGAGTGAAAAAGTTGGCTTAAAGCTCAACATTCAGAAAACGAAGATCATGGCATCCAGTCCCATCACTTCCTGGGAAATAGATGGGGAAACAGTGGAAACGGTGTCAGACTTTATTTTTTTGGGCTCCAAAATCACTGCAGATGGTGACTGCAGCCATGAAATTAAAAGACGCTTACTCCTTGGAAGGAAAGTTATGACCAACCTAGATAGCATACTCAAAAGCAGAGACATTACTTTGCCAACAAAGGTTCGTCTAGTCAAGGCTATGGTTTTTCTGTAGTCATGTATGGATGTGAGAGCTGGACCATGAAGAAGGCTGAGCGCCAAAGAATTGATGCTTTTGAACTGTGGTATTGGAGAAGACTCTTGAGAGTCCCTTGGACTGCAAGGAGATCCAACCAGTCCATTCTAAAGGAGATCAGCCCTGGGATTTCTTTGGAAGGAATGATACTGAAGCTGAAGCTCCAGTACTTTGGCCACCTCATGCAAAGAGTTGACTCATTGGAAAAGACTCTGATGCTGGGAGGGATTGGGGGCAGGAGGAGAAGGGGACGACAGAGGATGAGATGGCTGGATGGCATTATGGATTTGATGGACATGAGTCTGAGTGAACTCCAGGAGTTGGTGATGGACAGGGAGGCCTGGCATGCTGCGATTCATGGGGTCGCAAAGAGTCAGACACAACTGAGAGACTGAACTGAACTGAAAGTAGAAAAGAAAAGAAAAATCTAATCATTGACAGTATCAGTCATAACTACAAGTTATTTTCTCCTAAAAAGATCTCATTGTGTTCCTTTTGTGTAAAAGCAGAATATAAACTAAAATGAATCTTTAAATACTTTGATGCAGTTTTGAATGAATGATATTTGTCAAAGTGTGCTTTAAATACTGGAGGCTTTAGATACTACATGAATCAACATGTCTCTGCTGGTGGATCCACACCTCCAGCCGATAGTGGATGGAATTCCATCTACACGCTATGAGAAGGATGAGACCTCCTACAGTCTTGGGTCATTGCAAAGGAGGAAAAGAGGATTTAAATGGTCTGGTGTCACAGTGCAGTTTCCTTACACATTCCTTGATGTTTGCTTTCCTATTAAAAGAAAAAAAAATTGGTGATTAGAATCCTGAGATGGAAGCATTAGTGAGGATGAGTGTAGAATAGCAAATTTTAATTATTGCACTGCTGGCAACTATCACAATTATTTCAGTAACATTTTAAAATTCAGTTTTACTGTTTTCTGTTCATATGAAAGTAATGGATGGTATACCATTTACTATTTTCCCCATCAAAGAAAAAAAAGGAAAGAAAATGAAAACAAAACAATACCACAGACCTCAACAAAACATAAAGTTATCAACTTTGGATCCAGAAAGGGGAAGTTTCCAGAAAAATACTGAGTGTCTGTGTCTGTACAAGAGCTTTCAGAAGGGGTTTTGTGTCAGGCCAGGCAGAACCATGAGGCTGGCAGAGGGTGATAAAGAAAGACATCACTGTCTGCTAGGCAGGCCTCCTAAATATTAGACTTCCCTGTTGGCTCAGAGGTTAAAGCATTTGCCTGGAATGCGGGAGACCCTGGTTCGATCCCTGGGTTGGGAAGATCCCCTGGAGAAGGAAATGAAGTTGGTAGAAGAGTCTTTGCAATCTTATTCCTTTTCTCCAATTTTTTGCTACCTCTCTAGCAACTCATCAGAGCTTTGAAATGTACCTCCATCTGGAAGAAGCAAAGGCGCCCTCAAATTCTCCTGCTTGGACCCAGTTCTGAACAAATAGCCCCTCTCTGGAGACCAAGCCCATCACTCGTCACATCCATGTCTAGGCTCTGGGTCAGGGTCAGTGGGAGGCCCACAGGCAGGGTCTCCTGCATGGCACCGGGATGCTGAAATAGCAGCATTTGACACATTTAAAACTTGCTGTTTGTGCAATCACTAAAAACTGCACCATTAGCTGGATTTTCAGATTGCATGAGTGCAGATCATTAAGTGTTATTACAGTATTAATTATTAGAAATGTCCTGTCCTGCCCAAATTAAATTGGGATAGTCAACGGCCTGCGAGTTCTCAATAGCACGGATAATTTACCCGGAGATCCGCCACCCTGGGTAAGGTGTCTTCACACGCAATTCACATTAGTTCACATTAAGTACCAACTGAAGATCCCAGAAGAAATGGAACAAATCAGATCTGGATATTTTCCTATGGCAACCTTGCTACAGGAACTTCCAGAAAAAAAGGGAGGCTGGGCAGAGACTGCATTGATGCCTCACAGAGAAAGTCGACCCATTAAATCCAGTTTTCAATGTGCTTCTTGGTTGCTGCAATGACTTCACAGGATTTCAGTGTCTCATAATCTGTGCTGAGTGAAAGATGCATCACTATTTAAGCTGATCCATTCAAAACTGGATGAATATTTTTTAAAACCCTAACCCTGTCAAGAAGCTGCGATGATCCCAACTGATTACTTAGATATTTCAAAATTATCCTTAGATTCAATTTTTAAATTTTTATTTAAATAAAATAAATTAGAAATTCAGTTTTTCAAGGTTAGTGCAAAGTGTATAATAGTTGCTTAAAGCATCAATTATATTAGTTCTGAGTGGTGATCAACACTGGACAATGGTACAGCTATGAAATGGTGTCTGTTCTTAAAACAATGGTTTTGGGAGACTGGGAAAACTATGCAATGCTCCTGGAAAATGTAATATTTAATGCCAAAAGATATGTGTATGTGGAGTGTTATGATTACAGCTAGGTACAGCAATTGCAGACTAAAAATCTAAAACACCCAAAACTACACATGATGGAATTAATGGACATACATACAGATGTGACCTAACAATGACACTTAAGCCCAGACCAGACTCAAATAGACACTCTAGATATTTTCATACCTAATCTGAAATTTAATAAGGTTCAAGGTCCTTTTTTAAAATGAAAACCTAGTATTTCCCCCAACTTCTACTCTTCTTAAAAATCTTGTTTAGTCATTCAGTCTCTCTCTTGTAACCCCATGGACTGTAACCCACCAAGCTCCTCTGTCTAAGGTATTTCTGAGGCAAGAATTCTGGAGTGGATTGCCGTTTCCTTCTCCAGGGGATTTCCTGACCCAGGGATTGAACCTGGGTCTCCTGCATGGCAGGCAGATCCTTTACCACTGAGCTACCAGGAAAGACAGAGCCTTTAAGAGTCTGAAGAAGGAAGTGGAAAGGACTCGGTGCAGACACCCTGGTTCCAGTCCCAGCTCTGCCCTCTGGGTTGCATGGAACCAAAAGACTCTGGACTTCCCTGAAACTCTCCCTGCAGGGCCTGAGGATCACAAACTACACCTTCTGAAATTTCCTCCGGCAGCATAAATGGCATAGAATAGTCATAGGTTATAGTTCTAGGGCTCTTTTTATTAAAAGAGTACTTCCCAGAGCCTCATCCAAGGCCAGGAAATACTATTCTTTTCACAGGTCAGAGGCATCAAGGTCCTGGAACTCACTCTCCTCCAAAACTGGCACTTAGGAAACCACAGAATGACTCAGGCTTGTGCCTACAGAGCCAATGCCCATCTTATTTCCAGGAATCCACCGAGGGCTTGCTTGATGCCCTCCAAAAGCTCCAGTGGGAACCATCATAGACCCTACCAGAAGAACGAGTCCATCCCAGGTTGGTGGCAGGAACAAGCCCATGTAGTGAGAGGCCCGGGGCTGACACCTGTCCACACAGCCTGAAGCCTGGGCTTGTCCTTCTCATGCTCAGGACCTGGCATCAACTACAAACTGGCACGTGCCATCTGCCTCTGCAGGGATTAAATCACGTGCTACTGCAGCTACGGACTTTCAAACCGCCTGCCCCCTCCCGCCGAAGGGAGTGCAGGGTAGAGAGCAGGAATGAGGCGCTCTGTGCTCTGGAAAAACTGGCAGACCAGCCCTTCAGATAATTATTTTCAAGAGCTGATTTCCTGAGCCCAATTCTTCCATCTCCTCATATCTAGAAAAGCACTAAAATCATTCACGGTGATAACTGTGCCTTGTGATGGCAGAAACCTTCTACAAAAATATGTGCTTGTCTGCATGCACTCCCCCTTCAACCAAGGAGCTTCCCAGGTGGCTCACTGATAAAGAATCCGCCTAAAAACGCAAGAGACACAAGAGATGCAGGTTCAACCCCTGGGTCAGGAAGACACCCTGGAGTATGGCAACCCACTCCACTGTTTGGAGAATTCTAAGCACAGAGGAGCCTGGCAGGTTACAATCCATGGAGCCAAAAAGAATCAAACACAACTGCGCAACTGAGCACACCCCTTCACCAAAATCACATGTGTACTGACCTTGCCCTTGCCTCTTTGGAGCAGTTTCTCAGAGCTATCTGAGGTGCTGTCTCCTGGGCTGCAGTCCTCCTTTTGCCCAAAATACAACAACTCTCAGCTCTCACGTTGTGCACTTTTGTTTTAGGTCAGCATGGCAGAAGCATCTCCATCCCACACATCCAGAAACTAAGAGGCTCTCTAAGACCCAGACTAGAGCTCCCAGACCACGCCCTGCCCTTCCCCTGTCAACGGACCAGGCACAGGAAGGTCTCACAGGCCGCACGTCTTCCTCTCCCTTCTTTCTGCCTGGCTCTCCCTCCAAAGCCCTACCAGGCCACAGGTCTGAGGCCCGGCCAGCAGAGGCTGAGCCCACACCCACGGTGAGCCCTGTCCCCTGGTGGGGAGATGCAGTCAGGACCCCAAGTACGTCCAGTGCTGTGAGTGGCAGCTGCCACATTAGCTCCTTGAGGACCAAACTTAGAGAAGCAGCATCAAAACGGGCCGGAGCTGCCTCTCCCCGGCCCCCGCTCCTCGGGGCCCTGTGTGGCCCTAGAGGATGTGGGATCAAGGGGAGAAGGGAGGGACTGTGAGACAGAGGAAAGGTCGCAGGAACAGAGGCAAGAAGTGGAGGGTTTGGAGGGGAGCCCACTCCTGGGTGTGGCCACACCTGCCCCAGACCCACCTCCTCAGGCCAGTTTGATCCAGGAGCCCCCAGCTGGACTGTGGTTCAGGGTCACCCACCAGGTCACATCCTCAGATGGAGATTCTCAAGATCCGAACAGAACCAGAGCAGCCCAACTGTCAACTCAGGCCGATCTAGTGCACGGGTCCTTCCTGGATTCTGGTCGGTCGGACACTGCTATTGAAATTCTCCTAACACCAGCGGCACCTGGACTCAGACAGCTTGCCCTGATCCAATCCCATCGCCATCAGCCGCTCAACAATTAGACCCTTTCTCCACAATTTCAAAAGTGTTTTTTGATCTAGGGAAGGAGTGCTATTTTAGTATTTTTCACTCCAGTGTTTACACTCTTGTCCTTCACTTGTCAAATCTCAAACGTTTTAGAAATTAGTAGTCTCCAGGTTTCAGTTGCAAATTTTCAGTCAACAGAACAAAACCCAACCTTCTGCAGCGAAGGTAGAAAACCAACCCTGGTAGCAAAGCCTGTGTTCCTCCCTCCATGGCTCAGCTCACCAAGGTGGTAACTTCCCAGCCCAAGTAGGCGATTGAAATGCAAACGCTAATAAGTACTGTCTGTTTCTTTCTGCTATTCAAAAAATGGAGAAGAAATAAAACACAAAAACTCGTTAAAGCAAAGTTCAGATTACCAATGTGAGCACAAAACAGTCAGTAAATGCAAATGCCAATGTTCTAATTGTAACGATAAGTGAAACCACTTCACACCCTGGTCACATTGACTGTGTGTTTAAAGGTCTAATTAGAACCTTCAGCTCCTATGGGTGATATGGATGAATCCTTTATTATGAGTGCATTTATTCTTACAGCTTTGTGCCTTTCAGCAGTAAGCTCCTTGAAAGTAGGGATTCTCCTTTAATTCATTGAGGCTGTAACTGTGTTAGTGGCTCAGTTGTGTCCGACTCTTTGCGACCCAGTGGGCTGTAGCCCACCAGGCTCCTCTCTGTCCATGGAATTTTCTAAGCAAGAATACGGGTGTGGGTTGCCATTCCCTTCTTCTGGGGATCTTTCTAATCCCAGGATCAAACCTGGGTCTTCTGCGTTGTAGGCAGATTCTTTACCATCTGAGCCACCAGGGAAGCCTAATTTACTGTGGGAGTGGTATCAACTAGATGGTGTTGAGCCAACAGCAGGAAAACAACTCTGGGAGTACACTCAGTTTGGGCAGAGCAGTGATCTCCAGGGAACCAAGTGGTGAGCTGTATACCACCCAGCAGCTCCGTTCGTTACACACTGCGGGGTTCAGCTCCGTCATGTCTGAGCTTCTGCATGCAATCAAGAGACCAGCCATAGTTAAACTAAAAAACCCCTTCCAAAATAATTTCAATTTCAGTTTTGATTCTTTTTTTGTTGTTGTTGTTATTTTCACTTAGATTTTATGAGGAAAAATTTTAGAACACTAGTAATGGTATTATCGGAGAAGGCAATGGCACCCCACTCCAGTACTCTTGCATGGAAAATCCCATGGATGGAGGAGCCTGGTAGGCTGCAGTCCATGGGGTCTCTAAGAGTCAAACACGACTGAGCAACTTCCCTTTCACTTTTCACTTTCATGCATTGGAGAAGGAAATGGCAACCCACTCCAGTGTTCTTGCCTGGAGAATCCCAGGGACAGCGTGGGCTACCATCTATGGGGTTGCACAGAGTCGGACACGACTGAAGCGACTTAGCAGCAGCAGTAGCAGTAATGGTATTAGAAAAATAAAGGGAATTAGAAAAATATGCCCATATCCTAGAACATCACCCACTTTTCTATTCTCATGTTCCCTTCCTGTCTGCACTAATACAATGTGTTTTTTTGCACAGTTGAACAATGATGGTGCAAATGTATAGCCTTTACACTGACAGCTGTACCACTCATGCATTTTAACCCTTGGGCATTTAAAAGTATTTCAAATAGAGCTGCACTGGGCACATTCTGTGTTACTTTGTGACAAATTTTTCCTTAGGTTCTTTTTTTTAAGTTTAATATAATCCTTAAAACTCCTCACAAGTTCTCCATATTGCTTCAGAATAATTTAGATAAATTGAAAGCACATTTCTAGCAAAGTAATAATTTATTACAATAAGTTACCTACTTGACCAAAGGTTCCAAAATTTCGTAGAAAACACATGTACAGCTGTCATCACTTTTTCAAATAGAATTAGAATACCCTCTACTATTTATGATTTGTAATAACAAACCTACTAAAAAAGTTATGAAACATTTATAGGCCAAACAATGCAGAGACTAAAGAGTATACTTATTACAAACATGACAAAAAGTTCATAAATAAAAAACACTTACAACTAAAATCTTAAAGATATAAACAGATAATTAGATGAAGAGAAGAATTAATAGCAATAAAATATCTGGGGAAAAAAACGTTCATTCTTACAAATAGTGAAAGAAATGACAGCTAAAAAAATAAAGCATTTCTCACCTATTAGATTAAAAATAATCTAGTTATCAGTAAAGACTGAGAAAAGACAATCTGAAGACTTTGAAACTAGTGATTCACATTCCAGTCCCCCAGCTGTGTTGAGGAGCAGAGAGACAGACTGAGAGATAGGATCCCGGGTGGCCTCGGCCTGCAAGGGCTTGAAGCCGGGCTTGGGTTCCCAGCCAGAGGCTGAGGCTGGGCAGCAGCAGTGAGAGAAAGGAAGGAATTAGGCTTTGTTTGGAAGAAGCAAGTTACCCGCAGTATAAACACGCCGTCCACTAGGTGAGTAAACGCCGGGGGCAGGCTTTACACCTTCTGGAAAGGCCGGCTCTTTTTCTCTCTCTGTCCACGGCTCCGAGGGTCACGGTGCCCCGCGGTTCGACGTGCCGTGTACATGTCCGCGTGCGCCCGAGTGAGTTGTGGCGTCTGATTGTGGGGCGTGCTCAGTCACCGGGCCTGCTTATGATGGATCAATGAACAGGAACTCATTATATCCTGACGAAAACCAGCCACAGGAAGGGAGAGTCCACTTAGGTGTGTGAGAGTGAGATTATATACGGTTTTTTCCCGTTGTTTCATTTCACAAAACTGCAAAAGTCCAGCCAACGTTTTGTCAGTAAAAAACAATAAAGAATATGAAAAGCCCATCTTCACAGAACATTGGACATTGCAAAACAACCTGCAGCTATTATCGGATATATCAAAACTGACACGTAAAACTTTGGCTCTTGATTGAGCCATATCTCACCGGGACAGCTCAGCTCGTCCCCTCTCTCCCAAGTGGAGCTGCGTGTCCGAAGAACCCGGGCAGGGAGTTTATGAGCTTCATTGAATTGGTGGTATTCGGATGGTTGAAAAAATTGGTGACGTTGCAAAACTGATCGTTAGATGTTCAGAAGCAGAGGGACTCTTACTCCATCAGGACCTAAAGGAATAGCCTGGATTAGAAGCGAGGCTAATTGTGTTCACATACCTTATATAGAAACCAGGAGTGCTTTATGACTGCAGTGTTGATGCGTTTGCTACCTGTGGTCTCTTACCTTTTAAGAAAGCTAATGAACTGACACACAACTTGGTTCTAATGTCATCAAAAAGGCAACTATTTCTTGAAAACAGGAAAATAATCCCTGCATCTTCTCTCACATACACCCATATGGTATGAATTTTATGTCCTTTAATATTACTTTGTGTCTTTTCTAATATTGCAACAAGAATTTGTGTGTGTGTATTTGTGTGTGTGTGTGTGTGTGTGTGTGTAAAAACTGCACGCAAATTAAATGAGGAAGAAATAATTCAGAAGTTGCTTTTCCTGTGCTGCTTACAAGTAAGAGACAAACAGATACATGAGAAGCCGAACAGGGGTCAGATCCTAAGCCACAGATGTGCCAAAAAGCCCTATTACGCACTACTGACACCCCAGAATTCCCATCGGCACACCTAAATAATATCAGATTGGGCTCTTCACGTGTATTATACTGCCGAACATCTGTTTCCTGGGTTTCTGAGAGACTGTATTTAAAGCCTAAAGGTTTGGTATTAAGGGAAATAATTAACATGTTTCTTGGCAACTGGCCAGCAGGGATGGCACATCCCTCGAAAATGACAAAGTCTCTTCATCCCCCACGTCACCGTGAGCGATTCCCAGAGTAATTCGGGAGAATGACTGTAATAATACGCCCTTCCTCTGAAAGAGCTGTGATGTAGGCATGGGGATGACAGTGCATTTGCAGCCTGCATGGCGAGGAGCTGGACTCAAGGGCGCCGGAGGTCAGTGGAGATCCCACTGGTAAACTAGCCATCACCTGGTGTTCTCTTAGTTCTTAGAAATGGTCCTTTTGCATTCATAGGAAATTGAAGTGCTTCAGTGAATTCTAAAAGCTGAGATTTCCATTTTGAAGCTGCCAGGGACACATCCTTCAGACACTCTCAGTGGATTTACAGCTGTGGTCCCAAAATTTATTTCAGCATCTCTGAGCAGTACCCCAGCCCAGCCCAGTCTTCTTGGAGAAGTTTCTAGAGGGTGCGGGTATCATTTTGGTCTTAGTTCTTTTTGATTGCACAGACAGACTCACCCTCATGGGAGGTAAAACTTCTCAAGACAGGGCAGAAATGAGGAGCATGGCACAGATGCTGGCTTCTTTCCCTTCCCGCTGTTCTGATGATTTAAACACGAGGTGACGCAGTGCATACAGGGGCACCGCCCCTCTGATACGACCACTGCTGATTTCAGATTCAATGCATTCCTTCCTATTTTGGTTTAAAAGCATATTTATTTTGGTTTTAATTTAGGGGAAACTCAAGAAGATCCTCATGGGACAATTGCTCATCCATCACAGAAATGGGTGGCCTATTTGAACGTTTTGAGAAGCTCCCTTGCCTGGTGAACGTCCATCCAGGAAACATCATAGTGGCCCCAGCAGAAGACACTTGGAGAACGCTCGTCATTCAACAGGGTCCCTTCTCCCCTCCTCCACCTCCACCACACAGTGTTTTCACTTTTAGCCAGCAGATGCCATGGCTGGACCCGGCTCCATCTTTATTCCGCTGTGTGGTCTGTTGGTGGCTCTGTTCTGAGGGTGTTCGGGTGCTTCTGCTGTGATTAGCATGCTGGCTTCTCTGCACTGCGGTGGGACAGTGACTGGAGCTTGGGTCTTGCAGGAGCATCGCAGCTGCGAAGAGTGATGGAATGACCTCGTTTCAGGCTTTCTCTTAGACAACAGGCAGTACCCTATGAAGATTGATACAGAAGGGCGGGCTGCCTGGGCCGGACCATCAAATGGATTGATATTATTCTCTAGCAGAGGATGAAGACAGAGTAACCGTTATCATACTCAATACGCAGGCTTGTCAGCAGCAGAAAATCATCCCGTGTCACTGATTATGGGAGCGTTTCATGACTGTCACTCGAATTTAGTAGCACGACAGCGTGAGCAGGCTACTGGGTCAGAAACTCCCCATTTGTAAGAAAAGGAAAGGCTGCCCGCAAACCCAGCCCCCACGAAGGTGCCCCTGATGGAAGGGAGAGGCTGGCAATTTGCAATATGCATTTGCTTCTTGTCTCATAGAACAAGGGTGGCAGGTCCCCAGGCTGGGGGCGTCTGTGGGTTCAGTTCCCCAACACGAAGTTGCTGCATGAGAATCTGTGCCGGGGTGATCACCCAGGGGGAGTAGGAAGTACTTGCATTCTCGAAGATAGCTGTGATGTACCCATCTCGTACAGTCATGTGTCATTCACTCTTCACTCACGCTGTGGACACACCCACTCACAGACGCAGACACACACGAGAAATTAATGCCTGTCCACTGTGAACGGAGAACTGAGGTTCGGTGGCAGCTCGAGGCACAAGGGAACACCTGCATCTGATGCCCACGGGGGTGAGGCAGTCATTCCCCACGTGGCACGACTGGGGCTGCAAGTGATCGCGAGCCAGGCCCTGATTCCAGCTTCTGAAACTGAGCCATCATTCTCTCATTCTTTGTTTCCCACCCCTTGTGAGAGGCAGACCCCATGGGAAGCAGGCCTGGCAAGCTGTGTCACCTCATAACGAAAGAGTGTGACAGCTGGGGCCCTGATGCTACGAGACGGCAGTGGCCAAGCGTACATGCTCCAAGTAGGTGAGGATGAAGGGAGAAGACCCTCCTGGGCGGCAGAATCCCGTGAGACCCAACACACAGAGCAGATCACACACAAGACTCGCTGAGTCAGTCACTGCTTCTCAGGACAGAATCAGGAACACACGGGCCGTCACGGAGGAGGTGGGGAGGCTTCAGCAGGAGCTGAGTCGAAGGGCGCGGGGCCTTCGGAAGTGTTGATGCTGCTCTGCACCCTGTGGATCAGGCGGCAGGGGGGCTGCAGGATGGTCCCATGGGTGAGGCCCCACATCCGGAGTGTGTTCAGAAATGAAGCCTACTGCCACTGCGTGGACCAGAGGTCACAGGGCAACCAGCGAAGAGCATCTCAGGTGGGGAGGGGCTGGGGAGACCTGACAAAGAGGACAGATGGCATGGGGGCTCAAACCAGGCTTTCAGGTTGATCAGGAGGTGATAAGTACACACACATGAATGCATACACTTCTGTAATATGGTCTATTTATGGCTCACATGCTCAGTCATTTCCAACTCTTTATGACCTCCTGGAGAGTAGCTCACCAGGCTCCTCTGTCCATGGGATTCTCCAGGCAAGATTACTGGAGTGGGTTGCCAATCCTCCTCCAGGGGATCTTCCAACCCAGGGATTGAACCCGTGTCTCCTGTATCTCTTGCATTGCAGCCAGATTCTTTACTACTGAGCCACCTTTGCTCTTCTTAATAAAAATAGACTATTATTTAGCATATGCGCTTTGGGAGAAAGATTGTAAAAATAAGATGTGGTTCCTGAGAGCAAGAGTCAGAATTCCACAGGGCACAGTTACGGTAGAAATAAAGATGGCAGTAGCGTTTCTTGTGCAGTCACAGCGTGCTGAGCCCCCAGTGCAAGCCGCCTTGGAAGCCCAGCTCCGACAGAATCCATCCTACTGCCTGGCCCTGGAGCAGGTGGCCAGCTCATCCAAGCCTCCATCCCCAACCTCGGGGTCCTCTCGGGGAAGACGGAGAGAGGGACATTCGGAACTCAGGATACAATGTATGGCACAGGGAACACAGGCGGTCTGTCCTCCCTTTATGCGGTTTGAAGGCTCCCAGAACCTATGCTATAATATACATATAGGAAACCTATAATAAGCATCGTCACAGCCTCAGCCTCACTAAAAGCATGACCTTCAAAGTTCTCAAAGGAACATGGACCCCAGAGGTAAGCCAGTGGGTGCGGTTCCGTCTGCAGTTGGTGGCCCTGCCAGGAAGCCAGCTCTGTGACTCCCAAATCTGTGATGAGCATCCTGACTTCAGACCCAGGCCTGGCACGTGAATGCCAGCAGCCACAGAGATAGGACCCAGCTCTCACCTACATGTCAGTAACCGGCTGCTGTCCAGACTGAGGGACCTAGGGGTGAATCACACGTGTCCATCAGGACAGGAACCGAGGGCTCAGGACTTCCCGCTCAGTGTCTGCTGCCACGTGGAAAGCCGCTTCCCAAACCTGCCTCCTGATGCTGTCAGGGACACCGGGGACTTTCAGACTCATGACAACGGCCTCATCTTGACCTTCCCATGAACCAAAATTGATCCATTCATTAGGTGACCTTTAGTGAGCACCTTTCCCTGCTGGCTTCGTGCTGGGTGGTGAAGACATCTGGACACAGATGAAACAGAAGCTTCAGGGAGATGCTGCCGCTCTTTATCCAGAAGAAACCTGAATGGGGGCTGGTCATTTTCTGGGAAGACTGAGAAAACAGTAAGTATGAGTGGCCAACTTCAAGTCAGATTTGTATTATTCTACGGGACAAATGGGCTTCCCTGGGGGCTCAGCTGGTAAAGAATCCACCTGCAATGCAGGAGACCTGGGTTCGATCCCTGGGTCGGGAAGATCCCCTGGAGGAGGAAATGGGAACCCACTCCGGTATTCTTGCCTGGAGAATCCCGTGGAGCCTGGCAGGCTACAGGCCATGGGCTCACAAAGGGTCGAACATGACAGAGTAACTAACCCCACCACTGCCACCACAGGCTAGTTCCTCCACCCGTCGCTGCTTCCTGTCTGGTTGGTTTTCTCCACACTCACATGACAGTTGCAGTGCAGCCTGAGAATGGACATGAGTGACCCACGATTCATCCACAGGCTTGTCCTCAAATGACGTGACTTAACAGGCCTCTGTACCTGGCGGGACAACTCAGGACTGCAGTGACTTCTACCAGCGAGACCCCCGCTGGTTTAAACACTGGATGAGGGTCCTTCCATCTCCCTGTCAGACCTCTCTTGGTGAAACCTGCCAAGAAATGGTGACTCTCAAGAAATATGGGCCATTGCATTGTTTCCCTTTAAAACAGAAAAAAAAAAAAAAAAAAAGGAAGGAAACAGAAGCAATCTGGTATCCAGGGAGCTTGCTGGGAGAATATCTTCCATGGGAGCCAGCTGACCATCCATCTCCCCTTTGTAGAGCATCAGGGCCACTAGGCTTGACGGTGATGCGACACGTCCCCCACTCGTCAGTGCCCCTGCTAGACGTGAGTGATGGCAGGGACGGCCATCACATGGCTGAGCTACAGCAGGAGCCTGGCTGGCCTGGCCCTCAGAATAAAAATGAAAAAAAAAAAACAAAACCTGCTTTTAAAATAATGGACCTTCCTGGGAAAGTATGCTTCATGATTCACTTTGTGGGAAGTATTTATTTCTCTCTGTTTGCAAAAGGGGTTTATCATGCCTGGTGTATTTCTCCACACTAAAGCCAAAAACCTCAAAATATATACAGAAAAGGCAACCACAGCTGAAGCAGAGGTGCATGTGTGTACGTGTTCAGTCATTCAGTCATGTCCGACTCTTTGTGACCCTATGGACTGTAGCCTGCCAGGCTTTTCTGTCCATGGGATTTCCCAGGCAAGGATACTGGGGTGGGTTACCATTTCTTCCTCCAGGGGATCTTCCCAGCTCAAGGGTCAAACTTGCATCTCCTGCATTGGCAGGCGGGTTTTTTTACCACTGAGCCCCCAGGGAAGTCAGAGGTACATGTGTATATTTATTTATAAACAGACACGTGTATACAGATACACATACACACACACACATATACACACACAAATATATACACATCCATATATACATGGGCTTCCCAGGTGACTCAGTGGTAAAGAACCTGCCTGCCAATGCAAGAGATGTAAAAGAGGCAGGTTCAGTCTCCAGGTCAGGATGATACCCTGGAGAAGGGCACAGCAACCCACTCCAGTATTCTCACCTGGAGAATCCCATGGACAGAGGAGCCTGGCAGGCTACAGTCCATAGGGTCTCACAGAGGCAGACATGACTGAAGGGACTTAGCATGCACACATGCATATACTACACACATACACACGTAATGCACATAAACACACACACATACACTAACATATATACATACACAAACACACAAATGCATGCACACATACACATGCACACACACGTCCTTGCTCTCATGTTCATGTTTACAGGCTCTTCACCCTGCTCCACCCTGGGCCCCATGTGAATTTGAAGCCATGAACTCTACACAGACTTCCCATCGGTGGCTATTCTAAGGTCAACATGGTTGTAAAGACAAGCTTGGCTTGCTTTGCCTCCAAGCTTCCTGCAAGGCCCAGAAAGGGGAGCAGGACTGAGTCAGGGGGTGGGCAGACGAGGCATGAGGTGGGGAAGGAGCCCTGCCTTGTCAAGTCAGAAGCACAGCGGGAGGGGAAACCCCTGCCTGCAGAAAAGAAGTGCCAGCTTTTCTACTTCCTCTGTGCTCCTAATGAACAAGTAGGAAAGGATTGCCTGTTCAAAGGATTGAGAAGAAAGAAAATAATTGAAGAACAGCAGGAATAACTCCTCTGGCTGATGTATGTTCACCTCTGTTTGGAAAGAGACTGTGACATGTCGGCCCTACATGCAGGTTTTTAAAGAAACAAGAGATTATATTATTTTGAAATTTTAGAACAAGAATGGAGTCCAAAAGCCCACTGAAGAGAAAAAGAAACTATTCTCTACACAGGAATGAGTCAGACCATCGCTGAATTTCTCTTCATAAACAGAATCTTAGGTAACTGCTTTCAAAATTCTAGGAGATACGTGCTTTCAACCCAGAGTTCCATACCCAGCTGAGCTATCCATCAAGTGTAAGGCAGCTTCTTGGGATGACATTGAGCAGTGCACAGATTCCTGCTTAGGAAAACGAGGCAATGGAGAAACAGAGAAGAAAACTTGGTTTGCTGCTAAGGATGGATCCAGCCCAGCAGGGCAGCTTCAGCACAGGCCCAGAGAAAGAGCCAGGTCAGGGCAGAGGGGCAGAGCCTTCGAGGAGAACCTGGAGCAAGAGAGGTGGACTTGGCAGAGGAGGCGATGCCTATGATGTCAGGGACTTCGGAAAGAGAATTGGAGAGGGGAGATGGGCACAAATGAGAGTAAAAAGTGAGTAAAAAAGAAGTGTAATTAAATAGAGATCCACTTTCATTGCTCTAGGCGGGTTCCACCTCCAGGGAGGTCTGGCATGGTATGACTGGAGTAGACATATCTGGAGTGGATGTGTGTGGAGGGGATATGCAACTCAGGAAACCCGAGGAACTGGTGTGGGTACTATCACCATTGTTGTTCAGTTGCTAAATCATGTGCAACTCTTGGCGGCCCCAGAGACAGCAGCACACTAGTCCTTCACTATCTCCTGGAGTTTGCTCAAACTCATGTCTACTGAGTCGATGATGCCATCCAAACATCTCATCCTCTGCCACCCCTTCTCCTCTTGCCTTCTCCCGTGGCTGCCCTCATTGCCTGCTGCCTGATCCTGCCAGAGCAGCACTTCACATCCACAAGCTTCAAAACTCTCCACCAATTTCAACCATTAGAATCTATCTATCAAGCTTAGACTTCACATTCCAGGATGTCTGGCTCTAGGTGAGTGATCATACCATCATGATTATCTTGGTCGTGAAGGTCTTTTCTGTACAGTTCTTCTGTGTATTCTTGCCACCTCTTCTTAATATCTTCTGCTTCTGTTAGGTCCATACCATTTCTGTCCTTTATCGAGCCCATCTTTGCATGAAATGTTCCTTTGCTATCTCTGATTTTCTTGAAGAGATCTCTAGTCTTTCCCATTCTGTTGTTTTCCTCTATTTCTTTGCATTGATCGCTGAGGAAGGCTTTCTTATCTCTTCTTGCTATTCTTTGGAACTCTGCATTCAGATGCTTATATCTTTCCTTTTCTCCTTTGCTTTTCGCTTCGCTTCTTTTCACAGCTATTTGTAAGGCCTTCCCAGACAGCCATTTTGCTTTTTTGCATTTCTTTTCCATGGGGATGGTCTTGATCCCTGTCTCCTGTACAATGTCACGAACTTCATTCCATAGTTCATCAGGCCCTCTATCTATCAGATCTAGTCCCTTAAATCTATTTCTCACTTCCACTGTATAATCATAAGGGATTTGATTTAGGTCATACCTGGATGGTCTACTGGCTTTCCCTACTTTCTTCAATTTAACTCTGAATTTGGCAATAAGGAGTTCATGATCTGAGCCACAGTCAGCTCCTGGTCTTGTTTTTGTTGACTGTATAGAGCTTCTCCATCTTTGGCTGCAAAGAATATAATCAATCTGATTTCAGTGTTGACCATCTGGTGATGTCCATGTGTAGAGTCTTCTCTTGTGTTGTTGGAAGAGGTGTTTGCTATGACCAGTGCGTTCTCTTGGCAAAACGCTATTAGCCTTTGCCCTGCTTCATTCCGTAATCATGATGGTATTCTCACTCATCTAGAGCCAGACATCCTGGAATGTGAAGTCAAGTGGGCTTAGAAAGCATCACTACGAACAAAGCTAGTGGAGGTGATGGAAGTCCAGTGGAGCTATTTCTAATCCTGAAAGATGATGCTGTGAAAGTACTGCACTCAATATGCCAGAAAATTTGAAAAACTCAGCAGTGGCCACAGGACTGGAAAAGGTCAGTTTTCATTCCAATCCCAAAGAAAGGCAAAGCCAAAGAATGCTCAAACTACCGCACAATTGCACTCATCTCACACACTAGTAAAGTAATGCTCAAAATTCTCCAAGCCAGGCTTCAGCAATACATGAACTGTGAACTTCCAGATGTTCAAGCTGGCTTGAGAAAAGGCAGAGGAACCAGAGATCAAATTGCCAACATCCACTGGATCATCGAAAAAGCAAGAGAGTTCCAGAAAAACATCTATCTGCTTTATTGACTATGCCAAAGCCTTTGACTGTGTGGATCACAATAAACTGTGGAAAATTCTTCAAGAGATGGGAATACCAGACCACCTGACCTGCCTCTTGAGAAACCTATATGCAGGTCAGGAAGCAACAGTTAGAACTGGACATGGAACAACAGACTGGTTCCATATAGGAAAAGGAGTACATCAAGGCTGTATATTGTCACCCTGCTTATTTAACTTATATGCAGAGTACATCATGAGAAATGTTGGGCTGGAAGAAGCACAAGCTGGAATCAAGATTGCCGCGAGAAATATCAATAACCTCAGATATGCAGATGACACCACCCTTATGGCAGAAAGTGAAGAGGAACTCAAAAGCCTCTTGATGAAAGAGGAGAGTGAAAAGTTGGCTTAAAGCTCAACATTCAGAAAACGAAGATCATGGCATCTGGTCCCATCACTTCATGGGAAATAGATGGGGAAACGGTGGAAACAGTGTCAGACTTTATTTTTTGGGGCTCCAAAATCACTGCAGATGGTGATTGCAGCCATGAAATTAAAAGATGCTTACTCCTTGGAAGGAAAGTTATGACCAACCTAGATAGCACATTGAAAAGCAGAGACATTACTTTGCCAACAAAGGTCCGTCTAGTCAAGGCTATGGTTTTTCCAGTGGTCATGTATGGATGTGAGAGTTGGACTGTGAAGAAAGCTGAGCACCGAAGAATTGATGCTTTTGAACTGTGGTGTTGGAGAAGACTCTTGAGAATCCCTTGGACTGCAAGGAGATCCAACCAGTCAATTCTGAAGGAGATCAGCCCTGGGTGTTCTTTGGAAGGACTGATGCTAAAGGTGAAACTCCAGTACTTTGGCCACCTCACGCGAAGAGTTGACTCATTGGAAAAGACTCTGATGCTGGGAGGGATTGGGGGCAGGAGGAGAAGGGGACGACAGAGGATGAGATGGCTGGATGGCATCACTGACTCGATGGACGTGAGTCTGAGTGAACTCCAGGAGTTGGTGATGGACAGGGAGGCCTGGCGTGCTGCAATTCATAGGGTCGCAAAGAGTTGGACATGACTGAGCTACTGAACTGAACTGATCAAGCTTAGAAAATTCAAGGGCAATTAGAGGCAAACAGTAAATGAATGATCTCAATCCTGACAACTTAAAAGGTGAAATAACAGAGGACAGAGGTTAGGGATACAAAGCAGGGAAGGATAACAGAGAAGAACAGGGATTCTGAGACCCTCTTCTCACAAAGTAGGCACTCAAGAGATGTCTGTCACTGAGAAAGCAGGAAATGGATGAAGACACAGATTACAGAGGGTTACAGAGAATGTGCTGTGACCACAGTGAGAGCGTCAGAGCAGATAAACCATCCCAGTGCCAGAAAGGGCAGAGCAACCAATACTGCACACATTCTATACTAAAGATGTAACCTTAAAAGTGGTTCCCTTGAGAGCACACAGTATGGGAGGAGTCAGGGACTCTTCTTCTCATTATGAATCTTCCTTTAGTTTGTAATCTACCAAACCATGTACCAGTATTGTTTGCTTCAACATGACTAAACCATATACACAATTTTAAATGCATAAAACTTTTATTGTGAATCCACATTAATTTAAAAAATGGAAGTAAGTCAGCAGATTGTTTTAAATTAGAAGCCACTTTTAATTCCCATCCTGAAAAATCTAAACCATGTTAAAAACAAATCAAAAATATGAAATACTGCTTTTCCTTTTTTTGGTGCCAATTGAAATTCTTTCTCTCTCATTCTCCCTCTCTCAACACACACACACATTTACATTTTTTAATAAAAAAAATCAGTAGTCATTATCCACATGAATTCAATGAGAAAATGTAAAACTGACAGCCCTTATTATCACCCGAGGCAAAATGATGTAGACCCACATTTGTAGATCTGCTTAACTTAACATATCAAATATTAGTGTCAAATGGAAGTAAGGGCAGATAATTTTAGAGAGTTGTTATTACATGACATTCAAAATCATATGCTATGTTCTGCAACACTCAAAGAAAGATAAAAATGAAAAATGAAGTTAATGAAAAGTTATTGCCTTACTGAAGACTGCAGAATCAGGCACTTCACATGAAAATAAAATCTTTTTGGAACACTAAAGCTTACAGAAAATAATAATCTAAGAATGAATCGTCCTAATGGGACTCTCTCCATCTTATGTCCACAAATAGGCTCCCCAGCTGAATCAGAGCACTTTATTTTTATCATCACACATGACTAATAAACACAGATTTCTGGAAGAGCCCGTGTGGTGGCTGTCATGAGGAAGACGAGGACGGCCTGCAAGCCAGACTCAAGTGTCAGTTCAGACTTCACTGCCAGAACTGGACATCTGCATCTCTCCCATGGGCCCACCATCTGATCATGCATGTGTGGCTTTTATGCAGGTGTCATGGCAGAAGCAAGCTGCCGTGGTTGCTCTTGTTATAACAGGATTCGCCTTTGTAGTCAACAGCCTGCCAGTTTCACGGTGTCCATGAACATATATCCTTAAAGATGAAGTGCGTGTGTGCGTGCATGTGTGATAAGTCACTTCAGTCTTGTCTGACACTTTGTGACCCTATGGACTGTAGCCCACCAGGCTTCTCTGTCCGTGGGATTCTCCAGGCAAGAATACTAGAGTGGGTTGCCATGCCCTCCTCCAGAGGATCTTCCCAACCCAGGGATCAAACCCACATCTCTTACACTTATTGCATTGTCAGTTCTTTACCACTAGTGCCGCCTGGGAATCCCTAAAGATGAAGTGCAGAGTGTTAAACCTCTAAGGATTTATTTTACCCTTTGTTGAAATCTGAACTCAAGCCATGAGTCTGCAACACATCCTTCAACATGGCATGAGCTGTGCCGTGCTCCTGGAGGGCTCGTGACACACAACACATCCCCCCCACCCCCCGCCAGGACATCTGCTCCTTTCCAGAACCTTCTGCCTTGGGCTCTTCAGCAGCCCCTGAATCAGTTTCTTAGGCAGTCCTAATACAAGCACCCGACTTCAGAAGACCTTTACATCTCAAACCCTTAATTTACAGAGATGGTTTCCCTGGCTCGCAGAATGAGTTCCGCGGTCCCCAGCTAGGCATTTGACTTCCCTATGGTCTCCTGTTCACCAGCCTGACTCCGTCTTATTCAGAAAGTGGTCAGATGATTCCAGACAATGTCCAGGCTTCTGCAGTCAGCCCCTCAACGACAGCAAATCGAGCCCCACTTTCAGTGCTCACCTCTGCTCTTGTATCTTTCTACGTACAAGTGCTTTTTCAGATCCAGTTTTGAAAAGCATTTTCCCCTAGACTTTAAGTTGCTTTTTTATTTTCTTATCTGTTTTTTTTATTTTTTTTAATTTTGATAAAATTCAATTTCCTTTTTCTTTCATAAGTTGTGAATTGTTTCTCTTAGTTAAGAAAGCCACGTCTAATCCTTGTCTTATTAAATGGACTTGGTACCTGTGGCAAAGATTAGTTGGCCCTACACGAGTCAGTTTATTCTGGATTACTCTTTTCCAAGGATCTAAATTTCCATCTCCATGCTGTGCAATACCATCTTGATTATGATATTAATAGCTTTGTAGCTTCCCTGGTGGCTCAGTTGGTAAAGAATCTGCTTGCCAACACAGGAGATGTGGTTTCAATCCCTGGGTTGGGAAGATCCCGTGGAGAAGGAAATGGCAACCCACTTGAATATGCTTGCCTGGAAAATCCATGGATGGAGGAGACAGAGGAGCCCAGTGCACTACCAGCCATGGTTGCAAAGAGTCAGACATGACTGAGTGACTAATACAGCTTTATAGTAAGTCTTGAATCAAGTAGTATCAAAGTTCTTAACTTTATTGTTCTTTTTTTTTTTTAAGCCTGTTTAGTTAGTCTAGGTCCCCTGCATTTTCATGTAAATTTTAAGAATAAGATTTTCAAATTTTACAAAAAAAAAAAAAAAGAGTAGAGGGTTTCAGCTTGTCTTTCTGGAAGCACCACCATGCAGCCCTTCTCCCGGGCAGACAGAAGGCAAGGACAGTTGTCTCCCTCAGAAGTCTCTGCTGTCATCTGAGCTGCGCTTCAGCTGTGGGCAGCACGTCTCATTTCTAAGTACAAAACCTTTCTCTTCTCAGGGGGCTGCTTTTCAAAGTTCTGCAGTTTTACTACAATGCAACTAAATGCATATTTATCCTGTTTGGAATTCACAGGACCTCTCAGATCTGAGGATTGGTGTCTTTCATTATATAAGGGAAATTTTAGCTGTGACTCTCAAATTATTGCCTCTCTCTCATTTTCCCTATTACCTCCTCCTGGAATTTTCATCAGGAATATAAGCTTTTGCTAGTCCACACTTTACAGTCTGTATTTCACATTCTCTATTTTTTAAATTTCTTTTTCCCTTTGTGCTGCATTTGACTCCAGCTTCCAGCTCAAGTCTCTTCTCAGCTTTGCTTAATTGCTCAGTAATTCCTGAGTGAGTTTCTAATTTGAATTCTATCTTATGAAATTTGTCTGATTTTTTTAATCAAAACTACTCTATCCAATTTGTCAGCCTCTTGTTGCTTCTGTTTTTAAGATCCAATTATTTTCTGTTAGACATGCTGAGTGCACTCACATTGTCGTCAGTGCTCAATAATTCCAATACCTGCGTCCTCAGTGGGTCTTTGTCTTCACAACCCTGTTGGCTGGCGCACCTGTGCTGAGTTCTACGACGTGGAGTGATTTTGGTTCTGGGTTTGTCTCTCAGAACTGCTTCTCTGTGTAGCTATGGAAGCATGGGTCCAAGTTTTACTCCCCAAGAAAATTTCCATTTCTTATCACCACCAAATTAACACGTGCATGCATGCTAAGTCGCTTCAGTCATGTCCAACTCTTTGCGACCCCATGTATTGTAGCCTACCAGGTTCCTCTGTCCATGGGATTCTCCAGGCAAGAATACTGGAATGGGTTGCCATTTCCTCCTCCGGGGGATCTTCCTGACCCAGGGATTGATCCTGCTACTCCTGCGTGGCAGGAGGATTCTTTATTGCTTGAACCACTAGGGAAGGCCACCACACTAAGACAATTAAAATTTTATCTTGAAGTTTTCCCCACAAAGTCAGTGTGCTTTTATCCCAAACCCCAGGGGTAAGGAGCAGTCCCTCTCAGCAACAAGCCCTCCACATGGACCAGCGTCCTCTCCGCAGGCAGAGAACAAAGGTCTCTCATCCCATGGATCTCCTCTGTTTCATCACTTCTGGCCTCTAAGGATTTCCCTTCTCTGATCCCTCAACTATGTGCTTAATAATACTCCTAGAATATGGTATTTGGGGAGTTTAGCGGTAACATAGCAGGGTTACCTTGTAGCCAGCCCTGCCTTGACTTCGGTCTTTATTCTTCTTTTGAACTTATGTACCAGAAAGTGGCTTTCCCCCAACTACCCCAGCCCCTAGTCCTGCTGCCAACAAGCCTCGTCTTCCTAATTGTTCAAACAGTAAGGAATCACCGAGGAATTGTTCCTTTATGCTCATAAAACATGGCCTTTGCTTGTTTATGATATTCTAGGTTTCTAGAATATTTTACTAAAAGACGGTTTTAACTTCGAGTAAAAGACTTTCAAAAACACACCCCTCCTGTGGAACTGCCAACTTCAAAATGTATTCTGGGGGCTGAATGGCTTTGAGATCATCATGAATCCTCTTCCTGCACACAGAGGACAACTTTGCTTTAAAAAAAATTCTATGACTGCCATGCATAAATAAAAAACTAAAGTTAATACTGAAAAAAAATTTTTTGGTGGGACAGAAGATTCCAGTAAGGCAGCATTTAGACTCTACAGCAAATCTGTCTGATAATCAAAACCTTAAAAAAAAGTTTATGTTTTGACGTTCTATTGGAAAGACATGAGTTCTACATCCCAGTGGAGGTGTCTGCACCTGAGCGTTTCCTTGGCACGTGGTGTGTTTGGCAATGACATGTGGACATGCGTGGAGTGGGTGGATGTCCCCTTGCGGGAGAAGCCCAGGCCATGTGGACTGTGTGCTGGGGGGTGGTCAGGGCTGGGGTGGGCCAGCAGCCTGCCGCAGAGAGGACACTGCTAACGCGACAGGCTGATGCGAAGGCAAGGGAGCGCGTCTCTAATGAAAGTAATTAACCAAACCTCAACAGAAAGAAACAACTCGTTGTTTGCGGGCATAGCCATGACAAGACATGCCCATCCTGACATGAGAGCTACAGTGAGATCCTAGCCACATACTGACCTGCTGGTTTCTGAACAATGACGTCTTAGAACTAATTACACAAAGCAAACAATTGCCTTTTAAAATTACCTGGATTCAAAAAACATGATTATTGCTTGATGGAGAGTTATATGGTTTTTTGGTTTGTTTATGAATTTTTTGTCTGATAGCTTCTTATTTAATTAGCTGGACACTTCTGGGGATTTTTGTAATATATATGTAAAATTGAATTTAAGGCATAAACGTCCACATTTTTTATTTGTAACATCTTTCAGCCTCTTTGATTCATCCACAGTAAATAACTCATAACTAGCCGTGCCTAACAGAAGCAAAGGTGTTTATCTGAGAGTGATTCATTCAGTTAAGAATTTACAAAAAAAAAAGTACATGACAATTGCATTCTCATCCTAAAATGAGAACAAATTTAATTGTTTTCAAGGTCAATCTCCAAATTTGTCTGACTCCCTTTTCAGTTGTGACAATTGATGTATTTCCAGCTAGGGAAAGGATACTGGTAGGTGGCCAAAGAATTTTTTAAATCTTGGAAATCATCCTTGAGATGAATCTGTGGCTTTGACTTATTTATTACTTGTTACCTATTTTTGGAAAGAAGTTAAAGAAACAGATCTGACCCAGAGCTGGGTATAAATTCTCATGTTTTCCCCTGAAGATTGACGATGTTCTTCCTGTAGCTTCCGCGCCTACCAGCAATTTCCACAATGCTGTTCACCACTTGGGTGATGAAGGGGTGGGAGCATGAAGCCCTGTTCTGGCATGGAGAGAGGGTTGCTAGAATTTCACACCAGCTGATTCAAGTGCACCAGAGCCGGAATCTCAGGCAATGGAGTCTCTGTGCCAATGAGGTCAGTGCAAAGCAGCAGAGGATTAGCTGGCTCTTTGGGACGGCAGAGGGCTGGCGCAGTGCTTATTAAAATGTAGGAACCAAATTAGCTCTACCTACGACGTAGCTCTCATCCGTCACATAATTCATTTCGGCTCTCTGTAATGTTAATGAGATATGAAAAGCCTTTTCTCTACTTGCAAGGTATCAGCATAGTAACATTAATGACACAGAATCAGCTCCAGTGAATGGAAGAGAAAGGGTTCACCTACACTATAATTTATAATTGGCCGACTCAGGGGACCTAAGTCTTTTTGCAAGAAAACTGGAGCAGTTCAAGCTTTCAAATATGTTCCTTTCAAGCTCCCATTGTCACAGAAAAGGTCTGAAAGAATCCGTTTGCATCTAATTCAGACTTCAGTATTCCAGTCTGAAAAGACTCAGAGAAGAAAAGAAAGAAGAAAAAAAAAAACCCTCCAGCTTCTATACGGCCCGCGTGTGACACTGGGATTTGTTGGCATAAGAACACCCTTGTGACAGACACCATTATATCATTGCAGGGAAGAAAAGGATGAATAGGTCCCCCAAATATTTCTGGCAAGGTTCCAAATGTATGCGGTGCGTACCTACCCTCTGAAGGTCTCCTGGTTTTCCAGGCCAAGGCAAGGACCCAGAGGGGTGGGGCAGGAGGCGGGCGTTGGTATCGCTTTATTTCAAGCTCCCATGAATGGGAGCTTAACTACTACTAATTTAGCACAGCGGCCTGGGGGCTATATTTGTGAGTCACACACACATCAAATGGTTCCTCTATGATTGGCTTTATGGCGAGGACATAGGAGCAGGGGAGCTTTATTGAAGGAGCAGCAAGCAGTGGGCTGTGGGCTGCATTTCTGGTTCCGCTGGGCTGGTTCTGAAAGCGAACGGGTGCCCGTGAGGTGTCTGAGCCACGTCCAGGGAGCCAGAACCAGACCACGCTGCCCCACACACCCCATTGCCTACGTTATCACTGCATGCCCTTCCTCCCCTGCGTTTAGGTTCCCCCGCATCCCAGTGAGGGAGGGGCAGCCCTGGGCCACCTGGGTGAGGTTCCCATCTGGGGTCTTTGCTGTGGGCCAGCCTGGATCCAGTCCCCGTCTGCCTGGATCCAGTTGCAGGCACCAAGCTCCCCCTGCCACTGCCTCCAGGCCCTCTGAGCTGCACGACCACTGTGCACATTCCCCGCCCCACACACCTCATGAGTGCGCCAGACTTGGCCAAACCGCAAATCTGTGCCTCCTCCGGTCCTCAGTCCTCTAGTCCATGCTGGGGAAGGGCTCCCCACCTCCTCTTAACACTACAGAGGCCTCCCTGACACCCACCCTCAGCCAAATCTCTGCTGGTTCCTATAGGCTTCTGCTCTGGGGCGCACCCTGAAACACCCCTGACCATCTCTCCATCCACCACCCTGACCCCCGGCTGGTCACGCCTCTGTGGTCTCCCCCAGCCCCCGTATCACCTCAAAGTGAGATTCCTTCCTGCTCCTCCTTCCCATCCAGGACCCTTGAGGAAGGCACCCTGCTTCCCCTGTTCAAAACCATCCTCATTTATGGAAGATGGACTCCCAGACTCCACAGCAGCCTTGCATCCTGTGGGGCCTTCTCGCAGCCTCCTCCTTACCTGAGTTCGTCTACCTCCTGACCGGCCTTGCCCCCACCCGGGGCCTCTGCGCACGAGGGCTCCACTATGAACACACTCATCTCTGAGTCACTCACACCTCACCTTGCACATCACCCTCTGCAGACTTGGTCCCGTGCTCCCAGGGCAGGTGCAGGCCACGCTGAGCGCTTTGTGAGGGTGAAGACACAGCACAGAGCACTGGCTGAGCAGCTGGCAGGTGAGCGGGCGGACTCAGCACAAGACTCTTGGTGAAGCGAGTGCACTGGGGCTCCTTCCAGTGTGGGCGTGAAGACATCTCATCTGCTCTGGGGGCTCTGAGAGATGTGAGGACCCTGAGCAGGAGGGAGGCAGCCTGAGAAACTGTGGAGTTCCCGAGGAGGCAGACCCCAGCGCAGGGGCAGCTGCCAGCTGAGGATGCACCAGGTTCCGTGGGTGCCGTTGAATGACGTGGTCCTGGCCTGGGCCATCTCCCCGTCCCTCGTCCAGCAGCAAACATTGCGATGTCTCTTTCATGTCCACTGGCCACACACTTTGCACCATGAAATCCTCAGCTTCTCGAGTTATTTGGTACAGAAGTGACCAGTGATTGGACGGGAGTCAGCTGACGTAACAAGGACCCATGTGTGTAAACATTAGTGACTATTTCTGTACATATCCACCTGCGTCGTGAGCTTTCCATGGGTTGCACTGATGTCCACAGCTCCACGTACCACCACACCATCGCTCCAACAAGGAACCTGCCTCCCGCCCACCCTCCCCAGCCAGGACACTGCAGAGCAGCCTCACAGTTGTCAGCTGCTAGAAGCAGGGATACACCTGGTGCCCAGGTCAGGGGTTCCAATACGATGGTCCAGCCAAAAGAACCTGCGTTGCCCGAGACATAGCTCATCCCAGAACTCGGGCAGGACACATGCAAGAGGACCTGGAATGGCTTGTAGGGTCACAAAGTACGGACGTGCTCAAAACCAGAGACCAGCGACAGGGTGAGCCAAAGGCAGGAGGAACAACTGGGGGGGCCAGGGCCAAAGTGAGCCCTGCGACCAGGAAAGGAAACAGAGCACTGCGGGGTCAGCACTCCAGCACCAACGCCTGCACCCCGTGCAGATTAAAGCCAGTGGCTGAATGAGAAAGCAGCAGAGAAGAGACGCGCCTCCCAGGCAGAAGGACTCCATGGAACTGACACAGACTCAGTTCTCGGGAGCGAGAGCCTGACCCCAGGGCTCAGGCAGGGCTGCTCAGCGTGGCTGCCTTCCCAGGGGTTCACAGGACACACAGCTCCTCTCCACAGTCAAGTTCACACTGACAGCAAAAGTCACTTTGGCAGGATGTGGTATGAATGACTCTCCACCTCTGCATCTTCTGCCCAGACTCCCACGTCCCCAGCCTAATCAGGAGGAAAACACTGTACAAAATTCCTGACCACTGTTACTCAAAATTGTCAGCATCAAAATTAAGGAAAGTCTGAGAAACTCTCACAGAGCTGAAGAGGCTTGGGAGATGTAGGACTGAGTGGAAGCGGGTCCTGGGTAGGATCCTGGGCAAAAAGAAAGGACATTAGGTTGAAAAATATAGAAATTTGTATAAAACATGGTCATTCATAATAATGTATCAACACTGGTGAGACAGATGCACTCAGCCTTCTTTATGGTCCAACTCTCACATCCACACATGACTACTGGAAAAACCACAGCTTTGACTACATGGACCTTTGTAGAGGATTGTGAAATAAAGGATGTTGCCCACTATCCAGTTCTGTAAGAATCGAGTCATTAGCCACTGTGGTTAGTGACCCTCAGTACACATCACAGAACTGAAGACACTAACAACACGCCGGGCTACGTGTGGGGCATATGGGGCATATGGCAGCTCTCTGTCCTTCTTCCACGATTTCTGTCAAACTGTAGAACTGCTTTCAAATTGAAGTTTTGTGAGTTAGCTATGGGACACACAGAGGGCTTCGCGTACTAGGTAAAGAGGTCTGGGCAGTAGGATTTTGAGCACACTGAATTGATAAAAAAAATAGCCCACCAAGAAGCCTTGACAGTCCCCTGTGGGACCTTGAGCAGGCTCCAGCCCAGGTCAGGGACTTTCAGCGGACACGGATGGAGCCCTCCACACCTCAGGCTCTAGTCTCAGCTAACGATTCGAAGAATGATTTAGAACAAAACCATTCAGGTGCATCTGGATCCTAGTTCATGACAGTATAACTTAAATTCAAATTCTCTCTGGTGTAAAACATAGGGATAAAAATTCATCAAGCAATAACGTAAAGGTCCAAAATGAATATTTGAGTGCCTTCAAGGAGATACGATGGTGAGAATTCACAGAGCCATTACTCAGATGCTGTTTTCTGGGGCCCCCAGAGCATGGAGCCCACAGGGAGACCGCTAATTGGGTCAAACCCTTGGCTTACAAATGAGAAGACTGTGGTTCCTTATTACACAGCCAGGTGTGGGAGCTGAGGACCCACACTCTGGCCACGCTCTCCTTTCCTGTTGTAGCACCCCACATCTCGGAAATCCCTTGCTTTTTTACAGAGCTTCTTTAAGCTGCTTGCAATTCTGAAGAGCGTTTCAGTATAGTACCAATGTTACAGAAAATTAGGGAGCTGGCACCTTGCTTTTTGAAGAGTTCCATCTCCTTTGTGAATTTGCTGGTGACTAGGAGAAATCAACGTAATTGATTTCAAAACAAAATCACCTTTGTTTCTACCGTAGATCACCAAACCACCCGGCAACAGAACTGCTAGGGAAGTCAATATGGCTTTTTGTTCAGAAGGAGTAGTCTTCACAGATTCCTGAGGACAGTGAAAAGCAAAGATGGAGAAGACTGTGTTTTCAGAAGTTTCTGCGAACCCGTCTGAAGTGTTGTAGGCATGTGCACAGAAAACCCTCTCCTCCGGCATCACTATCTCCTCTGCCCGCAGGGAACTCAGCTTCTGTATTTCCATGTGTCATTTCCCCAGCTAAATTTGGGGAAAGGAACCTGAAAGAATCTGATTGCTAAATATATAGACGTTTGGGGAGGAAAAAATGAACTTGGGTTTTAGTTTTATAGCCCAAATAATTTTTAGCTGAAGAAAATAATAGAAATGAACAACAGACATAAAACTTTAGCCTGTGTAAATTAAATGGTTCTGCAGCATTAACTTCATAAAGCCATAATCCTCTCCTCCATAAACTATTACATGCACGGCAACATATCTGATTTATGGGGTGTGGAATCGATGGGAAAAAATTAATGCTTGAAAAACATATTAGAGACATTATTGAACAGATTTTAATTGAGATTTGATTTCAATGCCCCTTATCCACATGATTAATGGGCCCTACCCTTCCACGGCTGCAGCCTGCAAAGAGTCTTTAATATGACAATTAAGTATCTGTCTTTAGGTTTTATGTAGCACCCCACCCCCACCCCGGCCACTCCATCAGTACAGTGTGGCTTTTGTGCAGATTAAACCGAGACTCAATTTTCTCTATTTTCCGGCACTTACTTATGTTTTATGACAAGCACTAAATCAATTTTATGCTATTATTGATTTTTTCTTAAATGGACACAAACCATTTCGCCTTTTGCCCTTCTTTTGCTCTGTGTCCTCCTTTCCTCACTGTACACTTGATCTATGGCCAGAGCAGAGATTTCCAGAGCTTCCGGAGCCTTCCACAGGTCGTGCCAATTCATTCCGTTTTTACAACACCAGAATTGACAAAGTTAACCTGGAATTCTATCAAAACTTGTACACGGCTGTGAGGAGCCAAGGGCTGGGAGTTGTCAGGATTCTTTTTTTTTTCCCCCCCTTTTCTTCCTGAAACAAACAAACAAAACTGCCTCAAGGTTAATTCATTTCCCTGTAAGTTCTGGCACGATTTCTTCTATAATATTGCCTAAATTTTTTGAGCAGAAGCTTAAGCTATAATTTTTCTAACATCCTTGACGTCTAATTAATATAGCAATAGAGGAAGAATCTATTTCATGGCTTGCAGGGAAAGCGCATTATCTACAAGGCGCAATAACTCCTCTGAGATGCTCGGCGACAGTGAGTTGTATGCAATGCAATTAAGAAGCTCCCAGATCTTTGGGGCTTCATCCTCTATGACCTATGGCAAAAATTAACTGCTGCCTGGGGCAAAAGAAGTAAGAATAGGTACATAATTTGTAATCAGATAGCATTTTTTTCTGAGTGAAGGATTATACAGGAAGAAAAACAGCCAGCGGTACAGGCTGGTCTAAAGGTCCCACGTTTATTTGGTGGTTCAACGGCTTGTCTTTGAAAATATAATCATACTTGAGTGCAAATGTCTGCTTTCTCTATCCGCGATTGACACAAATAAGGACAGTTATCGCATTCCATACATATGTCATTAACAGAGTTTACATATTTTATTCAAAAAGGTTAATAGCTAACCTCACATATGATATGAAGACAGCATGCTTTTTCTTTTATGTCTGTAAAAAGCATAAATATTAACAGTGTTGTTGTTCAATTGCTAAGTCATGTCCGATTCTTTGTAACTCTATGGACTGTAGCACTCCAGGCTTAATAGCATAGCTAAAGCTTACAACAAAATTTTGAAAACAATAAAATTAGCAAATCCAAATGATGCAGAAATCAGGTGCTTGCTTTTGGTATCTTTATATGATGCTTTTTTTTTTTTTTTTTTAAGAAAAAGAGTCCAGAAAGTCCATTTTTTTTAATTCATCAGATTTTTTTTTCTTCTATCTTAAAGCATTCTCAAGAATATTACTGCAAAATATTATAAGATGCCCTGCAATTAACTTCAGGTCAGCAAGTCAGGGCCACGTTCTTTAACACATAGGTTTAAAACAGAATACTTTACATATTCTGCATGGAATACTCCATATAAGTATTTAGACACACCAAGTTATTCTCAGGTTGAAACTGACCAGATATTTGAACTCTGGAGATTTGTGGTACAGCCTTTAGCCTGTAGGTCCCCATGGCCAGCGGCCAGTGCAGGGGGAACAAGGTCAGGAGCCCTGGCAGCCAGGACGCCAGGCACCCCGCCAGTGGTTCCCCTGGCTGGGGGTCCATCCAGTAGTGCTGACATCAATCCTCAGAAGAATCAGAGGCTGCCTTCTGGGCCTTTGGGCTCCACTCTCCCCTGAGTGGGGGGAACAGCCAGTGGGGGGAAACATCACAAACCAGCACTTGTCCCCCCAGTGTGATGAGAAAGCTCCCTGGGGAGCAGGGCCCTGGAGAGGGTCACACACGAGGGACAGAGGACAGCACAGACCACACTGGTGACAAACGTGACCCCGGGCAGCTGCCCTGCCAGGGTGAGTGCACGGAAGACAAGGGGCGACATTCGAGCAAGTATGATCACAAAGGAAAACTCTAGAACACGGGGATGGTGAAAACCTATTCTAAACTCTAGAACGCGGGGATGGTAAAAACCTAAACACTTGTATATCTGTCCCAGTCCTCCTGAAAGCAGCCAGGCTGACCTAGACCCTCCTGGGCGCTTCCTCTGCTCACAGCCAGGTTTGCCCATCTCTCGAGCTGGGTTCATCAGCCTGGCACCTCTTGGGGGGGGGCGTCCTTTGCAGCACCCTGAGCCCCACTCACCAGATGCCAGAAGCACATCCTCCCCAGCGGGAACAGCCAAGAAGCTCTAACAGCCACCAGACACCCCTGGGGGCAGCGGCGGGTGTCACAGTCACCCCGGGGGCCCTGTACTGCACGGCAGCCCTGCGGGTGTCCCAGGCCTGCGGCCCACTCTCGGGAACCGTCCCTGACCAGGGAAGGACCGCTGCCAACGGCGGTGAAGAAGGATCTGGCGGTTTCACGCACTTTCCCTTCTCACTATGTCTGCACAAATGGTTTCACCGACACTTTATAAACTTCAGATAAAGAATGTTGCTTGCGTTTGGCTCTGACTGATCTGTCCGGGGTACCTGTTACAGAACTTCTAAAGGAGAACAGCCCTCACCTTCTCATTGTTATGAAATTGGCCACCAGCAGCAGATCTCACTCATCCTAGCAAGCCTCAGAGATAAGTCCCTCAACTTAAGAAATGCCTTCCACAAATTCCGTAACCTCTCACTTCCTGCGACGTGTGGAAGAGCCGGGCCTCCCTGGACCTCGCTTACCACTGGCAGTGGCCAGGGCGTGGGCTCAGGGCTCAAGAAAAGAGTGGACAGTGTCAGAACCGTGCAGTCAGATCGTGCACTATTGGTGCTGGAGAGTGAAAAACGCCAGGACTCAGAGCCGAGGGGCCCTGAGCGTTCGCAGCACCTGGAAAGAGCATCCTTGCCACCTCCGCCCCCTCGGGAAGGTCGACCAGCCTCCCCAGCTCAGATCCCAGCCATGGAATCAGAGCCTGTCCCTGGTCTGTGGGGCCCCCAGCCCCTCGGTGCTCCCCCTCTGGGGATGAACTCAGCGAAGAGCTAGGAGAACTGGTGACTCTTTCTCCATCAGGTTTTCAAACGGAAGCAAGTCTGTATAGAGCTACAGTCAATCGGGTGTGGGGGGGTTGTATTTAGCATTGAAAACTTTAATACCAGACCAAGTTTCCACTGCATAATTCAAAATACAAAGGTGGTCCTAGGTGAACAATAGGTACTTAAAGATTCATAATCCTTCCTCCAAACTTTCACTGAATGTCTATAGTTCAACATTAAAAAACAGACAGAAACACCTCTCTTCATGCAGTTTACATCCTGGTAAAAGGAGGCAGATGATAAAATAAATAAGGAAAAACATCTACAATATTAGAAAATTAGAAAATATTAGAACATATTTACAATATTAGATAGTGATAATACTACTAAGAGAAATTTCAGGCAGGGCCTTCCTGCTGTCACAGTGAGGGTCTCTCTCATTAAAGGAATTAAATAACAAGACACTCGAATTTAAAATGTACTTTCTGTTAGAGAAATACACAGTGTTGAATGCATGTTCACTTGTGTACAGCAGTACATAACGGTGATAACCAGATAACAGGTTTATTCTTCAATTAATAGGCTGGCTTTCAACATCTTCACGCAAAACCGTTTGCCTCTGGATCATCTTGCCTTCGTGCAGGTAGGACGGTCGTGTGACTCTCAAGAGAATGAGGCCTGGCTGCCGAGGACCAGAGCATCCAAGTGGGAGCCAGGCCTACAGGTCAGGGAGGTGGCCCCAGGCAGCTGGGTTCAGCATCTTCACAAGGTTTTGGGGTCGCTCACCCCTCATCACTTCAGGCCAGCTGCCTCGATGGACCCTCGGGAGGCTGTGGCCCCAGCCCTGGGCTCCACATCCCCCTCCTGGCTCCTGCCCACCTGCCCTGCAGCACACGGTCCTGAGGGTCCGGAACCAGACCTGTATGGAGGGAACACCTGGGAGGAAGCGCAGCCTACCCGCTTCTCAGATGGGATGGCCCCTCGCCCGGCATGTGGACCCCTCTGATGGGCCTTTGCTCTCCACCACGAAACCCATTCTCTGGCAACCTACTTCCGGGGGGCCTGGCCTGGCAGCTGCTCTGGGTGGTTGTTCAAGGTGTGACGCAGCCCGACAGGAAGACAGGGGCGCCAGGGCAGGCAGGGCGTGTGGCTGTGCGGAGCCCTGCTCCTGCCCGGGATTCTGCCCCCAAGCCCAACGGGCCGGGACCTGGGGACCCCGCAGGGGGGCGGCCAGAGCACCCCCATAGCCCCAGGAGCTGCAGCGATGGAGAAAACACCTTAACTCAGCGCGGGACCCCCTCGGAGTGCAGCTGGAGCGGAGCTGTCTGGCCCGGCCGTTAGAAACGTGCAGAGAAATTACCCGCGTTCCCTGTAGAGGCATCGGCCCGCCGCCCGGCCCAGCCTCTCAGCACAGGGATAATACGCGCCTATCAGTTTTAATAGCCCCATGCTGGATTCAGGAGGTATTATGGATTGTACAGCAAGCATATTGTCATTAAATTAAATTTTCAGAACATTCCCCAGCTCATCACAAATACCACAGAGAGTCATCATAATCGGTTCTCAACACATGTGTAATTGCCTTCAGCTGGCGTTTTTTACAGTTGACATTGCTCAGCAGTGATAAGGTGATTGGCGATTTGAATACACAGCTTGTTTCATCGCCGCCGTAATTGAAATATGGTGTGTGTGAGCGGAAGATTACATTAAGACCTGGGATAATCACCTGACAGGAGAGTAATTGAGTCTACAATCTGCCACTGGGTCTCTCAGGGAGGCCGCGAATGAGCAGCAGCCATTAGCACTCGCGCCGCCGCCGCCTGGCTCCGCGGCAGCGCCCGGCTGGCATCCCACGTCCCTGGGTGCCCGGATCCCGCCTCCCACCGCCCGGCGTCTCCGCACCCCGGGACCAGGCACCGCGCCGCTGGGGCCCCGGCAACACCGACACCGAGGAGCGGAGGGCAGCGCAGAACAGTGGAGGAGGGGTGGGGAACCGACACTCTTGGGGAGAGTGGGCAGGTTCTAGAGCAGAGAGGCCACAGCGTTGGAAGCCTCCCTGTGTTCTCCTCCTGGAGGAGAGGGGGCTGGAACGGGAGGGAGGGACTCGGAAAAGGCTTATAGCTGGCTCTCTCCACTCTCCCTCCTGTCTCTCTCTCTCTCTCCCTCCAATCTCTCTCCATCTCTCCCTCCTGTTTCTCTCTCTCTCTCCCTCCAATCTCTCTCCATCTCTCCCTCCTGTCTCTCTCTCTCGGCCTCCTGTCTCTCTCCACTCTCCCTCCTGTCTCCCTCCTGTCTCTCTCCATCTCTCCCTCCTGTCTCTATCTGTCTCTCTCTCCATCTCTCCCTCCTGCCCCTCCCTCTTCATCAGCCTCCTTCCTTCTGTCCAGGGTCCCTGACTCATCCCATCTGCAGGATGCAGCTCCTGCTCAGTTTTACTTGGCACCGAGGTCTCCATGGGAGGATAACTGGAAGAACCCAAAAGCAGTCCTGCCCTGGAGTCCCTGGGAACCACATATGCACACATGTGCGTGCACACACACACACACACACACACACACACACACACACACGACTGCAAGAGATGGAAGGTCTAACATTGCCGCTCTCCAGGCCTGGGAGGCAAAAGCATCATCTTCCGTGGACCCTGCCGGGTGGTCCTCCCTGGTACCCCGATGGCGGAGGACTGAGCATGCCTCCCTCCTCGACCTCAGCTCAGCCGACGCCTCACGTTCTGTCTCCTGAGCTACAGTGAACGACACCTGAAGACACTTGCAAAGAGAGAGCTTGTGTACTGCTTCGTATAAAATGTACATAGCAATGTCCATTTGGATATTATTGACAAAAAATGGGCATGCAGAAACTGTCATTATTTTACTTTTCATAGTTAAAAAAAATGTGGGCATTTTGTATTACAAAATCTCCTCTAACCCCACACACAACTTTTTAAAGTTGGAAATACCATTTTATGTAAAAAACTGACTTCACCATTTACACATGAACTGAAAAATAGGATATAAAAAATCAGAATGAGCAGGACAGCAAAGTCCCAGCAGGTCTTTCCTGCACCATGGGACCCAGAAAGCCAAAGACACACAGGGAAGGGACAGAGGGCGTAAGGGTCATCCTGGGGCTCCCGGAGCACCGGCTGAGAAGGGAGCACACCCCAGGCCAAGAGCCCTTAGTCTGATGGGGGCTGTGGTACCACATCCTGGAAAAGCTTTGTGAGCCTTTGGGAGGAAGTCACCTTCTGGAAAAGGACTCAGGATGATAAATGGAGGCAGGAGGGCCCAGCACACCAGGCCCCCGAGGAACCCTGGCTGAGTGTGGCCGAGGGCTCCTGGGTCCCCTCTGCCCCCACCCCCAGCACCCCTGCCCCCAGGCATGCGTGTCACTGAGGACCAGCCTTAGGTACCACGTGGGCTTTGTAATGTCGGCCGTGCGTGCTTATGAGGTTTGCTTTTATCTCCTGCCGTGTCTTTCCTCTCACAGTTCACTGTCTGCACACCTATGCCAGCTACATACAGGTTTTGCAAATTTTTTGTGATGTTAATAAATGAATAATCGGGGAGAAGTGGAAAAGCTGATCTGACAAAAATTCATAGGAAAATAAATTCATACTCTTCCTTACCAGAAAAGACAGAGTCTTCTGACCTGTAAATTCACGGTAGAGGACAACCAATGTAAAGATGGTACGTCGGCCAAGAAGGGCAGCCGGCCGCTCACGCTCTGAGGATGCGCCAGATGCCAGAAGTGGCCCACCCCTACCCCCCAAGGGCAGTGTCACAGCCCCAGTGCACAGGTGGGCAGACTCAGTGACTCAAGTGTTCCCTGACTCCCTGGGATGCTTGAGAACCCGCAGAAAGGCTGGCTGTGAGCCCACGTCTGTGCGCCTTACACCTGCTGTATACGCCAGCTGTATACACCACGCTGGGGCCCTCCCAGGACAGGAAGGGACCACCTTGTTTCCCTGACTGTGGATTTGACATCCACCATTTCACTTAATCGTCTTCAGAACATGTAGTCATGCATTTCCATAAAATTCCTATGGAAACAGAGACTCAAAAAGTGAAACTAAACAGCAGCTGAACCCACTTCTTGGTGGCAGAGGGCAGCTGGGGAACCAGTCCATGGTCAGCCACACATCCTTCCTGGCAGAAACCTGTGCACTGAGTTCTGAGTAAAGTTCCTTCCAGAAGAACCTTCATTTAAACTCTGTGTGTGTTCTAAGAAATCTGAATGCTGGTGGGTTCAAAACTCTGCAACCCACAGATTTCATGAGTTTGAAGACTGTCTACCCAACCAGCCATACTTATTAGTGAGAAGATCATTTAATTTCTCCTTCTGTTCAGCAAAGACAAATCACGAATACACTCTTAGTGTCAGCAAGAGACAAAAGATTTCCATTTTGAGTTATCATTACAACTAAACCCCAAATATTACTACCTTGATGAGCTCTCCAGAACCACAAGTGCAAATGTCCCTGCCTTTGTTGAGAAAAGGGAGGTGTCCCTCAGTGCATATCCACATCCTTGGGGACCTACTTAGGACTTTGGGCACCAGGCCGGGTATTCAGGGCTGACCCATCGGAGTGGAGGTCTGACCAGGGAGCCCTGACCAATGAGATGGACGTCACCAAGACTGTCCTCACAGAGAGACAAGGGTTCTCGGGGAACTTCAAAGACAAACAATCCTGGCCCAGACAGGCCCAATTCCTGTCCAGACAGGCCACACGTACACACACCTCCGGACAAAGCCCCAGGTGAAAAAGGCCAGAGGCGCCCGTGATGCTGATTCATCAAATATTCCTTCATGGATCTGGGGATATATCCATCTTCCCAGTCACCCTGCAGACAGCTCTCCAAACCACACAGCTTCTCCCGAGCCCAGCCACCCAGGATAGCCTGACTCGGCCCCCTGCTTTCCTCAGACCTGTTTTCTCAGCAGCAAAATGGGGCTCTTGGCCGCAACAGTCTGGCAGCACTATGCGGGGTGCCGTGTGCAGTGAAGTATGTTACACGACTGGCGTCCCGTACAGCACGCATGCGTGGGCAGGTGTCAGCTAAGCTGTGATGTCCAATTGCCTTCGGGTTTTTAAATTTTTATTTTCATTTTATATCGGAGTCTACTTGATTTACTATGCTGTGTTAGTTTTGGGTGCATATCAAAGTGATTTGCTTATACATATACACTTACCTATTCTTCTGTAGACTTTTTTCCTGTATAAATTATTACAGCATATTGAGTAGAGTTCCCTGTGCTAACACTGGGTCCTTATTAGTTATCTATTTTATATATAGTAGTATGTATATGTCAATTCCAATCTCCCAATTTATCCCTCCCCCAACTAACCACTGAGTCACCAAAAGTTTGTTTGCTACATCTGTGACTCCATTTCTGTTTTGTAAACGAGTTCATTTGTATCATTTGTTAGATTCCACAGATGAGTGATGTCATGTGCTATTTGTCTTTCTCTGTCTGACTTCACTCAGTATGATCCTGCTGCTGCTGCTGCTAAGTCGCTTCAGTGGTGTCCGACTCTGTGCGACCCCATAGACGGCAGCCCACCAGGCTCCCCTGTCCCTGGGATTCTCCAGGCAAGAACACTGGAGTGGGTTGCCATTTCCTTCTCCAATGCATGAAAGTAAAAAGTGAAAGTGAAGTCGCTCAGTCATGTCTGACTCTTAGCTACCCCATGGACTGCAGCCTACCAGGCTCCTCCGTCCATGGGATTTTCCAGGCAAGAGTACTGGAGTGGGGCGCCATTGCCTTCTCCAAGTATGATCGTGAAACGATCATTGAAACAGGATCATTTCCGTCCACGTTGCTGCACGTGCCCTTGTTTCACTCTTTTCATGGTCCAGTAACATCCTTAGATTTCTTTTTGGCTCAGAGAGGTCAGCTCCTCCACCTTAGCTTTTCCAAAGACAACAAATGGTGCTCTCCCCTTGCACATCTCCACATCCGCGTCCCTGTGAGCCCCGTGCAGGGTGAAGGTGAGACGCAGCAGTCACAGCGCCCTCGGGGCTTGCTCCCACGTCCACAGGGGCCCCAAGACCACCCAAGGCCGACATGGGGCTCCATCCTCAGCCCATCCTTCCTGGAGTCGGGGGGCAGCTGCATCCCCCAACCTCTGTCCTGCTCCCCTCCAGCTCCCAGGGGGTCCTGAGCATGCCCTATAATCTGTGCGGCTTTTCCTCAACTAAAATCTTGGAGATAATCACAGCTTCCCAGTCTGTTCCTCAAATTGCGGTGAAGGTTTCGAAGTCTAGACATGGTTGTTTGAATCCCGTGGACAGCATTACCTGCAGAGCGAATATAGTCACTATTCCCAATGTGCTCTGGGCATCCCTGGGCATCTCGTCCCACCCGCAGTATGTTCACACCCAGGAAGTGAGAACACAGGAACCAGCCCAAGGCAGCTCACTGTTGCTAGAATGAGCTCCTCCTGTTGGCAAACAGGTGAAAGCTGAGTCTGGAAGGCCCTGCCGGTGACACTGGAGCCGCCCAGGCCAGCCTAAGCGCAGGCCTGGGCTGATATGGACCCTGGATGGAAGTCTGGCCCCCATCAACCCGAAGTGCAGGACTTGAGTGGAAAATCCCAGGGGCAGGGGCTTAAGAAGCCATGTCTCCTCCTTTAGCCAGAAGTCACAGGCTTTCCAGTAGCTTCTGTCAACCTGAGAAAGCGATCCATCTGGGTGTCCACGCAGATTGAGAAATTTGTTAACTCAGACCTCATGCCAAGGTGAGGAATGGACAACAGCGAGATTGGAGAGGAAACTGGGAAGACCCCGGATGTTTAGTGCCTGGAACATGGAATGTGACCCCAAATTGATTCCACATCTAGGGCGAAATATAAAAATAAAAGCTTGGGTTACTCCTCTTTCTATGCAACTCCTTCCTCCATATATTACTCTGTTAAACACTTTGTTCAGAACTTGAAAGACCCTGATGCTTTTTTCTGAGCAGCCGACAGTCACAACTTTACTCTGACCGTAAAGCAGCAAAGTTTTACAACATACAAAAAATACAGTAGTCCTGTGTGACACTGTCAATATCATTTATGGCACAATTTTACTCTGTGGAAGAAGTGTCATAAAAGAGAAATAACTCCTACCCACTGCCCTAAAATGACTTCTGTCATAAATAAGTCAGATTTCTGAAAGAGAACCAATAAACTCCCAGCAAATACAATTTTTCCCACTAAATAATCACCCTGACCTTTTCCTGTAACATCAACCCTAAAAAAATGAAAGAAGAAACAGTAAAACGAGTCTGTTCTTGAAGGTGAATTGCTGTCTCCATCTCAGACGGGGCTGGGCAGAGTCGATTGTCCCGATGTTGGGAACCGAGGTGAGGCAGGCATCTTCTTGTAATTAGGTGATCACCAGGATGTTGCATCTGACACGTTTTTCTCTGCTGTCTGCAGTTGGACTTATGGCATCACACCCACACTGCCAAGCCCCTGTGCACACACATGTGCACACACATGCGGAAGGCACACGTGGTGGTTTAGTTGCTAAGTCATGTCCAACTCTTGCGAATCCATGGACTGTAGCCCACCAGGTTCCTCTGTCCATGGATTTCCCAGGGAAGAATACTGGAGTGGGTAGCCACTTCCTTCTCCAGTGGATCTTCCCGACTCAGGGATCGAACCCAGGGCTTCTGCATTTCAGGCAGATGATTTACCGACTGAGCTATGTGGGAAGCCCAAAAGGCACACATACACCCTGCCAAGCTCCATGCACCCACATGCAGAAGGCACACATGCAGCCTTCTGACCTCTTGTTTGATGCTCAAGACTGGCTGGGAGACACGCTATCAGTAAGCCAGCTTCCTCTTGACACATCTGGGGTCTCTGTTAGCAACAAGGAATCCCATGTTCCTCCCGGCTCTGACTCTTCTTTATGGCCAGCTCGTTGCTCTCAAGCAAAGAGTGTGTCCACCTGGATTCAGGTAAAGGTGCGTGAAAAGCCCTGGTTGCGGCTTCACCCTGGATCTCCCAAACCACTGGTTTAACCAGCAGCCAGGCAGCCGCTGTTTCTGTAGTTACTCTCTAAGCAGGGAGCGCGGGCACACCTAAGACTTTGTGGTTTCATGTACGTGTGTGCGCACATGTGCATGTGTGCGCGTGTGCGTGTGTGCATGCGCGTGTGCGTGTGCGTGTGTGCCTGTGCGCGTGGGTGTGTGTGCGTGTGTGTGCACACATGTGTGCGCATGCGCGTGTGCGCGTGCGCATGGGTGTGTGTGCGTGTGTGTGCGTGTGTGTGTGTGTGCGTGCATGTACGCGTGTGTGCATGTGTGTGTGTTCGCGCGTGGGTGTGCATGCGCGCATGTGTGTGTGCGTGTGTGTGTGCGTGTGTATGTGTGCATGTGTGTGTGTGTATACAATACTAAGTATATGAAGTATCTCAAAATTCAATGGCTATTTAAAAAGCTGTCAAGAACTTCCAGATTTGGTGACCAAATAAATAAATTTTCTTACAAGAGAAAACTCAAAGTTCTCAATTCTTAATTCAAGGCCTGCTACTTCATCACCCAAGAGCAAAATGCCTGCATTCCCAATGTCCCAACTGGACAAGCTTGGGAGGGAGGGACTTAAAAGAAACTTGAGCTTTTTTCTAAAGCAGAGAATCAACTTTCCAAACAAAGTTGTACTTTGTTATTTTTTAGTTTACATTTTAATTTATATCTCATGTTTAATTTTGTAAGAATTATCATCTGCTATATTTATTACAAAAAGACCATGACTGCCATAATACATATAAAATTTGGACTGAAGCCATGGAGACACAATGGCAGTCTTATGTCTTCCTCAGATTTGCTGGATTTTGTCTTTAGTGCACAAAGACAAAAGCAATAATAAAAACAAACTAAGGTTCATAAAGGGAAGTCCATGCTAGTGGTAAAGTCTTTTTTGTTGTTGTTTGTTTTGCCAGCTTGTTTTACAATCTCAAATCCGTTTTCAGTTAAAATTGCTCCATCTAAAGAGTGTCTTAGAATTTTTCCTTCATTACCTGGCAGGGTTTTGGGACTGACTGCACATCTTCCAGAACAGGTGCTAGTCAGTCCATTTAGAGACGATTGGAGAGAAGCCCAAACAAACTTTAGTCGTGTTCCGAGAGTGTGTGCACGCTAAATTGCTTCAGTCACGTCCAATTCTGTGCAACTCTATGGACTGTAGCCTGCCAGGCCTCTCTGACCATGGGATTCTCCAGGCAAGAATTCTGGAGTGGGTTGCCATGCCCTCCACCAGGAGATCTTCCTGACCCAGGAATCAAACCCGAGTTTCTTACATCTCCTGCATTGGCAGGCAGGTTCTTTACCACTAGCACCATCTGGGAAGCCTGTTTGAAAGGTGGTACTTTTCAAACACATCTTATAAAATTATGCAATAGTCACCAATATGAGAAGAAAGCTGTTTACACAGTGAATCTGACATGACAGTCTTATTCTCAGCAACGTCTGAAGCTGAAGATGTGGATAGTGCCGTGTGGAGCCAAGCCCATTGGCCTCCCCTGAAAATCAACCAACTTCAGTCTGAAAAGGTGAACGACAGACTCCCCGGGCTGGTGTGTTACCGGTTATTCCGGCAGAGCGGAGGTTGGAATGTGACGCTGTGAGGCAGACACCGTCAGGCAGCACCATGTGGACAGCAGATCCTCTTCCTCGGGGAGGAGCACGTTTTGGTGAAAGTTGTTTAGGTTTCCCATTCGGCTTTCTGTTGGCAGGGACTTTTGTCATCAGAGCAAACATCAGTCCCTCTTTTCCTGCTCATTTTTCCCATGTTTGAAAAGAGTATGGGAAGTGCTCCACCCCAGATGACTCAGGGCCATACATGCCTCTGGATAAGGTAAAACACTGAGAAAAATGTACGTGCACCCGGAATTTCCAGCTGAGTTGTCATTCACAAGCAATGGTGAATCATGATGATGTTAATATTTACAGCGTTTACAATTTGCTTTCGATGTGCAGACTCTGGTCCCAGTGTTCGCACACATAAAATCTCTTCATCCTCATGAGAACCCCCATGAGAAAGGCACTGTTCATGTCCTCACCCTACAGACAGCAAAGTGTAAGTGTTAATACAAAAGCTGTACGTAGTTACCCGAAGTTCACACACCTGATAGGACTAAGGTAATTTACTGTAACACACTCCCCAAGAAGAAAACTCCCAAAGGGTATATTTTATGGAAAAGGACATTGATTCCAAAGAAATAAAACAGGGTGGCTTAAAAAGAAAGAATAGTGGGCAAAAATATTCATAAACAAATGGGTTTATCTTAGTAACCTCTACCTATATAAAACACTGTGCAACAATGATGACTAATATGAGAGTGTAAGAACTAAAATACTAGACAATAATAAGATTTACTGTCAGAGGGGTGATCAGAGTTAAAGAATTCTAAGGATTCTTATTGATGAGAGGAAGTAGAGATATTGCTAATGCTTAGAATTGGTCAAGAATGCTTCTTAAATATTTATAGTACTTGCTGTTCAGTCGCTAAGTCATGTCCAACTCTGTGACCCCATGGACTGAAGCATGCCAGGCTTCCCTGTTCTCCACTATTTCCCGGAGTTTGTTCATGCCCATTCAGTCATCTAACCATCTCATCTTCTGCTACCCTCTTCTCCTTTTGCCTTCAATCTTTCCCAGCATCAGGGTCTTTTCCTGATGTCCACAAGTACACCAGCAAAGAAATAAAAATATAATGTGTAAGTATAGTATCTTGGAAAAATAAAAATGGGGGAAGATATAATAGAAAAGAAGTTCTAATTTTAATAAAAGCTTGTGGACTATATTAATAGTCAATAGACGTTAATACTAAGAAACTGTGGTAGCTAATGCTTTGATGATAGTCATTTCGTACTTTAAAAGTATAAAGCAACATGTTTGTACATTTTAAACTTACACAATGTTATGTGTATAAATATCTCAACAGTACTCAGAGGAAAAAAGAAAAAAATTAATACTCACTATCTGATGATAAAGAAACATAAATCATTGTATACAGAATGAATAAATGACAAGGTCCTGTTATAGCACAGAGAATTATACTCAATATCCTCTGATAAACCATAATGAAAACAATGTGGAAAAGAATGTATATATTGATACACATATATAGATGAATCACTTTGCTGTACAGCAGAAATTAACATAACTTTGTAAATCAACTATGCTTCAATTAGAAAAACTGAAAACAAAACAGGTGTGCTAAATTGTTTCAGTCGTGTCTGAGTCTTTGCAGCACTATGGACACCCACCAGGCTCCTCTGTCCCTGGGATTCTCCAGGTAAGAAAACTGAAGTGGGTTGCATTGCCCTCCTCCAGGGGATCTTGCTGGCGCAGGGGCTGAACCCACATCTCCTGTGTCTCCTGCATTGTAGCTGGATTCTTTACCACTGCTTCCCTGGTGGCTCAGATGGTCAGGAGTCTGCCTGCAATGCGGGAGACCTGGGTTCAATCCCTGGGTCGGGATGATCCCCTGGAGAAGGGAATAGCAACCCACTCCAGGATTCTTGCCTGGAGAATCCCATAGATGGAGGATCCTGGTGGGCTACATACAGTCCATGGGGTCGCAAAGAGTCAGACATAACTTCACTTTCTTTCATTTTGTTTACCACTGAATCATACTTCAATAAAAAAAAAAAATTGAAAACAAAATGGGATTAAACTGTAATTAGGTGGGTTCATTGTATTTTTTCTTTTTTTTAAGAATCTCAGAAAATTTTTAACTCTGGAAGGAGGTACTCATCTACCCTCTTCTCAGCTGTAGAAATGAGCACAAGGCGACTATGTGAGTCACAAAATCAGGGAATTTGGAAACCAAAGTGTGACTGTTTAAGACACCATGTCCTCAGGACCCCATCTCCAGGGCGGGTCCCATCTGTACATTACTGATCAGTTTAGTCCCCATGTAACACATGACTCCAACCCTGCTTCCCCCTCATTGTTGAAGACCAGGGGATTCCAAAAAGCCTCTGCAAGAGACAGAGCTAGGATTCAAACCTAGGTCAACAGGGAGTATCTATCCATCATCTCCTTCTTGTTTGCTGCTGTTCAGTCACTAAGTCGAGTCCGACTCTTTGAGACCCCACGGACTGCAGCACACCAGGCTTCCCCGTCCTTCACCATTTCCCGGAGCTTGCTCAAGCTCATGTCCATTGAGTTAGTGATGCCACCCAATCATCTCATCGTCTGTCACCCCCTTCTCCTCCTCCCTTCAATCTTTCCCAGTATCAGGGTCTTTTCCAATGAGTAGGTTCTTCATATCATCTTCTTATGCTACAGTTATTTCCTTTTCTTTTCAAGGAAATGAAAACCCTGGAACGTGTTTTGAGGAACAAATATTGTGAGTTGACGGGACCGAAATGTTGGGTTTATTTGACCAGTCGGCAAAAGGCTCAATGAAGTTAAAAATCAAAGCTTTTTAGCACTATGCAATTTTTTTAAAAAGGCAAGTTTTAACTGGTTGTGATAGTGATGTCGATACAGCCTGGAACACACACAGAAAAGAGTTCATGTAGAATTTATCCTCAGCACCATCTGGAAGACCTCAGTGAGATTTATATCAGAGTTATAAAAAGAGAGAAGGAACGTCATGGATCTTTGCCAAACTCAGAAAGATGAGCCGTGGCTCATATTTACTCCCCCGCCCAGTGTCTTTCTCTGAGTAGGACACACTCTTCCTTCTGGAAGGACCTTCACATAGCTGGAAAATGCTGCTGGGCAAGATTTCCTGTCTGTTAGCAAGGATGCTTTCTAAGAAACCAAGAGGACTTCTCAAGCCCACAATTTCCTCCAGAGGCAGAGCCAGCAGTGGGCAGCTTTCCTGATTCCAAAAGCACCTGGCTTATAAAAGAACTTGTGCTCAACTCTGATTTTATAAAAGGGATAATGGATCTGCCCATTTATGTTTTGCTCAGTGACTTCTAATCAGGGAACAGCCAAAAAATTTAGAATTATTCTCCCCCCGCCGGGAGGCAGCCCTGGGGACCGCATGTAAGATGTGTAAACCGGATGGACACTCTGCCAGCGGAAGTGGACAGATGCGAGAACTGCTTTTCTCTCTTAATTATGTATTAGTAGTAGCAATAAAGTGAAAAATGATGACAGTGATGATGCATTAGCCAGGGAAACAAGAACTTCTCTAGCTATTTGAGAGACAGGGGAAGTGATATGGGAGGTGGTTTGTTGGGTGTTAACAATGTTTGTAAGAGAAGGGGGTGCAGAGAATGTGGGTGCCCTGCACAGACTCTACCTGCTACCCACTGAGCACTTTGTACCCAGTAGAGAAGCAATTTCCGATCACGAGACAAAGAAAACATCTCCCACCACCATGCTCCTATGGACTCTGTATCTGCCACCCCGTGCTTCCCTGGCCACGACCAGTCCCTGCCCACAGGGGACAGCAGGCAGGAAGCTCCCTTCTCCTCTTCCTGCTTCGGAGCTCCCACCGGTGCCTCCTTTGGGCAGATGCTAAAAAATAGCCGAATGGTAAGAACCAGATGAGGGGACTTGCCAACCCACAGCCAGCGGTGGCAGCAGAGCCCCTGGAGCAGGCGTGGGGCCAAGACTCAACGGGACAAGCCGGCATCTGTTAGGGGCTCGCTCTGGGCCAGCCCCCACAATGAGAGCAGCAGGGCTTTTTCCTGCATCCTCACAGCAGCCCTGTGAGCCAGGTGTTTCTGGGGTCTCCATCCCAACAACAAGGAAGCTGGGCCACAGAGAAACTGACCCACAGCCAGTGAGCAAAGCCACCAGGTCATCCCCACACGAGGCAGAAGCACACCACCATCCCGGCACCTCCGTGCTGGTTCCACGCTTTCCAATAAAACCTAACTATCCACCTGGCAGCAGATCTTGGTTTCTGATAGTGTTCTCCAACAAAAGGAACTGAGTCTTGGGGGTGATGGCTGGTTGTTGGGCTAGGGCGAGATGAGCTGGAGAATCAGGAAGAAAGGAAGAGCTGAAAAATGCTGGGGGAGAGGGTCAAAGGGAAAGAGCTGGAGCAACCCGAGTAACAAGATGAACAGAATATCGGACTGGAGCCTCAAGGGTGTACTAAATACTCATGGATCCATCCTGATAAAAACAAGTGACTGACCAGAGGAGCAGGGAGGACAGAGGCATTGGAGCAAATTCCCAGATAAGTTATGCAGGGGCTCTCTCCTCAGGGACCTGGAGACTGACTTCCTCATCACCCATGCGGGCAACACATGACTTCCTTCCAAAGAACACAACACGAAAATAAGGAAGAATTGAGGTGGCTTTACAGCTGGAAACCTGACAGACGCCACAGCCAGGTGACTAATGCCAGGGCCAACGGGGACTTCATGTTGGGAATGTCAACATGATGTGAGGTGAGAACAGGGCATCTGAACTCTGTCTCATCATAAGGGAACCAGCAAGTATATCCCAACAGAGGACATTCCACAGACACTCTGGCTGCTCCCTTTCAAAACCATCAAGGTCATCAAACTCGAGGAAACCTGAGAACCTGTGTCAGCCCAGAGGAGCCTGAGGAGCTGTGATGACCGAATGTCCTGTGGGGTCCTGGAAGGGACCCTGGGACAGAAGGAAAGTTTTCAGGTAACAACTGTGGAGCTCTAAATGAAGTATAAAGAAAGTGAAGGTGTTAGTCACTCAGTTGTGTCCGACTCTTTGTGACCCCATGTACTGTAGCCCATCAGGCTCCTCTGTCCACGGGATTCTCCAGGCAAAAATACTGCAGTGGGTAGCTGCTTCCTCCTCCAGGAGATCTTCCCGACCCAGGGATCAAACCCGGGTCTCCTGCATTGCAGGTGAATTCTTTTGCCATCTGAGTCCGTAACTGTTTCCTTTTCATTTTTTTACTTTTATGATAACAAATAATCTCTCTGACTGATCTTCCTTCCGCTTTGAATTGATAGGCTTTTCAGTATACCGTGGACATAACTGACCCCTCCCCACCCCTTCCTTCTTTCTGAGCTGACGGTGCAGTTACCTGAGGCACATTGGGTGAATTATTCATCATCACAGAACCACTGAGATGTAGAGCTCAGATGGATGCCCTGGGTGCGAGAGGCTTATCAGGGGCGGGTTCTCAGCCAAGTGAGTGCCTCGCTCCTGCAGTTCCCCCAACACCGGGCCCTTTGCCCACCCTGGAGGTGGGTGTCATTACCCTACCCAGCGTGAGTGCTAATCCTTACCGTTAAATAAGATGAATTTACTGTTCCCGACCATTAGCTTCATCATATCCCCTCAAATAAGAAGAGACTAAAGTTCCCAAAATGCCCCAAAGTTACCCTCCAAAGACCAGGTAGCTGATGACTTATCCCAGATCAATCACCACTGAAGGTCGCCTGTCCGGTTCGGCAATATTTGCTCAGTAACTAATAAAGATCAGCCCACAGTTATTTATATTGGGTTATCATCTCTCCAGGGTGAAGCTTAATCCATTTTGCAATGTTTTTCCCAACAAGACAACATGAGTTTCTCCGTCTGAAAATGAATTAAGTGCACGGTTTCTAAATATGGGATCTGACATTGTTCTTGTTACAGAAAGCAATTTATTCCCCAAAAGGCTTACACTTCAAAGGTTATATAAAAAGGTTCAAATATCAATGCTATCCATTTTTCAATTACTGGGCTTCCTAACACCACTAGCTTTCGGACAGATAAGCAGTGGTATCAGTTTTCTTATTCAACGTCTTATAGGTTTCCAATTCCACAGCACAGAGAAAGCAAATTTATTGTAATACATTTACCTGCTCTGGAAACAGGACTATCCAGCCTGTTTCCTCCAAGTCTATGGAAGGTATCAAGTAGCATCTTAAAGGGATATTTATGAAGCGCTAGATACTAATGATTGCAATTGTAGATATAGCTTCAAGTGTCTACCTATAAACAGGCTCATACAAAAAAAAAAAAAAAAAAGGTAAGGTGGCTGGGGAAAAGTATTTCCAACGTATGAAAATTAAGGAGCTGTGAAAACAATGCAAGCGTCTCCTACGAGATAATCTACAGACACTGTGTTTTCCTAAGAGGGAAGAAAAAAAAAAACCTTCTGATTCTCTGTCGTGCCAGCAGATAAAAGGGAATAATGTCATTCATATTTTCTGTCTGACAATTAAAAAGAAGTGGTTGGATTATCTGAGCAGGATTATATGGTAAACAGATATAATGCCCCAATACTCAGGAAAAAGAATATATTTTTTGCTGCCAACTCAAACAAGCCATACAAGATGTTTTATGATTGGATAATAAAGACAGAATGTTCTAAGTTATATACTTGTGTGGCTTCTCTTCAGCAACAAAACTTTTAAAGCTAAAAGGAGTCACTTCCTCCAACCAGGACACAATAGTGGGAATCTGGAATCATGAGGGCAGAAGGGTACTGATGGGGCCAGAGTGTGAATGAATACCAAACCCAGGCCAGGTTGGACAGTCTTGTCTGCGGAAGACTAGGCTTTGCCAAGGTCAGATGTCCAGGGTGGAGCAGCGACCAGGGTGAGGGCAGCAACCAGGGCAAGTGCCAGGTGTCCACTCAGGCTGTGGGGTGCCCTACACCACATGCCGAGCCACCATGGGCCTAGGGGTCTGTCCCCAAAGGCATACAGAGTTTTCATTTCACCAACAGGCTACACATATAGAGGTCTCGTTTTTAGAGTATTTCTGTGTTAGCTGCTGAGAGACACAAGGATTTGTGGTGGCCACAGAGAGAAGGCCACAGAGTGAAGGCCACAGAGTGAAGGTCCAGAGTGAAGGCCACAGAGTGAAGGTCTAGAGTGAAGGTCCTGAGTGTAGGTCTAGAGTGAAGGTCCAGAATGGAGGTCCAGAGTGAAGCCCACAGAGTGAGGGTCCAGAGTGAAGGTCCAGAGTGAAGCCCACAGAGTGAGGGTCCAGAGTGAAGCCCACAGAGTGAAGGTCCAGAGTGAAGCCCACAGAGTGAGGGTCCAGAGTGAAGCCCACAGAGTGAAGGTCCAGAGTGAAGCCCACAGAGTGAGGGTCCAGAGTGAAGCCCACAGAGTGAAGGTCCAGAGTGAAGCCCACAGAGTGAGGGTCCAGAGTGAAGCCCACAGAGTGAAGGTCCAGAGTGAAGCCCACAGAGTGAAAGCCAGAGTGAACGTCTAGAGTGAAGGCCACAGAGTGGAGGCCACAGTGTGAAGGCCACAGAGTGAAGGCCACAGAGTGAAGGTCCAGAGTGAAGCCCACAGAGTGAGGGTCCAGAGTGAAGGTCCAGAGTGAAGACCACAGAGTGAGGGTCCAGAGTGAAGCCCACAGAGTGAAGGTCCAGAGTGAAGCCCACAGAGTGAGGGTCCAGAGTGAAGCCCACAGAGTGAAGATCCAGAGTGAAGCCCACAGAGTGAAAGCCAGAGTGAACGTCTAGAGTGAAGGCCACAGAGTGGAGGCCACAGAGTGAAGGCCACAGAGTGGAGGCCACAGAGTGAGGGTCCAGAGTGAAGGTCCAGAGTGAAGCCCACAGAGTGAAGCCCACAGAGTGAACGTCTAGAGTGAAGGCCACAGAGTAAAGGTCTAGAGTGAAGGTCCTGAGTGAAGGTCTAGAGTGAAGGTCCAGAGTGAAGGCCACCAAGTGAAGGTCTAGAGTGAAGGTCCAGAGTGAAGGTCCAGAGTGAAGGCCACAGGGTGAAGGTCTAGAGTGAAGGTCCTGAGTGAAGGTCTAGAGTGAAGGTCCTGAGTGAAGGTCTAGAGTCAAGGCCACAGAGTGAAGACCACAGGGTGAAGTTCCAGAGCGAAGGATCAGACAGAAGGCCACAGAGTGAAGTTCCTGAGTGAAGGCCACAGAAGAGGGAAGAGAGCAAGCAGGGAGTGAACTTTAGGGGCCAGGGCGAGGCCGGGAGGAATCCCCCAGGCCCTCAGACTAGGTGATGAAACAACCACAGAGCCAGGACAGAGGACAACGCCTCAGGTTTGATACAAGTTTGACTCCTCCTGGATTTGCATGCAGCACTGGGGACCCAGACAAAGTGAAGAGGACCAAGCCTGCCCCCTTGCGTCAGAAGGGAGGGTCTTAAACGCTGGACCACCAAAGTTCCCAGTGAGCTCTGATGTCAGCAAAGCCTCCACCTTCAGCCATAAGGCTTGTCCTGCTCCCTGCTGCCTGCCCCCTGAAAATGAGTCTACTTCCTCTCTGCAAGTGTGTCCTTCCAAAGCTGGAAGGTATGCTCCACACATCTTCTCTCCAACAACTGACCATGTTTTCATTTCCCAGAAACACTCTTTATATATCAGGCATGCTTTCCAAACACCTGCCTGTCCCAGTTTACTTCTTTCTTTGCTGTTTTCTTTCTCAGAGAAAAGATACATGATTGGTTTTCTGTTAACCAGTCAATCCTAAAGGAAATCAACCCTGAATATTCATTGGAAGGACTGATGCTGAAGCTGAAGTTCCAGATCTTTGGCTACCTGAGGTGAAGAGCTGACTCACAGGAAAAGACCCTAATACTGGGAAAGATTGAGGGCAGGAGGAGAAGGGGACGGCAGAGGATGAGATGGCTGGATGGCGTCACCACCTCGATGGACATGAGTTTGAGCAAGCTTCAGGAGTTCGTGATGGACAAGAAAGCCTGGTGAGCTGCCGTCTATGGGGTCACAAGGAGTTAGACACAACTTAGCAACCGAACAACAACAACAACCAGCTCTTAAGCCAACCCATGATTTGCCTGTATGGACACTAAGCTGATGGCACTTCAGAAAAAAATACTGGGGTGACTTTCCTTAGTGAAGGTTTAGCCATTCATGTGAGAGCTAATTACAGTTTCCTATGTTTTATGGGTTGAATTGTGCCCCAAAAGAAATCGGTCAAAGTCGTAACCCCCCAAACCCCAGGATGTGACCTTCTTTGGTAATAGGGTTGTGGCAGATATAATCAGTTAAGATGAGGTCACGATGGAGTGGGGACGCCTGATCCAACATGACTGGTATCCTCATGGAAGACACAGGGTGAGAGCCGATTGTGATGGAAGCAGAGGTTGGAGTCAGGAGCTGCAAACCAAGCAACACTGAGGACTGCCCGCAAATGGTCAGAGGCTGGGACGAGGCTTGGAAGGACCCAGGAGCAGCAGGCCTTGGAGGGAGGAGGGACACCAGCAGATACGTGTGTGCCAAGTCCCAGGGATCTTTGAGTTTCAGTGATCCAGTGAGGTCAATCTGTCAGTCCCCGAGCTTTATAGCTCTGCAGGTGGGACTTCCAGGCAGGGGGCGAACCTGTCAGCTCAAACTGTGACCTTTATTTCACCTGTTCTGTTCAGAAAAGCAAGCTGCCCAACACCCAGGGCAGCAGGACGGAGAATCCCCTGGGTTTCATGCACCAGCCCCACCTTCACAGCTTGAATGACCTCTCAGTCTTGATAGAAAATGTCTTTAATCAGCATTTTTCTCAAGTGCTACATTGAGTTTCCTCAAACAACTAGTTTTTCTTGGGTATTTATTAGGAAAGCCAAAGAAATAAATGATGAAAAATGCAGTAAACTTCAGTTAACATTTTGATGGAAAAAATAGGCTCATTTCTAAAGATGGTAGTAAGGCAGTGCCTATTTTCTGAGTCATATTCTATCTGGGTGATGATAGTTCTGGTGATGAAGATGACTAATATCTAAATAACATGTACTAAAACCAGACAGTATTTAAGTGTTTTCATGTATTAATTCGTATGATTCTAACAACTACTTTTATAGAGTCTGAGATAGTTTCTCTTGTTATTTTTCTTTTATCTGTGAAAAAACACTAAAGCAATAGGAAAAGTGAAGTGTTAAGTTGTTCAGTCATGTCTGACTCTTCGTGACCCCACGAACTGTAGCCCACCAGGCTCCTCTGTCCATGAAATTCTCCAGGCAAGAGTACTGGAGTGGGTAGCCATTCCCTTCTCCAGGGGATCTTCCCCACCCAGGTATCAAACCCAGGTCTCCTGCATTAATAGGCAGATTCTTTATCATCTGAGCCACCAAAGTAATGGGAAGACTGGACTTTAATATATAATCAGGTAAGGTGACATTTCAGGGGGAATCATTTATAAGTAATTTCCGGTACATCTTTTTGTTAGTTGAGAAATTCCTAAAGGACGTGTAACACGTGGCACCGTTGGGTGGACATGAGGAGCAGAGCATACCTGGAGAGTGTCCATGGGGGCCTGGCCTGGCTCATTTCTTCCCATCAGAATCTGGCTTCTGTCCTCTGCCCTCAGCCCAAACGTCTGCTATGGCCTCTCACACTGCCTCCTCCACTTCTGATCATTCACAGCAAGCAGTATACTGTAAACAGAGGTACTTTCCACACTAGCGCTGTGATAACTGAGGCCATTGGTTCCCTCTGCAGCCTGAAATCCATGGGCTCAGAGTGGCGACTCTGAGATGCTGTTGTGTAATCTTTCCCCTGAGCTCCCATCCCGAAGCCCACAAAGCGGTGCTGTGAATTGTTATTTCAAAGCAACAAAAACAGAAAATGTAAATGCCTCTGTGATCACTGACGCTTTTTATTCAAACGCCAAAGGGTATGAAATTGTGTCTATGTCTCAGCAAGTTTTGCTTAAATCTGAAAAATACGCTGGTTGACGTCTAAACGTGTTTGCATATTTTCAGGCCACAGCGACAAAGTGGCTTCTGGCCGATACATTCTGGGAAAGAGTAAAATAAGGAAAAGAGTTCTCACTCAGAAAGTCATCACACCAAGCCCTTGGCGTTTTTGTAGTGCTTCACATCCATCACAAATGGGAACCTCAAATCTCAAGCGATATTTATAGCTTTATCTTAATATCTTGTATCACTCTCTCTATGAAAACAATTACAGTGTAACTCGCGTGATTTTCTTTTCTTGAAACGTTCAGAAGAATGTACTCTTAATTGCCATTCTAGCTCTAGTATAGAAATTTTATTATATATAGTAATTATAATTTTAAGCATCTTTTAAAATAAGCATACTTTGCTCTTTCCCGTCCACACCTACAGAGCAGACAGAGGTGAGAACAACACTCGACATTTTGCAGAACATTTGCAGGAGCCGCCTTTGTTCTCCTAACGTATTTAGGAAGACTAATACACTCGTCTAAATTAGTTTTCTCCCTCCTTTCTCTGCTGGTAATTAGCACTAGAGGGGATGGGTCTGAGTTAGCTATTAATAGTTGAGAAGTGAACCTGAATTTGAGAAACAACAACACATTATCAGACACAGTAAAAACCTGATTCTTCTGTTTATTTGAAGAGCTTATCAATGAATGGAAATTTCCAACTGTGTCAGACGATTGAACGATCGTGTTTCCCAGCTGATGTTCATTTCTGCCGCGCGCTGCCGTGTACCTGTGCCGCTGTCTCACGGCATTAATTTCTTCCAACCATACGGGGTACCGAGGAAGAACTTTCTGTGATGTTCCCGAGCATCAGGCTGCCGTCTTCACGCACAGAAGCTGTGTGAGCGCCGCTCCCATTTGACTGAAGTGCGGCTGCTGAGCACCGGGTTAACACAGAGCAAAACCAATTTACGCGCCCAGAGGAGAGGAGCCCGCCTCACTGCCGCGTTCGCACAGCAGCCTGAACGCGCCAGGACGTGGGAAGGAAGGGGGCTGAGGGGTGACTGTGGGAAGCCCCGCTAAGGGGCGCGACCGCTCCCATGGCGGCGCCTGCCCTCCACGCGTTACCCAGGAGTTCACACTGACCACGCTCCATCCTCAGGGACACTCGCAGGCAGAGAGACAGAGCGGCTTCCAAGGTCACGAGATCAGGAACTGGTGCAATCAGGTGGATAGGAGGTCAGACTGCAAGCCCACTGACTTTCCCTTCCCTGGTGACTGTCCCTTCCTCAGATGACTTTCCCTTCCCAGCTGACTTTTCCCTTCCTTTCCCCACTTGACTTTCCCTTCCCACGTGACTTTCCCTTCCCAGGTGACTTTTCCTTCCCAGGTGACTTTCCCTTCCCAGGTGACTTCCCCTTCCCAGGTGACTTTCCCTTCCCCACATGACTTTCCCTTCCCAGCTGAGTTTCCCTTCCCCACGTGACTTTCCCTTCCCAGGTGACTTTTCCTTCCCAGGTGACTTTCCCTTCCCAGGTGACTTTCCCTTCCCCATGTGACTTTCCCTTTCCTTCCCCACATGACTTTCCCTTCCCAGGGGACTTTCCCTTTCCTTCCCCACATGACTTTCCCTTCCCAGCTGAGTTTCCCTTCCCCAGTGGACTTTCCCTTCCCAGGTGACTTTCCTTTCCCAGCTGACTTTCCCTTCCCAGGTGCACCTGTGATGGCAGTCCTCCCCTCATACCCTAGACATCACCCTTCTTTTCTTCATTTGTTCTGCCTTAAAGTCACTTAGAAATACACACAACTGAGAGGAAATGAGAAGGTCTCTGAGAGGCGGGGAGGGGCTGGATGGCTGAGGAGTGGCTCCACGCTGAGTGCTCCTCCTTGTGCAGTCTTGTTTATCTGCAGCTCCCCCTCCTGCAGGTGAGGGGACGTGGGGGCCGGGCCCTCCAGATGCCCCGGCCGCCGCCGCTGCTCCCTGTCCTGAACCTTGTCCTGACCCTGACTGTAACCTTCAAGTGCAGCCCACCCAGCCTTTGTACCAAATCGGTGAAATGGGGCCAGCAACCCTTGCCCAGAAATTCTCAGAGGGACGTTTAAAGGGTGGGCGGCAGGGCTGCGAATGAGAAAGTGGAAGCACAGGACCCGGGTGGCGGGACCTCTCCCCCCAACGGCTCCACTGGGGCAGGGGCTGCAGCCTGGGCAGGCCAGGGTGCTGGAGACCCTTCCTGCCCCTGCTTCAACCCCCGCTCCTGTCCAAACACACCGAGTTACTGCAGAGACCACCACCTCAGACCAAAGGCCACAAAAGACATCGTTTTGTTTTTTTAGCTAAAGCAAGTCTTCTTCCTTCTAATAAATGACCCTCCTGTGACCATATAGCACAGCTTCTAGAACACTTTATTAAAATCACTGGGAGTTAGGACATTCAGAGGTGACCCTGGGAACCTCAAGCCCCCTCTCTCCCCCACAAAAGCCCCTTGTGGCCCCGGGAGCCTCACACTGGTGTGGCAGGTTCCTGAGATGCAGACGGAGACACAGAGTCAGGAATCTGGGAGCAGGCCACACGTCCTCCAGCCATGAGAGCTCGCTTCTCCCAGGAGGTGGGGGCCTGCAGAGACGTGGTTCCTTCAGATGGAGGGCCTGCACTGGTGTGGCCACTCACATGGCTGGGCAGGGGCGGCGAGCTGGCCCCTCCCCAGACTCCTGAGAGGGAGGCACTACTGAGCGTCCAGGCACCGTTAGGCTGAGACGTGTGCCCTGCATGTGGCCGGAAATGCTAGCCTTCAGGGACACGTGTGCAACGTGTGAAAGGTGCACAGAGGAGGCCAGGGTGAATCATGTGCCTTTCCACCTGCAGCTGGTTGGTATCAGCACAGGTGCGTCTGCCTGCAGCCCCACGGTCCTGTCATCTGACTGCCATGCATGTCCTGGCAGGTCTGAAGCGCTGTGTGGACTCCGCCCGGCAGGAAGCCACTCATGACGTGGGCCCCTCTTCTACGGCTTCGTCTAACCCCTGTGCCCAGAGGAAGCTTACAAACCACCACCTGTGCACCTTCTAAGCGTCCAGGTCAGTGACTTTTACTAAACTTATGAAGGCACACAGGTACCAGCAGCCTGAGTTGGGGACATCCTTATCACCCTGAAAAGTGATCTGCCATCACTCCCCAGCCCCCATCAGTCCAGGCACCCGGCCACTTGGGAAAGTACACTGTCCAGGCCCACTTGGACACCCCGAGTCAGGGTGTGGGTCTGGGTCCGACACAGTGTGTTCTGACACCTCGGCAGGGAAATAGTGGGAAACAGCGCTGATGGGCAGAGGGCACCCTGAGACAGCCTGGAGATGGAGGAGCCAAGGACCAAGGTGACTAAGCCATGAGAGCACGATTAAGGGGTCAAAATTCTTCAAATTACTCCATGAACAGGGTCCTTGAGCCAGGTACTGAGATTCCATTCATTTATGCGTTTCTTATAGTAAGTAACTTGCATAAAGATGAAGCTTTTTAATGTAGAATAAACTCAGTTTTATAAAGATTGTCAAACCTACAAAGATTCTGTCCTTCACCATTATTTTGTCTCAGTGGTAGACCCTCTTTGCAAAACTCTTTGTCTTTCATATCAAGTTCCAAAGTTTATTAATTTACATCTAAATTACAATAAAACACCCTAAGTGCTGTACCTCCCAAACCAACACATTTCCCATCCTTATAAAAGCCAAATGAGTTCATCATAATTAATGCTATAGAACAAACCCTGCATAATAATAATTAACCACATATTGTTAAGTGCTATCAAAAATGCATGGCATTTAATTAGCTAAAAACAACGTTCTCTGTATATTACAAAATGAGCTAATGGTCTTCCTGGGATGATCATTCTTCAGCAGGAAGTACTTCTGCTAACAGTCTTTTAATGTATTTATTAGTACTTCAATAATATTGAAGCAGTGCGCTAGCAATTTAGTTTAAATATTCCATTTCAATTAAACACTTGACCCCTTTGAACTCACTGGAATTCTCAAATTAGGGATTGGTTTGTAATTATGCCATTTGAGGGTACAGTATAATATAATAACTCTAGAGTTTTATTGTTTTAGGACCTAATGGAGTTGTTCTGTATAATGAAAAATTTCCAGCGTTTCGGTGCCGATTCCCTGGAGGATGGGGACCAGTCACAATGTCAGTCAAGGTCATGAGAGGAAAATTTGGTGATAGCTGATACGCAGGCAAAAATTCAAGCTCAGCAAACTTGTGTTCTGCTCCCAAGCCTGTCACTAACTCCCGATGTTTCCTTAGGAAAACCTTTCTCTCCTCTAAGCATCTTCTTTTACACAATGAGATAATACTGCCTGATTCATTTCACCTCCCAAAGCTCCCATGAGATTATACTAGTCTAAAATTTATATGTAAATGACTCTCTGCTAATTGGTGATAAGAATAACTTTAGTAAAATGTAGGATTATGACATAATCTTTTATGGGAAGAATTATCATGATTCTCATTTTTATTCTGAAAAGAAAATGAAACTTCATAAAGATTGTCGTGTTGGATTTGCATTTATATTGGCCTTTAAAAGCCATAGTGGCAACTACTACCTATAAATAAATAACAGAGCTGTGTATTTAAGTACAAGGTTTTGAATAAATAAGCGTACAGCAAAATCTGCTGAATGTCTGTGGAACAAAGTGGCAGTTGTGGATCATATGTTGTATTTTCTTTCCTAAAACATTGTATTAGTTTTCCATTGGTGGTGATGCTTTAGTCGCTAAGTCATGTCCAACTCTTGCAATCTCATGGACTGTAGCCCTCCAGGCTCCTCTGTCCATGGAATTTCCAGGCAAGAATACTGGATCGGGTTGTCATTTCCTTCTTCAGGGATTTCCCTTCCCAGGGATGGAATCTGCGTCTCTGCATTGCAGGCAGTCTCCTGCATTGCAGACTGATTCTTTACCACTATCATAATCTAAATCAGATATGGGTGGGAATCTGTGTATGATCCATCTTGGGGGGAAATTCCTCCCTATTTGTGGACCTGTGAAACTAGAAAAAAAGTTACTGACCCTCAAAATACTATGATGTGATGAGGATCAGGTACAAGTTATAGACATTTTGGTTCAAAAGGAAGAAAAGGAAGGTAAAAAAAAGTCACTGATCCCAAGAAATTTCAAAACTCACTAGCCTGTGAGGTCTGGAATCAGCCCTCTGCCTCTTAGGGGTCTGCATTCTGAGTTCTTTTTCTTTTCTCACAGACGAAAGCACTGAGTAGCTGTATTAGTCTGCATCCTGTCTGTCCAGCCTTCTTTCATTTCATACGTTCTCTGTTCCTCCTGGACAAAGCTGGCAGTGCTTTTGCTGATATAAGATTCTTGAGACTCCATGGATCACCCATGTATGTCACCGGGACTTGGTCCATTAGGCCAGAGGGTCGTCCACCGAGTTTCCTGCACAGCACCATCCGATCCTGGGCTCTTGCTGAGATGCCTGAGGGACAATGCAGTCAGCTGGCTGTTCTCCGGTTTGACTGAAGGGCTCTCTATGTCACACCCTGAATCTCTTCAAAAAGCCTGCTGTGTGACTACCTACTCCGCCCTTTTGATCTTTCTAAGGTATTGACAGATGGTCTAGCCCCACCCTTGGCTTTCCTCTAGAACAGTCTTCTGTGTGTGCATCTCTTAATTTGGTGTGTTTTGTAATCTAGATTGGCTGACAATCATCCTTTTAGTAAACAGGCCCAAACCATCCTTTTAGTAAACAGTTCTCCCCTCAATTTATCTTTTCCCTGTTGCATTTTACTGCTGTACACTTTGCCTGGAAGTCTCTTCAGCTGAATGTCTAGTTTTATGATTCTACTTGTTACGTACCTGCAGGACACAGTTCCACTGGGCTTTGGCCCCTGTGTGACGAGGTTCTCCCTTCTTCCCTGAGCTCCTTCCAAGCCCTCATGGACAGCCTCCTCCGTTCAGATTTCTGCAGGCAATCTGGGAGTCCCTACTGGCTACATCCTCAGAGCTCCTATTTCTACAGATAGTCTGCTCAGCACACCTAGAACCCATCGTTCCAGTATGCCTCCCCACCAGTCCTCCAACCTCCCCTACACTGTCTGATTCTAAGTCCACTACCACAGTTTCAGGGGTTTGTCACAGCAGCACCTCATTTTCAAGGCAAAGATTTTGAGTTATTCTCTAAGTAGTCTGGGCATAAGAGTCCATCGTTATCAATTATTACAAATAACATTATATATCGGGCTTCCCAGGTGGCTCAGTGGTAAAGAATCAGGAGACATAGGTTCGATCCCTTTTTCTTTTCTCACAAAAGATAGCACCTACTTTCTCCTGAGTAGCTGTATTAGTCTGCATCCTGTCTGTCCAGGCTTCTTTCATTTCATACGCTCTCTGTTCCTGTTGGACAAAGCTGGCCGTGCTTTTGCTGATATAAGGCTCTTGAGACTGCATGGATCACCCACGCATGTCTTCCCTCTAGGGAGGATCCCCTAGAGGAGGAAATGGCAACCCACTCCAGTATTCTTGCCAGGGAAATATCATGGACAGAGGAGCCTAGCAGACTACAGTCCATGAGGTCATAAAGAGTCGGATACAACTGAGCGCACACGCAACTGCTTACCCCAAGTGCATATGATAATCTTATTTTCATGAAAACTTGACTACATTGCTACAGGGAGGACAAGATTCCGACTGGGCCGTTCTCTGCAGAATCATTGAGGTTCTCTGCGGCCTGGTATGAAACCCAGCCTCTTGCTGGGCTTCGATGTGTCGGTCCATCCAGACATCGACTCCATGGTTAAGACCCATCGATTTCGTTTACTAAGTGTTTAGACAGCTGAGGCAATGGAGAACCCAGAACTGGCTTGCCCTCCTCCAGTTGTTTCTGCAGGGGCTTTTCTGCTGGTTCACCTACATCTGCAGGACCTACATGTACACCTAAGTCACGTGGCTCTTCATTTTTAGGTGCTTTCCTCTTTCTCAGATCAACTCATTTTTAATTGACTTTGATTGAATGTGCAAGAGCCAATTTCAGTCTGCCGGCTGCTAGGTCTGTGCTGTGGAAGTTTTGACAGAAGCTCAGCCCTCTGGGCCCACATGCCGCCCCCTGCAAGGCCCCGCCCATGCAGGCCCCACCCCCTACACAGGCCCGCCCCCAGACGGCACCACCTCACAGAGCTAGGAATACCCTCTAAGTTTCCCATCCTCGGTGGGAGCTCACCCACCGCTGAGCGGTGAGTTCTGCTGAGGGCACATAGCTGCAGATGATGTCGGAAACTGAGTGTGTCAGCAACAAAATGAGAAATAAAAGAATGAATATGGCAGGATTCTAATGACAAAACCTACCAAAATCTACACTCAGAAATGGTGAGGGGGAGGATCTTGTGGTAAGACGTGGACAGTTGACGTTTTGCTGGTAGAATTGGTCATCTTCTTTGCTTTATGGATTCTTGCTGCTGCTGCTGCTGCTAAGTCGCTTCAGTCGTGTCTGACGCTGTGCGACCCCATAGACGACAGCCCACCAGGCTCCCCTGTCCCTGGGATTCTCCAGGCAAGAATACTGGAATGGGTTGTCATGTCCTTCTCCATTATGGATCCTTAAATTCTCCCTAAGAAAAGTATTTTATATTAGAGACTTTTTGGGAAAACTGGCACCACAATGGCTGCTGGTGGAGTCCTGACTCTCCCAGAGGCTGGCCAGTGCCTCTGTCCCCAGGGACCACCCTCCCAGCGGTGCTGAAAGACCTCAGCACATGGAGAGCAGCTCAGGCACCCTCTCTCCCGTCCACTCCCTCACCAGCTCCCCAGTTACTCTGTCAGGATGTGACTCTGGAAACACAGCACGGTCTGTGACAAAGTGGGTGTGACCTACAGGCCCAGAGATTTCTCAAGAAGACACCTACTTTCAGGCACACTCCTGGGCACCCCTCCTGCCAGCCTGGGGCTCCCCATCCCCACAGCCTGGGGGCAGCTGGGAACTCTGAAGGCAGGCAGGTGGCCCAGAGCACCCAGCACCTGACGAAGGCAGGGCCGGGCAAGAGAGGCCCGCAGCCTCGCGGAGGCCAGGGGACCTTCCTGACCGCGGCCTGCCTCTCTAATGTTGTGAATTTGAAATTGCTTACTTTGAACATCCAAGTCATAAATTCGACATCACAGACCTCTACCCCTACACATCAAGTCAATACTTACTCAACTGCAGCATTAAGTAAAAGTGAAAACTGTGTAAAACAACCCTCACTCCAGCCAGAGTTATAGGAAAACGAGACATCGTCCAGCGAGAAGCACAGCAAGTTCACGTTAGAAAGGACCTTGAAGATGATTCAGATTCTGTGCTTCCAGTGAGAGCACGATGTCTGAGATGGAGAGTGGTGCATGAGGCCAGGAGGGCGGTCAAGCCTCCAAGACTATAACTCAGATTTTCGGGGCCTGCCCAGTGCACCCACAAGTGGGTGCAACTCCCTGTTTCTCAGAGTTCTTCTCCTGAGACTTGCCCTCGTCCTTCCCCGAAGGCCCCTCTTCCTGGGTCCCTGCTCCCTAACCGCCCCGTCCTGGCCTCACCACCCCTCCTCCCGTCTGCACCTTCTGGTTGGACCACCCTCCTCCTGGACTGGTCCGGCTGCCTTTCCCACTGTGCTCACCCCCTGGGGCACCCTTCATCACAGACCCTACCCGCAGACTTGCCATCTCCACCACTTCATTCTGCGGTTTGTCTGTCTATCACCAACGACCCAAGTTCTCAAGCCTCCTGTCTCCTTCCCTGCCACCAACTCACTCCTATCAGATCAGATCAGTCGCTCAGTCATGTCCAACTCTTTGCGACCCCATGAATCGCAGCACGCCAGGCCTCCCTGTCCATCACCAACTCCCGGAGTTCACTCAGACTCACATCCATCGAGTCAGTGATGCCATCCAGCCATCTCATCCTCTGTCATCCCCTTCTCCTCCTGCCCCCAATCCCTCCCAGCATCAGAGTCTTTTCCAATGAGTCAACTCTTTGCATGAGGTGGCCAAAGTATTGGAATTTCAGCTTTAGCATCATTCCCTCCAAAGAAATCCCAGGGCTGATCTCCTTCAGAATGGACTGGTTGGATCTCCTTGCAGTCCAAGGGACTCTCAAGAGTCTTCTCCAACACCACAGTTCAAAAGCATCAATTCTTCGGCGCTCAGCCTTCTCCACAGAACCTGTTTACAATTCACTCTTCTTCTCCTATGTCTATAAAGGCTAGCTTCTTACAAGCCCTTTCAGAATGACAAATCTAAGTAAATTTCCTCTGTCCGCCACCGCCTGGCCCTCCCGCCCACAGCCGACGTTCCTGAGCGATGCCCTCTGGGATGCTCCGTGTCCTGGCCCCAAGGAGCCCGTGCGCCCTCTGTGCTCCTCCCAGGATGGCTTCTCCTCTGTGTTCCTCACGGGTCCCAGTTTCTTCTCCTCTCATTCCTCCAGCTCTCCATGCCATCCCTCCGTCACACCCATCTCTCCTCCCAACTGAGTTTTTCGTGATCACGACTCTATTTGTCTTTAATAAACACAGTTCACACTCAGCCACCACTTTCTGGATACTGGAAAGTGAATGCACCCTCACGTTTGTTTTCTTGTTCTCTCAACCACCCTCTGAGAGGCACGCCATCTTAACCCACTTCTCAGATCAGCAGGCTGAGGTTTCCATCAGGAGCAGAAGCTCCCTCCCAGACCGGGTTGTTCTGACTCCAGGAGATGTGAGCCACGCCTTGCCCTTCGTGGTGAGGGGCTCTCAGCCCCCTCCCCACCCCCAAGGCTTTCTCCAACTTCCTCCATCTGGAGCTCTGGCTTTGTATATACATTTATTCATCACACAGGACAATCCCCCCACCCCTGCCCAACCAAAAGTTCCTTTCCCCTTTTTTCCTTCCCTTGGACATATTCACTCTTTTTTCTGCTTCTCAAAATTGTACATAGCCTTCAAGATCTAGCTAAATACTGCCTTCCTAAAAACTTCCTGAATCTGAATCTGAATCGGAAAGCGGCTGGTCTTGCCGCTAAACGTCTGTGCTAGTCTGCACCTCCTCCCAGCATTTCTCTCTGGAGAAAATACGGATTATTTGTTTGAGTTGCTCACCTTCCCTACCAAACTATAAACTTTTCTGAAGGCAGGACTGGTCTGCCATGTTTTAATACAACATCCAGCATGTAGAAGGGACTCACTATTCTTTTAATGACTCATTCAAGACAATGGGAATCAGAATTCTTCTTTCTTCACCAAGACCCTCTCTACTCTTGGAGAACCATACATAATTTAGTTGTATTACATTTTAAAGAGCATCAAATAAGCTTGCACATAGATATAAACCAAGCTAACCACACACAGAATAATTATGAAGTCAATAAAACATTCCGCGATCTCAACAACACATGTCAATAGCCCTGCAGAGAGAGGGGCCCTGGCATCTCAGGAGCATGGTCCCGAGAGGGAGTTAATATGCCAGGCAAATCTGAGCAGGTTGGTAATGTGATTTAGCTGTCTTAACTGTGCTGAGTGATTATCTCCACAGATCAAGCAGTAGAAGGGGGAAGAAAACAAAATTACTGCTCTCACATTCGATTCCCTTACGTCTTCCGTGACAGTCGTGCGCTTCTGTGTGCATTTTCTACGGTCCACGATTAGCCAGTGCGATGGGGTGTTTTCATCTGTAGTTCTGCCCATTAACACATACAATGGACGCGTGCTTTCTCAGCACGTGCCCTGGTGTGGGGAAACTATAAATCTCAAGATTCACAGGCAATAGCCAGGCTGACAGTCATCACACAACTGACATCAGAAACATGCGTTTGAGATGAGCCAGCAGAAGGGGTGTGAGGCTGGGGTGTCAGACACGGCTGACCCTGCACGGGGGCTCATCTGAACGAGGGCCCCTGCAGGATGGCCCCTGCCCCTTGTTAGGTGACCATGGGGTGAAAGGGCAGCTTGTCCGAACATCAAGCAGCCCACCTTCCAGACACGTTTGTCTGCTCCCTCTGCTCTTTCTCTCTGTGTTTAAGTCTTTCTGTCTTTTTGTTTAGATGATTTAAACTCCCTGGTTTTAAGTTTCTTCATGGCAAGCGGAAGCAGTAGTAATATTTGCTGTATACATACTGACCACTGCATGTAAACCGCATTATAAACCATCCACAGCTATACAAACACTGCTTCTTGTCTCTGTCCATTACTGACATTCTCTTTGACTTTCTCCAAAATGCTGCTTGTACGTACCTTTCTGTGTATGAACATGAGACAAAACATTAATTTAAAAATCAATTTCGGTTTGTACGCACCAAACCTTAAAACAAGCAAAAAAGTCCCATGCAGTTGTATTTTTAGACAAGTATTCAATGTATATTTTTTAAGATGATTAACAACACGGCTCAACCATTGAAGAGGTATGGCTCTGTTTCCTTTTATCTCCTAAAGATGTGCCTGTGTGCCAAGTCACTTCAGTCATGTCTGACTCTTTGTGACCCCAAGGACTGTAGCCTGCTAGATTCCTCTGTCCATAGGATTCTCCAGGCAAGGATACTGGAGCGGGTTCCCATTTCCTCCTCCAGAGGATCTTCCCGACCCAGGGATGGAACCCATGTCCCTTGTGTCTCCTGCATTGGCAGGAGGGTTCTTTACCACTAACACCACTGGGAAGCTCCCATCCTCCTCCTAAAGATACCAGAAACTAAACACACAGATAATCTTATTGTTAACTCTTCAAATCATTCTTTTTTCTCAACTATGTTTAAAAACTGACTCTTTAAAAATACTACTCTCCTGGATAAATGGATGTGTTATAAATTTTGAACTTTGCCCCTCATCTCATGAGATGAGCTCAAAACACCGCAGCCCTGAGGCCCAGAGTCCAGTGTTCTGGAGTCTGGGTCACTGCCTTTGTACACACCATGTCCCTGAGAAATGGGGACTTCCCCAGTGACAGGTGGCCCAACCTAAGCTGTAACGTGGTCCTTCCAGGGGAGGACACGCCTGCACTTGTTCATTTGACTTCCTGTCCCCTTAAGACAAGTCACTTATGTCATTGAGAAGGAGGAGGAAGCACAGGCAGGACGCTGATCTCGAGCATCCACCTCTGGCTTCAGTGACCCAGGAACACTCAGATTGCACTGTGTTTTACATTGCTTCTTATAGAAGGCAGGATGGTGACGATGCATTATGACAGCTCAGAAAACATATTCTGTAAGAAGAATCTCAGAATCAGGAAGTCCCCACACTCCACAGATACACTTGTCAGCTCTCCCAGAAAAGTATCTGTGGAGTATACACGTTATTTATTACCTTTGAGTGGTTCTCAAATAATGTTTGTTCATGGAACATGAAGATTGTTTCCTGGAAGGATTCTTTCTCTGAACATTTTTACCTTTATTCTGCTCACCCAATTCTAGTCTAATTTTGATTCCTTTGGAATAATGTGATGGACTTTTCATGCTGTTCCTGGCATCCTCAAGGCGAGAATACTGCCATTCCCTTCTCCAGTGGGCCACATTTTGTCGGAACTTTCCACCATGACCCATCCGTCTTGGGTGGCCCTACATGGCATGGCTCATAGTTTCATTGAATTAGACAAGGCTGTGGTCCATGTGATCAGATTGATTAGTTTTCTGTGATTGTGGTTTTCAGTCTCTCTTCCCTCTAATGGAGAAAGGTAAGAGACTTATGGAAGCTTCCTGATAGGAGAGACTGACTGAGGGGTATTTAGAAAAGGCAGAGAAACCAGAGATCAAATTACCAACACCCACTGGATCTTTGAAAAAGCAAGAGAGTTCCAGAGAAACATCTATATCTGTTTTATTGACTATGCCAAAGCCTTTGACTGTGTGAATGACAACACACTGTGGAAAATTCTTAAAGAGATGGGAATACTAGACCACCTGACCTGCCTCTGGAGAAATCTGTATGCAGGTCAGGAAGCAACGGTTAGAACTGGACGTGGAACAACAGACTGGTTCCAAATAGGGAAAGGAGTACATCAAGGCTGTATATTGTCACCCTGCTTATTTAACTTATATGCAGAGTACATCATGAGAAACACTGGGATGGAGGAAGCACAAGCTGGAATCAAGATTGCTGGGAGAAATATCAGTAACCTCAGACATGCAGATGACACCACCCTTATGGCAGAAGTTGATGAAAGTGAAAGAGGAGAGTGAAAAAGTTGAATTAAAACTCAACATTCAGAAAACTAAGGTCATGGCATCTGGTCCCATCACTTCATAGCAAATAGATGGGGAAACAGTGGAAACAGTAACAGGCTTTATTTTGGGGGGCTCCAAAATCACTGCAGATGGTGACTGCAGCCATGAAATTAAAAGATGCTTACTCCTTGGAAGAAAAGTGATGACCAACCTAGACAGCATATTAAAAAGCAGAGACATTACTTTGCCAACAAAGGTCCATCTAGTTAAAGCTATGATTTTTCCAGTAGTCATTCATAGACGTGAGCGTTGGACTATAAAGAAAGCTGAGTGCCAAAGAATTGATGCTTTTGAACTGTAGTGTTGGAGAAGACTCTTGAGAGTCCCTTGGACTGCAAAGAGATCCAACCAGTCTGTCCTAAAGGAAATCAGTCCTGAATATTCATTGGAAGGACTGATGCTGAAGCTGAAACTCCAATACTTTGGCCACCTGATGCAAAGAACTGACTCATTGGAAAAGACCCTGATGCTGAGAAAGATTGAAGGTGGGAGGAGAAGAGGGCAACAGAGGATGAGATGGTTGGACAGCATCATGGACTCAATGGACATGAGTTTGAGTAAACTCCGGGAGTTGGTGATGGACAGGGAGGCCTGGCGTGCTGCAGTCCATGAGGTTGCAATGAGCTGGACATGATTGAGCACATAGATGTCCAAGAAAACTTGAGGGTGAAACCTGTCATTGGCCTAGTCCACTCACAACAGGCCTTGATGCTACAAGTCTGTGGGTGAACATGGGAGGGTGGGGTGGGGCCCGGGAGAGGGGGTGAGGGGGTGAGTGGTGCCTGAGGTGCTGGGCAGCACGCTCCCCTTGGCGCTGTCATCAGTGAGGACACAGCTCAGGAGGTGGAGCAATCCAGCAGCTTGCAGTTCCCCTCCCGTCTGTCTTCTCTCCGCTGACGTGGGTAGCAGAGGGGGCAGGGTGGGCCTGAGAACCTGCTGGGTCCTTGGGGGTGAGTGCTTACCAGGATAACGGAGGCAGCGCCGGGGCCGACCCTTCACCGTCTCAGCCTGGAAATCACCTGTGTTTCAGCCTGATTTGTTTCTTCTTTATGTTCTAATGTACTTCGTTGCCTTCTCTTTTTTTCTATTACCCGTACGGTAATTTTTATTCCCTTTTTCTCATATTGCTTTCACATTATTAATTTCTTTTTCTTTGAACTTCCACCCCACTCACAGCCCTCACTATTCAGTCACTGAAGAGAAAGGAACATATAATCCAAACCCTTCATATTACAAACAAGGGACTTGATGGTTCAGAGTAGACTGGTTGTTGTTATCTGTTAAGATCACAGAGCTGGTCTACAGTCATCCAAGCCCCTGACAGCCCAGCTCATCATTGCTTCCAGAATATGTGGATTTCACATTGGTGCTTAATCCTGTATGATATGGATTGCTACATAACGTCCAAGAATGATATTGATACTGATTAATGTGATATTAATATCCACACCCATGTGCTATTTTGCATCTTAAAAATAGTATATGCTGATATATGTGGATGCATGTATAGCTTAAAGATAATGTGGGCAGTTCTGTGACCTAAGCAGGCAGGTATTTTAAAGAGGAGGAAAAAGCCTCTAAGGGACTAAGTAACTTGTCCAGAGCCAAACAACCCAAGTGAAGAAGGTGCCCTCACACCCACCTCTCCACCTCCAGCCTTCTTCCCCAAGTCTGGTCAGAGCGAGAGGCAGTTCTAGAACCTGTGTCTGTCCAGCCTGCTTCTTGCCATCACTCAAGGGCAGTGCGTGTACAGAACAATTAAAAACATAAGCAAGCAGCCCGGAGTCTTAGACCCACAGCCCAGTGCTTCTTTCTGATTTTGTGTATTTGGCTGCGTTGGGCCTTAGTTGCGTCGTGTGAGGTCTTTCGTTGCACTGCGCGGACTCTGTAGCTGTGGTGTGCTGCCTCGATGGTGGAGGCACGAGGGCTCAGTTGCTCCACGGCCCGTGGGATCTTAGTTCTCCAACCAGGGATCAAACCTGCGGCCCTTGTGTCCCAAGACGGATTCTTAACCATTGGACTACCAGGGAAGTTCCCCTATTGCTTTCTTAAGGGAATTTGAAATCTTTACTTTTCCACGTCCTGTTCTCCATCTTTGTGACTTAAATTCTGTCATTTGAAATACTCTAACGTGCCCTATCCAAACCCCTTTTCAACCACTGCTGGTGTTACTATGAGAACAGGGAGGCGTCGGGTGATGACCGGGAAGCACACACCTTGCTAGCTGTCTCATGCATCAGGAACTCACCCCCGGCGAGGTGCGTGTCCTCTGTGGGAGGACAGCAGGAGGCAGGCAGACGGGAGCGGCCCGGCCAGAGGTACCGGCTCAGAGAGGATGGCGGGGCAGTGACGCTTCAGAACCACGGTGCTCTCCTCCAGCCAGCGGTGAGGGTGACGTGGAGGAGAGGCACCCTCTAATGCAGACGATTAAATAATCAATGTGGTATAAACATAGTGTTCTGTTTTCTTGGAACTTTTCAGTATCCTTGGGCAAATGCTGTTTCAACAAGCATTTCTCCATGCAGGCAACTCTGTAGGATCTTGAAATGTCTTGCACCTAGGTGAAATTACACAACTGAACATGAATTAAAAAGCCATGATTCAATTCAATGACTCAAAATATGTGTTTCTTATTATTCCTTGTATGTTTTCTTTCCTTAACTGGTCAAACACACTCCAATGCATCTTGTGTGATGTTGGTTTGGGTATTGGCATTGTGATTTTGAGATTGACACAGAACTCAATGAAATAGAGAGCAAGGAAACAGACCCACACAAATACGCCCAATTAATCATTGACAAATATGAAAAAGCAATTTGATGGAAGGACAGCCTTTCTAACAAATAGCACTGGAGCAACTAAACATTCATAGCCAAAAAATAATAATAATAATAAACTTCAACCCAAACCTCACACTTTCTACAAAAATTAACTCAAAATGGGTCATGAGACTCAAGTGTAAACCCATAAACTTTAGGAAAAATAGAGCAAAGGCAATCTTTAGAATATAGAAATGAGCAAAAATTTCATAGCTGCTGCTGCTGCTGCTGCTAAGTCGCTTCAGTCGTGTCCGACTCTGTGCAACCCCATAGATGGCAGCCCACCAGGCTTCCCATCCCTGGGATTCTCCAGGCAAGAACACTGGAGTGGGTTGCCATTTCCTTCTCCAATGCATGAAAGTGAAAAGTGAAAGTGAAGTCGCTCAGTCATGTCCGACTCTAGCGACCCCATGGACTGCAGCCTATCAGGTTCCTCCGTCCATGGGATTTTCCAGGCAAAAGTACTGGAGTGGGGTGCCATTGCCTTCTCCAATAAAATTTCATAGACTTGCTACCAAAATCATGACTCACAAAAGGAAAACTTGATAAACTGTATTTTTTCAAAATTCTTTAAAACTTTTGTCTCTGAATGGTCTTATTAAAAGCAGGAAAATGCAAGCTGCACACTGCAATAAAATGCAAATCACATAGCTATTCAAGGACTAGTATTCAAAATATATACAGAACTCTCAAAACTCTACACACACACACAAAAAAAAGCCAACTAGAAAAGGGCAAAAGTTATGGGTAGACATTTTACTAAAGAAGATACTCAGATGGCAAATAAACCCATGAAAAGATTTCCAATCTCATTATCCATCAGGGAAATGAAAAATTAAATCACAGTAAAGTACAGCGACACACACATCAAAATGATCAAAACAGAAATCAGGACAACACCAAATGCTGATGAAAATCAGAGAAACTGGAATCCTCATATGTCCTGGTGGGAACGTGAAATGGTACAGCTACTCTGGGAAAGCATTTGGCAGTGTCTTACAAATCTAAACGTGAAACTGTGACATGACCCAGTGATTGCACTCGGGGGCATTTATCCCAGAGAAATAGAAGGTTATTCTCATGCAAAAATCTGTACGTGAATGTTTCTAGAAATAATACAGCCAAAACCCGGAATCAGCCCAGATGCATTTCAGCAGGTGAATGGATAAACTGTGAGATCTCACGGAACACCATTCAGGAATGAAAAGAAAGGGACTGTTGACATATGCAACAACTTGAAGAGATGTTCAAGGAATTACACACTGAAAGAAAAATGAAAATGCTCAAAATAGTAGGTAGACGGACTTCCCTGGTGGCTCGATGGTTAAGACTTTTTGCTTCCAATGCAGGGGGTACAATTTCGATCCCTGGTCAAGGAACTAAGACCCCAACTGTTACTCAGCCAAAAAATAAAAATAGAAATTAAGAAAAATATATTTTAGGTGGTATGTGATTTTTTCACTCTTGCAGTGACAGGAGGACAGGGTGGACAGCAGACCAGTGGTGGCTGGGTTAACTTGGGGAAGGGGCTGGGAGGATGGAGCGGGTGTGGGGCCCTGGTGGAGGAGGATGCCTGTGTCTGGACCATGTCAGGGCAGGCACCCTGCTCGAGACGGGCTGCAGTTCTGTGAGATGCAGCCCCTGGGGAAGGTGGTCCTGACGTCTGCGGGACCTCCCTGTGTTGTTTCTTATGACTGCAGTGAATCTACAATTGTCTCAAAATAAAAAGTTTAATTTAAAAAACTTCTAGTTAAAGACGGAACTTTGAGTCAATTCATCAAAGATTAATTTGCCTTAAATCAATGTGGAGAATATCAACCCGCTAGTAAACAAATTCGTAGAACCAAACCCATGTCTGCAAGCCAGCTGGCAGGATAGATTTTGCTGATGGACCAATTTGCCAAACGATCTCTTCACCAAAGCCCATTGCTATTAAGAACATACAAAATATATAGCATGGGCTTTGACTAAAATTACAGAGTGATACCTTGCATTTTATGCAAAGTTATAAATTTCTGGCTTAAGTATTTCACACACATAAAGGATTTCATGTACTTTTTAAAGTGCAGGTTAGTTTCTTCTGGGCCATTTTAGACTCAGTCCGCTGTTTCTCTTATTACGGTTAACTCGGGGCTTTATTTGGGGGGCAGGGAGAGAATTCTGCCTTGGGATGTCACCCTGAGATGCTGGGAGGGAGGGGGCAGTTCCCGTGTGTCTGTGCACGCCCATGCACACTTACCCATGCACACACTTCCCACCTTCCTTCTATCTGTCCGGAATGTGCACCACCTCACATGTTCAGGGCGGTCTCCACGTCGTCCTGCTCCCGTTACTTAGCAAGGGAAACCGAGGCAGGGAAAGCGCCCCCCCTATCTACATACTGGTGTCGAGCAGGGGGAGGACCGGCCTCTGCGAGGTGCTGGTCACCAAGCCAGGTGTCACGGGAGCCTGGGGACTCTTCACGGTGACCTCTCGCTGGCACCATCGGTTTCTTCTCCCTCTGACGTTCTGTCCTCAGTTGTCGATGCCATTGATCACTTATAGAGCTCGAAATGCCGAATGAATGAACACGCATCTCGTGCTTTAAATATTGCGTCCTCAGCAGAACGCCCGTCCCCACTGCCTCCCAAGGGGTCAGGGCGGCCATTTGTGCCCAGGGCTGCCTGGCGGGCCTGCCACCTCCATGTCCCGAGAGCAGCAGGGAGCCGCAGGGTCCTCCGTCTGGCGGCCCTGAGGCAGGGAACGCAGGAAGACAGGTACATTCAAGTGGACCAGAAAGGGTGTGACTGTGAGGGAGACCAGAATAATGGCGATGACAGTGGCAGGTGATGTGTTCAGGAGACAGGGAGAAGAAAAGGCAGGGAAAGAGAGGGGCAAACTCTGAACCAGGACCATCAGCATCAGGGTTGGGGCACAGAAACCACGGGACCCTGGAGCAGGGCACACCTGGCCTGTCCGCCAGGTCACGGGGGGCGGGGGAGGAGCTGGAGGCCCTGGTCCCAGGAGGCGGCTGCACTGCAGGCCCTGGGTGCCCAGATCTGCCAATGGGGGCTCAGACAACAGACACACTTTCTGTCACTGCCTGGAGGCCAGGAGTCCCAGTGTTCCCTCCAGATGCTCTGGGGAGGTCCTCCCAGCCCCCACCAGCCCCTGGCACTGGCTGCCCTGGTTCCCAGCTGCAGGTCCCTGGTCTCTGCCCCTGTGGTCACTCAGCTCCACCCTGTGGGTCTGACTCCACGTGGACCCAGCTGCGGACCTTGGGTACCCAAGCCGGTCAGCCTCCTCTGAATTGGCCACATTGCAAATGTGGACCTGCTTCCAAATGAGGTTCTCGGGGACAGGATTTGGGGAGACACGATTCAGCCCAGAGCCAAGGGCTGTGGGGGAGCAACAGCCTGGGCCAGCAGGACCTGGGGTCATCCCTCATGCCCTCAGCCTCCCCGCCAGTCTCCTGTCCCTGGGGTCATCCCTGACACCCCCAGCCTCCTGTCCCGAGTCACTGTCCATCAGAAGACAAGCAGGACAGGAACCCAGCCCATGGAGGGGACAAGTGAGTGAGCAGCTTCTCTGGTCACTTGGAAGCACGTCTGGAATGTGGGGCTGGGGCTCACTGGGTGCTCGAGGGCATGGCCGGGAGAGGGGGTGGAGCCCTCCTCCCAGAACTGACCTCCTCTCATTTCTCCCTTTGACTCTCGTCCTCTCACATCTCTCCCAGCTGCTTCCCGGAGCTCGAAGGTGCCGAATGGCCCAGGGAGGGGCCCGAGAGAAGCCCTTGCTTCACCTCCTCCTCAAACCCCACCTGCCTTGTCAGCCGGGGGTCATCTCCTGGCTCAAGTCGGCCACCCCGTGCAGGCCAGCCTGGGGCTCCACAGCCAGGTTGCAGGTGCCCGGCAGCGGCCCCGCGTGGCCTGCATCCAGATGCCTCTGTGACCGCGTGGGGCCTGGGGTCCCGGCCAGCCCAGGCCACCAGCCACGGCGACTGGCCTTCCAGGCTTGATGATCTCCTCTTGGCAAGAACGAACTTGGATTTGTGGTTTGAGCGGTTATGGCAGCGCATTAACAAAGAACGTCCTGTTGGAAACAAGAAGGAAGCATGCCTCTAACTAGCGACGGTTTCCAGCACCAGGGCCCAGAGTCGGGTGGCCTGCGGACGACACGACAGGAGCTCCTCCAGGAGAACAAAGAGGCGACGGAAAACGCCCGTTCACATTCGGTGCCCTCTTGATGTGTGCCCAGCATATCTCTTTAATGTTTTTTATTGTCCTTCCTTCAAAGACAGCTCAGTTTAATAGAAATGTTTTACAATTGCTGAATGTATAATATTGTTTATAGGAGGGAATTATAAAGAACTGATGTATACCAATAAAAATGGCATATTAGGGATTTTTTCTTAATTCTCAAAGAAGAAATAATAACAAAATAATGTCCTCATTATGGGAGTGGGTGGGAAAGAGGAGAGAGCAAAGTTAAAATAAAGAAAATAAAAATCCTATAATAACCGAATGCACTAAAATGTGTCTCTTCCCCTTTTAGAGAGGTGAGGTGATAGGGTTTCTGTCTATGAAACCAAATGTTTACAAATATTCAAACCCATAAATTTGAAGGGAAACTGAATACAGAAAATTCTTGTTAATGCAGTACATTTTCTGGCAATTTTATAGCCCAATTTTCAGTGATTCCCCACAGAACGAATGCAGTTCAAAGGCAATTTTATAAAGTACTTTGCAGATAACTATTATCTGCTAATTATTAGAAATTGCATGTTGTTGTTAATTGCATAAATAAATTGTTTTATCTGAAAGCCATTAAAAAAAGGTTTGGTGTTTGAAGCATATATGGTTTTGATGTTCCTGTATAAAAACGTTAAACTGTTTAACTCTAAAATAATGACATGCTGCTTTTAAGACAATTTCTTAGACTAATGGATTATGGGGAGGGTGGGGGTAGGGATCCCTAAACATGTATTTTACTTTATTTCTGTGAGATACTTCACCTGATTATAAATCTGCATGGGAAGCAAGATTGCAAATATTTACCAAATGTATTAGAACAACATCCATATGATGCTATAGTTTTCTTTTTTAAATCCTTAGAAAGAAGTTAATATAAACATTCCCTTTTTTTCCCCAAAATAGTCTTATTTTTTTAATGTTCCTTTTTTAAAAAATATATTTCATTCATGATTGGCTATAAGAAGACTATATTTGTATGAACAGTTCCCTTTGATTTTCTATGAAATAATTCAGAAGAGTGTAATGGATACTCTCACAGAATTTGAGGGCAGGACGCCTCTGGAATGAGTGGGTGCCTCAGGGGTCCACTCCCCGGGAGGCACCAGTTGAGGCCCCAGGCGGCCCGGACGTGGCCCTGATCCTGCCTGCCCAGTGCTGAGTGCCAGAGACCCAGGAGGGGAGGGAGGAGCGGCCTCAGGGGCGCCAACAGGACAAGGGGGTGGCCCCCGTCCATGCGGTGTGACAAGTCCCTGGGCTCCGGGTACAGACATCGGCCCCACACCTGCTGAGCCCAGACCTCAGCGATGGCCAGAGAGTGAGAGATGGAGGGTGCTCTGAACCCTGGGCTGGGCAACGTCAAGGGGAGCAGGAGCAGGCACCCAGAGGCGGCCTCGGCCCGTCTGCACAAACCCAGGTCCTTCGGGCTCCAGAAACCGGGTCCTGAACAGTAAAGACCACACAGCAGGGAGGCGCCGGGCAGCCTGTCCGTGGCCACGAGCCTCCCTCTGTCCCCGGCTCAGAGCCGTTCTTCCCGTGCAACAGACTCTCAGCAGCACCTTGAACCCAGCAGCTGATTCGTAAGCTTCCCAAAACTCAGCTCGTCCAGAGGGCACCGTGGTTCCGCGGTGATGGGACAGCTCCAGAGTCAGGGATCTCTCCTCACCAGTTTATCCACTCGAGTCTTGACTAGTTTGCTGGGACTGTAGTAACCAAGCCCTGCCAATAGGGCAGCTTCAAAAGCAAGGCAGGTTTATCTCCTCACAGCTCCGGGTGGTTGGAAGCCTCAGGTGTCAGCCGGCTGGGTTCCCCGAGGCCCTGAGGGAAGCTTCCACCCTTTCCCAGCCTGCGGGCAGCTGGCTATCTTTGGGGGTCCCTCTGCTAGGGAACCATCACCCCTATCCCTGACCTACTCTTCATAAGGTGTCTCTGTGCTCAGATTTCCTGCTTTATATAAACATGGTACAGATGAACTTATCTACAAAGCAGGAATAGAGTCACGAACGTAGAAAGCACACTATGGTTACTGGGCCATGGAGGGGATTAGGGGATGGATAAATTGAAAGATAGGGACTGACAAATACACAGTACTATATATAAATAGATAACCAATAAAGACCTACTGTATAGCACAGGGAACTCTGCAGAATACTTTGAAATGACCTATATGAGAAAAGAATCTAAAAAAGAATGTGTATATCTATAACTGATTCACTTTGCTGTATACCTGAAACTAATACAGTATTGTAAGTCAGCTCGACTCCAATAAAAAAATTCTTTAAAAAAAAACCCTGAATGTAGCAGTCACAGTGAATCCAGTCTGACCTCTTCTTAGCTGCTTAAGTCTGTAATGATCCTAATTCCAAACAAAGTTCCATCCTAAGGTTCTGGGTGTTGGAGCTTCAACACTGGAATTTGGGGAGGGTCACAAATCAGTCTTAAACACTGGGAAGGGAAGCTTGTTATACAGATGGAAACGAGACAAGATACAGCTCGGCACGCGCGAGCACACCAGTAACCATCAGGGCTTCTCCGGCCAACACAGGACATGTACATATTTCCTCATCAGCCTGTACCAAAGGAGCAAACCAGCTGACTTGAACTAACACGGAAACATCTGCTAACTTATTTCTGAAAACAGACTTATCGAGTTCTGCCTAAACCCACGTGACATGAACCTAGCACAAACTGTCTAGGAAGTGCAGAGAGAAGGCCATCGCCCCACTTCAGCCTGGGCAGGACTGTCCGCTGCCTGCCAGGCTCCCATCCTCACCAGTGGCTCAAAACCTCTGTGGTCTCCGGTCCCTCCCCCAGCATCGCACCAGGTGCCTGCCCGGCATCCTCCTAGACGCCTGGGGCCACATCTGTGAGCCCCCACCCTCTCATCAAGAGGGCTCCCTTTCACACTGACCACTCAGGCTGTGGAAAAGATTTCTTTCTAAGTAGAAAGAATGGACCTTCGGGGCTCCAGGCCCGCAGTGACACTGTTTGAAGGACATCAAATGTGGCCTCGGGGTGGTTTCATTTGCTCTCTTCTCCTGAGTTTCTGGGCTCTTCCAGGGTAAGTCTGTGACCAGGAAGTGAACTTCCTCTGCTCAGAGTTGCCTCATTAGTCTTCAATTACTTCCTGTCTAAGGGGAAAAAAAAAGCCAACAACCCACACACCCAGGAGACAAATAAAGAAAAATAAAGGGTATTAGATCATAAGTAACTACACAGAGAATGAACTTCGTGCTTTTTTTTCAAACTTGACTTCTTGGCTTCTTGCTTTTTTTTTTTTTTAGTTTTGTTTTTTCTGTCACTTGCTTGGTCCTCACTTTTGTTTGCTTTGATTTGGTTTGTGTTTGATGGTTTTTTTTTTTTTCTTTTTTAGTTACCCAAATGTAAGATGCAAAAGCAGTCATCTCTTGCCTGCATGTGTCAGTGCTAAGTCGCTTCAGTCGTGTCCGACTCTTTTGCGACCCCATGGACTGTAGCCCCCAGGTTCCTCTGCCCATGGAATTCTCCAGTCAAGAATAATGAGTGGGTTGCCATTTCCTCCTCCAAGGGATCTTTCCAACCCAGGAATCAAACCCGTGTCTCTTACATCTCCTACATTGGCAGGCAGGTTCTTTACCACTAGCACCACCTGGGAAGCCCAGTCATCTCTTGGTGTGCCCTAATTAAAGGTAAATTTCATTAGGAAAATAAAAAGATTTTCATTTATAGAGAAGACAAGGACACCATCTCCAGCCCTGGGGGGTGACCTCAGATACTGTTAGAGACCGTGGTTTCAGACACTCAGATGTTCAGAGGCTTGACCTTCCCTCCAAAAGGCTCCTGATCTCTTCTTTGAATCAGATGACAGCAAAGCAGGCAGTGGTTGTCGTAGAGATTTATCGTAGGAGGGGACCACTTCCTCCTCCGCCACCCAAGGATCTTCAGGAAAATCTGCTCAGGGGTGGGGGGCAGCCTTGTCTCTGTGGGTGCTCAGCCTTGGGGTCCAGGAGCCCCAGACCATCAGGGTGAACTTTCACACCAGCCAGAGGGCCGCTGCCCAGGGCTCTCCTCCAGTATCAGGACTCGGCTGTAGGGCTCAGGCAGTGCGGCTGGCGAGCCATGGACAGCCCTGATCTCAGACCATGTGGAACCCGCAACCACTCTGGGAGGGCCACGCATTCACCTTCGGTCAGTAGATGCAGAGGCGGGGTGTGAGGCTGGACCCTCTCTGAACCCAAGGCGGGTGCAGTCAGCTCCTCAGGACACAGTGTCCCCTCCCAGTGTCAAACACTGATAATATCCATCTCAGCTGAGTCCAGATATGGGCCGGGCCCCGCAGCTGTCCCCCACCCATCCCTCCCGCGCAGGGACCCAGGGTGTGAATCCACACCGCGGTCCCGTTCCCGCCTCCTGCATGGCTCAGCCTTCAAGGGACCCCCACAGGACATCTCCCACCCTCCTCAGCACTGAGACTTGTCCACGTGTGGACGGCCGAGCAGCCCCTTGGGTTCTGGCCGCGGGACACTGGCCTGCTTCCTAGGAGGCCTGGCTGCCCCCTGCCCGCACACCCTCCTCTGTCCCCTCTGACTCAGGACTCTTCCCTCCCTGGCTCGTGCCTCCATCTTAGACCCTCTTGCTCTTCCCCGCTTCATCCTCAGCAGGTCAGGGAGGCATGAAAGCCCGTCCATCCTCCGCTCACAGAGGTACAGCCAGATGGCCAGGCCTGAGGGGCCCAGCGGTCACCCCACCTAAAGACATCTGCAGGCTCCAGGCCAGCACATCCTGATGACTCGCCTCTCCTGCAGGTGGAGGAAGTGTGTTCACGTTTCCCTCATCCAGTAAGGTCAGCCCATGCATCCCACCCAGGGAGGGGGTGCAGACCTTCACCACTTGGCCCCTGGCCTCCAGCTCCTCCAAAAACTCAAGGCCAGCTGCACTGAAATGACCCTGGACCCAGGGACAGTCAGCCGTCAATGTGAGCCCCCGCCGGGGAAGTCTGGGCTTGAGGCCTCGGTGTAGGGCAGGGAGGTCCTGCCAGGTCAGGGTACCCTGCCGCCCGGCCGGCAGACTGCCCTCGCCCAGGGCAGAGCAGGAGCAGCAGGGCAGGTCCTTCACCCGCTCCGGGACAGCAGAGGCTCCAGGAGGATGGGAGAGTGGGGAGGGGCCTGCGAGGCTCCGGCTCGGTCCACGAGATGACGCAGGCCGCCAGTCAGGGCCCTCTCAGGGTCGGAGGCCCACCTGCAGGGCCCGGCCCTCGGCAACACCATCCCAGTCTTGAGGGGCCCCAGGGCCTCTGCCTGCCACCCTGCAGCGTCCTGCAGGCTCGGCGCCCTGAGTCCTCCCCTCAGAGGCCTGGCCGAGCCCCAGGCTGCTCATTTCATGGGGCCTGCAGAGACCGCGTCTCTGGGGGCCTTTCTGAAGCGTCAGTCACAGAGGGGAAGAAAGGGCAGGTTCATGATTCATTCACTCCTGAATCCAGTTCCCACCACCAACTGGAAGCTCAGAGTGGATTTTTATGGCCGAGATATAAATCCCTGGAAAGCAGGGTCTCCCATAGACAAGCTGTCAGGGGTTTCAAGGCCAAGATGGCCTTGGGTGCACGGGCCATTCCTTGCAAACGGGCGTCGCCTCCTGCCTCTCTGTGAAGCTGGAGTCAGGCCTTTGGCAGAGCTTCCGAACGTCACAGTTTTCATCACCAGGCTCAGCAGGGCTTGCCCAGCCATGAGTCCACATCCCCGGGTTCTCTTTAAGGCACTAGGCAGGCCGGAGGGATGCCAACCTGACAGACATGCAGTTTGTTCCACGTATGACCCGCCCCAGGTGGAGAGGGTGGAATTCTGCTCACTGCGTGGCACAGGTGGGGTGGGGCGCACAGGGGCCCCAGGTCCCAGCTCCTCCCAGGTACCCCCGAGGCCTCAGCCCACGTGGCTGAGAGGACAGAGCATGGAGGGCCTGGGCCACCCCTGGGGGCGGGAGCCAAAGCCACTCCGGACAGGCCTGTCCCTGTGCCCCCAGGGGGGTGACTTCCCTCAGGGCTGCACCCCCCAGGCCTGGAAGCCCCCAGGCCCCGCGATGGGGCTACTGCCCCTCCAGGGAAGCGCTCTGCCCACAGTTTCAGGGAAACTTTGCTTCTGCCTCCGTAAAAGGGAACAAGAGGCCATCTGGCAGAAAGGCCAGGGCCCTGGGCAGGGGCTTTCTAGGGGGAAGTCTCTCAGGCCCTAGGCACACCCCCTGGACCCCATCTATTACCCATGAAGGCAGGATGAGACCTTTTTCCCACAGCTCATGCTCACCAGGAGGGTGATGGGGTCCTGACCCCAAGAACAGAGTCGTCCTCATCCTCTGCTCCCAGCAACCTGAACCCCGAAGGCCCGCTGAGGCCCCACAGAGCCCAGCGCTCAGACTCCAGGGTCCCCGGGCCTCAGGCACACAAAGCAATTTGAGTTAAAGCTCAACAGAGTCCATCCAAACAGACAGGATGGTAGATGCACGGACACCAGGCAGCAAATACAGAGGTGGCCGCTCCACGTCTAGGGAGACGGTGTCGGAATGGACTGACCGGTGACCTGCAGCCCAGGTGCTGGGGGCGGGGGAGCGTTGGCCCGCTACCTCTCACTCAGCTGGTCTTTCAGCCTCGAGAACTCGCTGTCTTTGGAGACGCCCAGCTCCCAGGTGCACGTGGCTCCCGGAGGAAGTGCTGCAGGGCTGTGTTTGTTGGGAGCCCAAACCGCAGTCCCAGGAGCACGCACGTCACTCCAGGGACCCAGGACCTAGAAGCACAAGGCCCTCACGGCAGGTCTCATGTGGGTGCATCTGCAGCATCTGCGCGGCACCAGGCAAACCTTACACCATTGTAAGGACCCACGCACTGAGTCCCCGGGGCCCTCTCGGGGGAGCTCTGAACGACGCCCACCCGCAGGTGAGGAGGCCAAGCTGCACAAAGTCTCAGGAACCTCTTCAAGGCCACAAACCCCTGGGACAGGGTGTAAGGGGTGCTGAGCTAGAGTCAGACCAGGGTTGGCAAGCTCCTCCAAGTCTATCCGAAACCCTGTCCAGGCCAGTCCAAGGCCCAGGGAGTCAGGGTGGGGGTGCACGAGGCAGGGAGGTTGTTTGGCCCAAGAGCTGAGCATGGGGTCAGCGTCCCCTGAGAGGCCCGGCAGGGGCAGATGTCCACAGAGGAAACAGGCACCGAGACAGACGTGGGTGAGCGGAGCTCTGCAGTGGCCCCCACAGAGTCGGCTCCCAGTCCTGGAAACTAAACGGAAGCTTCTACAGAAACGGGGTCTTCGTGAGCTTGATTAGCTCAAGGGTCTCTGAAGGGGATCTACCTGGGGTTATCCACTGGGATCTCAGCCGCCATAGGGTCCTGGCAGGAAGGCAGCAACCCCCAGAGGAAGGGGAGCGCACAGAGGCAGAGGTCAGGGTGCTGAGGTCACATGGAGCAGAACCCAAAGCACATGGAAAACCCCTCCCTCCCACACCCTCCCTGGTTGCTCAGACGGTAAAGAACCCGCCCGCAAAGCCCCTCCCCTGCTAGACAGCATGTCCTCCTCGGCAGACCAGAGGTGGGCGACACAGTACCCCGTCCTCGGGAGGCCCCGTCCGGCCCCCTGCATAATGAAACCTTGATGACGCCGCCTCGGAGCACAGTGTATTGACCGCGGCAGAGCAGACACGGTCATCGTCTTTCTGTCATCACATGAGAGAATCTTTATCTCTCATTAAAAAAGGCCGATAGCTCCCGTGTCCCGGTGATTATCAGCAACCTGCTCTGACGGCTGAGTGAGCTGGCTCCCAGACCCAGAGAGTAAGTGCAGGTCGGGGGGCACCGGGGGAGGGGCTGAGAGTCGAACCCCAGTAACAGATTCGCAGCAACATGGGCCTGCCTGGTGGATTCTCTGGTGGGAGAGGGGCCACCAGCGGGGCCTGATGGAGCCGGGAGGAGGGGTACAGGGGGCAGGCGCCAGGCACAGGGGGACAGTGGGTTCATCTGACCTGCCCACAGGACTGAGGCTGGCCTCCAGGCTCCACCCTCCAGATGCCCAGAGGACACGGCAACGAAAGCACTGCCCAGAGGGGACCCTGTGGGGTCGGGGGTGGGTCCCTGTCCTCCTCTCCCCCAACGCCCACCCCCCACCGGGCCTACGCGAGGGTCATGTGACTGAGACCGTCCCTTGTCTTGCACCTGCTCTCAGCACCAGTGCATGGGCTTATTTTGTTCTGAAGTTAGGGTTTTCTCATGTGTTCCTTTTTATTTCCTTTATTTTCCTGAATGAAATGTCATCCAAACCAGAACAAATTCCCAGAACCTGCAGGATGGAGTTCTTTGCTCTCCTCTGATTGCCAGTCTCTAGAATAATGGCCCTGACACCTGCAACATCCCACAGAGGATGGTCCATGCGTATCCCCAAAGCCCCCTGCATCCCACAGAGGAGGGTCCATACGCACCCCAAAGCCCCAGCAGAGGCATGCTGACCACACACTGAGAGGCCCAAGACCCCTATGTTGGGCTTCCCCCAGGTCTGGAGAGGGGATCTGGTGCGAGGAAGGAGCTGGGGAGTGAGCAGGGGCCAGAGCCCCTCCACCCCGTCCACCCGGTCCTCCCCATCCTCCCCGTCCACCCCATCCACTCCGCCCTCTCCGTCCTCCCCGTTCACCCTGTCCACCCTGTCCTCCCCATCCTCCCCGTCCACCCCATCCTCTCCGTCTTCCCCACCCTCCCCATCCTCCCCATCCACCACATCCTCCCCGTCCACCCCGTCTTCCCCGTACTCCCCGTCCACCCCGTCCTACCCATCAACCCCGTTCTCCGCATCCACTCAGTCCTCCCCGTCCATCCCGTCCACCCTGTCCTCCCCGTCCACCTGGTCCTCTCCATCCTCCCCATCCTCCCCATCCTCCCCGTCCACTCCGTCCTCCCCATCCTCCCCGTCTACCCGGTTCTCTCTGTCCTCCCCATCCACTCCCTCCTCCCTGTTCACCTGGTCTTCTCTGTCCTCCCCGTCCACCCTGTCCTCCCCATCCTCCCCATCCACCATGTCCTCTCCATCCTCCCCATCCACCCCATCCTCCACATCCACCCCATCTACCCCATCCACCCCATTCTCTGCAGCCCACCTCTGGGGCCTGACTCCAGTCACATCCCCACTTCTTTCTCCTCCATCACCTTCCACATGACCCCAGCCCATAACATTCTGCACACTGAGCGTCAGCCCAGCGCAAACAAAAAGCCCTTTCTCCAGGGCAGAAATTGTGAAAAATCTCCAGCCTCAGAATTTACAGCCACTTTCCCTCGAAATGCTTGACATTTCCCCACAATTTCTTAGATATACTCGGTGGGTAAAGTGCGTCATCTCTGTTTGAATTTATCGCACAGAATAAGCCATTTTCTCCACTTTAATGTCATCCCCTCGGTAACCGGCAGGTCGGGGGCAAAAACGAAAAACAGCAAATTTGTCAATGGAATGTGCAAAGCTGGTGTAAATTTATCTTGTCCTAATCCCGTGCCTTTCATCTGTGATTTCTCATATGCATATGGGAATTTCCCACGTATTGCTTTCTCACACATTTCACTGTCCAGGCCACAGCGGGCCAGGCTGGTCCCTCAGCCCCATCAAGGCAGCCTGGCTTCCCTCCTTCCCTCTTATTAAACTGCAGCCAGTGAACTCTGCTTCTCGGGTCATCTTCCCTGAAACCCCAGTGAGCTGGGCTCTGTGCCCCTCTTCTCCTGAGAGGAGCTCAAACACAGTGGCACCGCGACCCCGACTCCAGCATCCCGAATGAGGGTCCAGAGTCCCAAATGGAGAGGAGGGCAGGGCACATCAGTGCCCCCTCCATCAGACTCATCTCTCCTGTGACACTGTATATCAGATGCCACCACCCTGAGGACCTCACAGAGCGCGTGTGTGCCAGAGCCTCATGGAGCTTGGAGCCTGGAGCCCATGAGGGCAGGGGCTTGCATCACAGGGATGCAGCTGAAGCAGGTGGGGTACGAGATGCCCCTAAGATCATCTGGAGTTTTCACAAACAGCTTTTCTCCAAGAAGCACCCCTACCGCATCTTACCTGTAACCTCCTCCCTCTTGCTGCAGAAACAGCCCCCTGTGTTTTCAGGGGGTGTCAGCTCACCCCAACCCCTTGTCCAACCACAACCCCCCCTCCCCAAGAAGGAAACCCACCACCTTTTGAGTCAGAGAACGAGCGTCTCCTCTGATTCAGAGTCAGATATGGGTACTCACCATGATCGAGTGTCCCCCGGTTCACGAAAAGTTCACCATTTTCCGTTCATTTTAACCCCACCTAATCATTGGAAGCATCTCTTTTTAGCAGAAATGAGCACATCAATCTATTAGAAAAAGAAAACAGCAGGAGTGCAGCTGGCACACAGTAGGACTGACGCTGAGCAAGGCAGAGGGGCGGAGTCTGAGCCGTCAACAGCAGGTGGGGACGGCGTGAGCACTCGGGCTGAGAGGAGGGTCCAGGATGGACTCCCATCGCCCCGCCCACCACGCTCAGGACACGCGGCCCCCGGGCCGACCCAACCACCTCTGCGCCCCGCGGCATCTAACACGCCGACCCCCGAGTGCCCCAGGAAAACTTTCTCTGGGTAAACATTCACATCTGGGCACCTCCTTCTTCTCAAGGATGTTTCCAAATGTTGATGCTTCTTTCTTTCTATGTATTTATTTATTTTATTTTTATTGAAAAGCTTTAGTGTGAAAGTGTTAGTTGCTCAGTCATGTCCGATTCTTTGCAACCCGGTGGACTGTAGCCCGCCAGGCTCCTCTGTCCATGGGATTCTCCAGGCAAGAATACTGGAGTGGGTTGCCATGCCATCCTCCACAGGATCTTCCAGGCCCAGGTATCGAGCCCAAGTCTCCTGCACTGCGCGAGGACTCTTTACCATCTGAGTCACCAGTGAAGCATTCCCCACTTTTTATTGAAGTTGGTCTATGATGTCACGTTAGTTTTAGGTGTACAGCTCAGTGACTCCGTTACGCATGTGTGTATATATATATATAAGATCCTTTTCCCTTATAAGTTGTTACAGATTATTGAGTAGAGTTCCCTGTGCTATATAGCAGGTTGTTGTTGGAGATCTATTTTATACATAGTAATAACTTATCACTTCCCCACTTTCCCTCTTTGGTAACCATAAGTCTGTTTTCTGCCTGTGAGTCTGTTTCTGTTTAGGAAACAAATTTGTTTGTATTTGCAACAACTTGGATGGACCTAGAGAAGATCATGCTAAGTGAAGTAAGCCAGAGAAAGACAAATATCATATGATATCGCTTATTCATGAAATCGAAATTTCTTACACCCTTCTCTGCAGAGAAGCCGTGATCCTCAGACGGGTTCACACGCGGCAGAGTGGAGCCAGGCCCCACAGACTTGTCCCAGGTCTGCCCCGTGTCACAGGGTCCCAGGGATGGACATGTCGCAGACGCGTCACTGGGGTGGGGGGCGCCCGCTCTTCGGGTCTGCCTGAGGCACTTCTCCCCCAGCTCTGTGTCACTGTGGGGAGGGATGCGTTCCCTTCAGAGAGCGCTTGAGCACGTCTGGCTCCCAGGACCCCGCGCGAAGCGGAGGAGGGACTGCGGGACGGCCTTCAGGCTCAGGTCCTGCAGGCGTGCACGGCAGGACAGTGACACGCTGAGCAGGACGTTTGAAAAAGACTTCCGTCTCGAGGCCAATTCTGTCGTCTCTTACCTTTAACGACAGCAGCGCAGAGCTGGGAAAGGCCCTCTTTTGTTGGGTGCTCAGCCTTAAATCCATTTCTGCTGCCACCAGTTGGTTTTCAAGTAAAGTCCTAGACTCTACTACATGTGTTCCCAGCACGTGGTAGAGATGGATGGCTTTTATAGAGAAAAGAAATGTTCCCCTTTTACCACTAAAGGAAACATTACACCCCCTCCCAATACACACACACACAAAACAAAAAACACAGACTCACCGCTTCACAGCAATGAGCTATGAGTGATGGAGAGATTTCCAAAATTAGAACTCAAAAGAAAAAGTACCTCCATCCCACAGGATAGTGGTTGATGTTTGTAGACAAACACTCAATTTTTTCCAAATAGTTTTCACCCCTATAACACACACCAGGGTCTCTGCTCGACGGCTGAGCTAGAATGACAAAAATGACAGATAAGGTTCTGACTGCAGAGACTTTCCATGGAGCACATAACCGGGCACAGAGCTTTCCGAGGGCCGTGCACGCTGCAGAGTGGAGACCTGCTGTCTGAGAGCGGGCGCCGGCCCTGGTAAGCACGGACTCCACGTCTCTGGGCGGGGTCCTGCAGCCCGGTGGTCACAGCACGGGAAGACAGCAGTGCCCCACGCACCAGGTGAAGGGCCCCCCAGCAACCGGGCGTCAACCTCAGGCTGAAATCAGAAAACTGATGCCAGATGAAAGGGCTGCTCAGACGGTGATTTTGAGAATCACAGGATTTCAAGCATTTCAAGTCCTCAGCATAAGGCCAAGCTCCTGTGAGCCTTTCATGATTCTCATCTGATTAGAACTTTAGCACCAACCAGGGTCTGGGGCATATGAGCCTTTCAGTGTACATTTGAGGAACTCAGCATATTCATTAATATCATTACCGTGGTGGTTCCCTCTGAGATCTCCCCCCAGAGACCACACTGAGTTCCTGGACACTGATCAGCCACAGTGAGTTGTCAATCCGAGTGCTCAACAGTGACCTCAGAGCACAGAGTTAGCTGCTGTTGTCGAAAATGCGAGCCTACCTCAAGACCCCAGAGTCACTGGTCTGGAAAAGGAGGTGAAAAAATCTGAACGTTGCAATGTGAGGATCAGATCCAACGCAGATAAGCAGAACAGAGGATGTAGCTGTCAATTGTGCTTTGCAAAGACAGAGAGCAAAATCATATTTAATGTCTTCACTGAATAATAAAACACTGAGTATTTGTGAGCACGCCAGATCCTGTAATCCTTTGCTCAAAAAATTGAAGCTCACCTGTTAGTCAGGGCACAGCTCTGTAGGCAGATAAATAAGATACAATGAAGAAAAGCAGATTTAACACCAAGTATTGTGTGGGGTTTTGTCAAGACTGGACCAGGCACAGAAAGTTCAGGTCACACCCAGCGTGAAGTCGGTGCTGGGGTTGGAGTGAAAGCCCCTGATGGCAGACCATAGGCAGGATGCTGGAAAGGGGAGGGTTTGAGCACCTCTGCTCTCTGGCCAGGTGGCCAGCTGGACAGTGGGCAGAAGAATGGGAGAAAGGAGTGAGCGGGTCTGCAGACACTGGTGGAGCTTCAAGGGAACAGCCGCTGGGCAGTAGGTGTGGAGTCAGAGCAGGCGGACTGAAACTAGAAAGTGGCTGGGACAGGCCTGGCGCTGGGGTGAGAGCCCTGTCTGGGTGAGCAGATACAACGAGTCATGTTGAGAGCTGCAGAGAACAAGTCGGGGACCGTGGGACAGCAGAGTACAGTCATCCAGTGGACAGACGGAACCTGGACTTAGGCCATGTGAAGGCTTGCCCAGGGCAAGGACCTGCTGTTCCTTTCTGTCCCCACGCCCAGTACAGTCCCTGACTCCCGTCATCGGCTGTAAGGTATTTATATTAACGTACAAGCAGCTAAGGACTTCTCCCATGGCTCAGCAGTCAAGAATCCACCTGCAGTGCAGGAGACTCAGAAGAGCTGGTCAAGAAGATCCCCTGGAGGAGGAAATGGCAACCAACCCCAGTATTCTTGCCTGAAAAATGCCATGGACAGAGGAGCCTGGTGGGCTACAGTCCATGGGGTCACAAAGAGTTGGACACAACTGAGCGACTGAGCACACACACACACAGATAAGCTAGATAAGCATGCAAATCTAAGATGCTGAGAAAGTAGAAACTGTGTGTTGAGTGCAAGAGAAGGGAAAGGTGGGGTTGAGGGAAGTTAAGGGAAAGTTCGTTAAGGTGTGGTGGTGGCTGGAGCGTGGCTCTAAGATGCGGAGGAGCAGCGGGACGGGTGTGGGAGCCGAGCCAAGGAGCACCAGGTGTGTTCGCAGGTGAGAGGAGCACAGACCTGGAAATACACGGAGTCACCTGAAAATGCTATGAGCTATAAAATGAGCCCGTGAGGCAGCTGGGTAAAAAGTTAGTCACCAAAGCATTACCATTTCATATCTTATCAGATAAACAAAATGCGGGAAAAAAATAAATTTATGAGATGTTCACAAGATACCTATGGAGAAAACTTTGGAAAGTCTGAATGTTCTGAAAGAAAATTTTTCTGCATTGAAGCCACAGTTTACTTTTAGATAGACATCCTTTTGAACTGTGGTGTTGGAGAAGACTCTTGAGAGTCCCTTGGACTGCAAGGAGATCCAATCAGTCCATCCTAAAGGAAATCAGTCCTGAATATTGATTGGAAGGACTGATGCTGAATCTGAAACGCCAATTCTTTGGCCACCTGATGCGAAGAACCAAGTCATTGGAAAAGACCCTGATGCTGGGAAATATTGAAGGCAGGAGGAGAAGGGGATGACAGAGAATGAGATGGTTGGACGGCATCACCGACTCAATGGACATGGGTTTGAGTGAGCTCCAGGAGTTGGCAATGGACGGGGAGGCCTGGCGTGCTGCAGTCCATGGGGTCGGAAAGAGTCAGACATGACTGAGCTACTGAACTGAACTGAGCTGAGACATCCGAACCATGAGGGTGTCAGTTCTACTTGAATTATTTTAAAATGTTGTGAGATCCTGATAAAACATCCATAAGAGCAAAACCAGAAAACGACACCCATAATGCTGCTGTGGAGGAAAAAGAAGGACTAGAGGCACTCTTCACAGCAGATGCTGAAACACACGACGATATCAATGTCACAGCAGCTGAATCGAGTGGACGGAGAAATCAATGGGATAGAGCAAGAAACCCCGAGATAGAGCCACATGTCTACATTGGAGTCGCAGTATATAATAAAGTGTCATTTCATATCACAGAGAAAACCAAGATTCAATAAGTGCCCCAGGGACACGGAGGCCCAATCCAAGCAAACAAAGTTTGGTTCCTACCTTTCAACAGACATCAAAATAAATCCCGTATGGAATATAGCACTAAGTACAAAATAACAGCAAAACAGAATAGTGGAGGAAAATACCAGATGTTCCTAACCACTGAGTGAGAAAGAATGTCTGAGGAAGAAAAACAGAAATCCAGAGGCCATAAAAGAACAGGGTGATACATTTAACTATGCAAAATAGAAGTTTTCCAATGGCAAAGCACCACCAAATAGGCAAAAAGAGAAGTGAACAGGCAGCATATTTATAACATACATCACAGAGAAAACCCTGCCCCCTTAATGTAAAGAGCTTCTGCAAATCAATAAGAGAAAGATTGATGAAAGAGTGGCAAGAGAGGCAGGATGTATGAACAAAAAAGAAATTCAAAAGCGGTAAGAAATAACCCCGAAACACATGGACAAACTTGACCCTATGAGGAATGCAGACTAACACAGTAGGGATACAATTTTTCATGCATTAGATTGACAAACATCTAACATTCACTCACACTCAGAAGTCAGAGTTGAGGATGAGGGTCTGATCAGTCACTCAGATATGGGGGTATCCACACAAGCTCTGTGGGTAACCTAGCAATGACTGTCAAAACTGGAAATGTGTTTCAGTATCTAAAACATACAAGTTCATGGTCCCAGCCATCCCACTTGTAGAGGAGCTTCCTGCAGTCACGGACCTGTGTGTGACGACCCAGGGAGGCAGGGTCATCTCCAGAACATCTCCAGGACAGCTTTGCTCGCCAACAGCTCAAGACAGGGAAGCAGTCTAAATGATGGTTTGCAGGAGGTGGCTTAGGAATGGACGCAACCGCTCAAGGCCGGGAGAGGAGAGAACCTCTCCTGAAGGACATGCAGGACGGCTAACAGGCTTTGACTTTGGGGAGATGAAAGGGCTCTGGGCAACTTTCATCCCATCTCTATGTTATACCATGACCTTGGATTACCTCTTCACAGAAAAACAGTTTTAAGCACTAGTATAAGAGTCGGGCCTGGGGAGAAGATAGAGACCGTTTCCCAGGCGCTGAAGGCAGGTTTCAGGCGTATTCGCTGGGCAGGTCCCCGGGAGGCTCTTTCCTGGGACATGAAGTCTCTGTGTGGATGGGAGGAGGCTGGGGACTGAGGGTGGGTAGCCAGGTGTGCATGCACTGTGCTGGAGCCTCCCTGTGGGTCCACAGCCACAGAAACGTTTAAATCCATCATAGGCTCGGGTTTTTCTCCAAGGGAACCAGATAGGCGTTATTTTGGGGTCCAGAGCCAGGGACTCCTGGAGGACGGCCAGCTGCCCACCAGCTCCTAGGCCGGGGCCCCCGCCCACCGGCGCTCCGAGGCCGGGGGCCCCCGCCGGTGCTCCTACGCCAGGGCCCCCACCGGCTCTTAGGACACTCCTAGGCCAGGGCCCCCACTAGCACTGGGTGTGGGGCTGCAGCTCTCGCAGGAGCTGAGGCTCCCTATGACTCACTCAGAGCAGAGCTGGCTCTCCTGACTTTCCCAAACCCCAACTGTCTCCAGGCTCCTGGACGAGACAGCACTGGGATGAGGTCCCTGTCCCCTCTTCCCTGTAAGATAACCTAAAAGTTTCATTGAAAATATCAAAGTCAGTGAAAAAATGAACTAAGAATGAACAATTTTAATCTGGTGTTTCAATCCACATAGAGAAGTAAAAACACACACAAAAAATCCTTCCAGTTTCTGAAAACCTAAGAAATATTCTATAGTGAACATCTCGCAGGGTCTCTTAGAGGCCCCTAAAAATGGGATTTTAATGAATTGGTTTCTCTGTTCCCAGAGTGTTCATTTAATGTATTTCTCTTTGGTAAAAGGAGAAATATCTCACCCATGATAATCTGTCGTCTATAATCTAATTTCACCCTCAATTTATTCATCTCTGCACCTGAGTAAAATTCTCCCATGGTTATTAACAGATTTCTTAATTGCAACCAGCTTGTAACACGGTAGCAAACACACTAGCAGCTGATCAAGAGAATTCAAACTGTGTGGATCTGTGTTGGTCCAGCAGAAGCTGACTGTGTAGACATTAATACGGGATGGATGTGGAGGACTAGATGCAAACACAGAGAGATGATATAGACAGATGCAGAGGAACCCGCAGGTGCAGATACAGGTGTGCATATTGATGTCGACACAGATGCAGCATACAAGCACATCTCATTTTGCTGCAGTTTCCTTTTGCACTTTGCAGACACTACGCTTTTTCACCTGCTGAAGGTTAGCAGCAACCTTGTGTCCAGCAAGTCTACAAGCACCATTTTTCCAACAACATCTGCTCACTTCGTGTCTCTGTGTCGTATTTGGTAATTCTCACGATATTTCAAACTTGTTCACTATTATTATAATTGTCCTGGTGATCTGTGATCAGTGACTGATGTTACTATAGCAAGAAGATCACAACTCAATGAAGGCTCAGATGGCGGTTAGCATTTTTAGCAGCAAAGTATTTTTAGTTAAGGCACATCCATTGTTTTTACAGACATAGTGCTGTTACACATTTAATAGACTACAGTATTAGTGTAAACATAGCTTTCATAAGCCCTGGAAAGCCAAAAGATTGTGTGTTTTGCTTTATTTCGATGTTCACTTCATTGCCACGGTCTGGAAGTAAAACCAAAATATCTCCCAGGGGAGCCTGAAGGTGGACGTGGATATGAGTTTAGGTTCAGGTTAGGATATGGGAATAGATGATGGGATGGAGACAGGAGTGCAGATGCAGGTGGAGATGGAGGTTTGGGTTAGAGATCAGGGCTTCCCTGGGGGCTCAGAAGGCAAAGAATCCGCCTGCAGTGTGGGAGAGCCAGGTTCGGTCCCTGCATTGGGGAGATCCCCTGGAGAAAGAAACGGCAACCCACTCCAATACCCTTGCCTGGAGAATTCCATGGACAGAGGAGCCTGGCAGGCTACAGACCATGGGGTCAAAAGAGTCAGTCATGACCGAGAGACTAACATTTTCACTTTCATAGATGTTGGTATAGATGCCAGGGACAGAAATATGACTCAGTGGCTGAGCACGCACACACATGTATACCTGTACAGATAACATGCCTAGATGATGAGGTATACACAGATGACACACACATGGGCGGGTGCACATGCAGGGAGAGATGACACAGGTAAATGTGGATACAGGAGTAAGATGCTGGAGGTGGAAATGTAGACATACATGTGGACACTGAGATGCAGGTAGATATGCAACTCTGATCAGTTTCTGTAGCGTTAACAAAGCCCTCCTGGAGGAACCTCAGTCCCTGACAGCCGTCACTCTTGTGACCCTGAACATACGCTACTTCCCTCTGCTCTTGCTGCCTCAAGCCATCGTCTCTGCAATGTTAAAGCCCAGCCAGTGGTTCTCATGCAAGCTTCAGTCCAGCGAAGCAGCCCATCCTCTGGCTTCCCCAGTGTGTCTGTTGGGAAAGGGAGTCCCAGGCGTCCTGGGATTGGCTTCTAGAAACATGGAGGGTGGCAAAACCAGGACCCAAATGCAGCTGGTCGCAGCCCTGCCGTTTTCATCTGGAAGAAAAGCTAGACAAATTCAGAGAAGACACGTTTTATTCACAAATTTTCAGAGCTCCAGAGAGGCAGTGAGAGAAGATGAGGGAGCATGGACATCCCTGCTTCACAGAGGAGGTGACGTGTGACCCGAGCAGATCCCATCTGGGGAGCAGCTGAGCGTGGGCTCCAGCAGGCTGCGAGGTGCCCACCTCCCTCCAAATCGCCAGGCTCTAGTCACTCCTTGTCACCCGCGGTGCACACACACACCCTCAGCTCAGAACACCTGCCACTGGGGCCACAGCTACTGTGCAGACATTCAGGCTGGCGCATGCAAATGCCTCATCTCCACTTCCTTCCTTATCCCTGCCACCACCGTCCCCTCCAGACACACGAGACACACACAGCAGACACCACACACACACCAGGTATACACACCAGACACACACATCGGATACGCATGTAACTACACATAACCACACACACACAAAACACACACAAATGCACACACATTTAGCAGCTTCTCCAAACAATGGGAAATACCTGTTTGTCTAAGTTCATCTCTGAACCTACAGACCCAGTAAATTAGCAAAAATACATATGGATGAGGCTGATACATTTTAATTTTGCAACTAAAGGAACTTGTCAAATACCATAGTTTCACACAGTTTTTATCTTCTTAATTTTTTCCAGCTTACTGAGATATAATGAACAAATAAAAATTATGCATATTTATGCAACAACATGATGTTTTGTGTACACATTCTGTAATGATAACCACAACCAAACTAATTAACACACTCACCACCTCACATAATTACCATCTGTGTGTGTGTGTGTGCTTGTTGTGTGTGTGTTGTGAGAATGACTAAGATCTACTTTCTCAGCAAATTTCAAGTGCATGGTGCATTATTATTGATAGCACCATGTTGCACGTTAGATCTCCAGAACCTACTTCTAACTAGGAGTTTGTGCCCTTTGACCAACATCTAATATTAGCTTAAAACTGAATAGAATTGTGATATTAACTTTGTGTTCCCCTGCCTCATTTTCTCTTCCTTGCAAGGAAAAAAGGATACTTGGCTAATTAAATATTGCTCCATAGAAGGACTCTTTCTATCAATTACTATTTGTGTGTTTGAGTATGTGTATGTATATATTCAGATTCGACAGATCATAGATAGATAAATGATTGGTAGATGGATGGATGGATGCCCGGATGGATGGATGGATGGACAGACAGACAGATAGATACTGAAACAAGTGATAGAAAGACTTCTTCATAGCTATGGCAATAAATCTCCCTACACATTAATTTGACTTATGATGTAGAAAATGCCAAAGTTCTGGAAACTACTCAGGCAAAGAGAAATTCAAATAATAAACCAGTTTATTTTGTGCTGCACCTACCTTTTTTCCAGGCATATTCCAGTAAAGAAGTTAATTTGACAATGGTATGAAGCACAGAAGAGAAATTGGCAAACAGCGTGAGTAATGGCTAACAAGTTGCAAATTAAACACCAAGCCGATAAGCATCACGTAGAAGCAGCAGAATATATCAAAACTTGCTGCGCCTCTAGGGATGGGCTAAATTTGCTGTGCCATATAAAACAGCGCCATTAACACGTCATTGCAAGACTTCCTCCTGGAGGAGATGACTTTGGTGAATGTGGATGTGTTTTCAGCACAACTGTTCAAGTGTAGAGAAGCCCAGGAGCACAGGAGGCAATTGAGCAAGTAGCCGCCTCTCATTCACCCACACGATGGCCGGGACTGGGAGCAGACGGGAGGGTCCGAACTCCGTGTCCTGGGAAGAGGCCATCTGCTGGTCCACTTGCTCAGAAGACAAGACCTATTCCTCTTGATTAATTATAGATGGAGCTGGAATGAGCAAGTCACTCTGGAAAATATGCTCATCTTGACACATAAGAAGCGAGCAATGAAGAGATGGCTTCAGTCTTTCCTTTTCTTTAAACTTCAAACTTGGTCTCAGTATATGAAAAATACCAACCAAAATTTGGCTGCATCCCAAAACAAATGAAAAGTCATTTCCTTGGGAGAAAAACACATAGCCATTTACAGGGTTGAATTCTTCGAAGAGATTTGTGTTACTAAACAGACAGAAATTGCCTAAGTTCAGAAATATATCCATAAATAAAGCATACATCCTCTGGAAATGGATGGGAAGACTGAAACACAGATTGCTAAGAAAGATATGATGAATGACGATAAATATGATATGAATAGAATTAGATGTCTGATTCAAATTTATTTCTAGGAGTAGCAAGTAAAAAATACAGGCTTAATTCACTATTAAACCTTCTTAATCTAATTTTTAATATATCAAGACATTCTTAACCTCATTCTCAGTATACCAAGACATACCTAATACCCATTTCTCAGGATTGTTCTCAGGGTTAAATGAACTAACATGTGTAAACCATCAAGACTAGAACCTGTTACATAGCTGGTGGCAATAAATGAAACTTGAGAAACTTTCAAATACGAACTACTGTGGTTTGACCTGAGTAAAGAACCGTGAGAAAGGCTCCAGGAGAGCTCGGGACGCCCTGGTGAATTATGTCCTTTATCAGAGTCTAAGGTTCTTCTCTTAGGACTATGATGAGTCAAAGCTTTCAGGCATCAAACAAACATCGCCATGACTATTTGAGGACCTCAGAGAAAGTGTCCCAGGTAAGTGAGCTGCTTGTAGAGCATCCATCTTTGCTCCATGAGAAAAGTCCCAAGACAATCGTAACACATCCTTAATGAGGAGTACATTGGCAGACAGCATATAATGTCCATTTCTCACCAGACAGGAGCCCAGGGCTTATACATATTTCTAAACCCCGTCCTGCTAAGGAGAAGGCAATGGAACCCCACTCCAGTACTCTTGCCTGGAAAATCCCATGGACGGAGGAGCCTGGTAGGCTGCAGTCCATGAGGTCGCTAAGAGTCGGACACGACTGAGCGACTTCACTTTCACTTTTCACTTTCATGCATTGGAGAAGGAAATGGCACCCCACTCCAGTGTTCTTGCCTGGAGAATCCCAGGGACGGCAGAGCCTGGTGGGCTGCCATCTATGGGGTCACACAGAGTCGGACACGACTGAAGTGACTTAGCAGCAGCAGCAGCAGTCCTGCTCAAAGCTAAGGCTAGAGGCATGTGATAGACCATTGATTCCATTTCCTTGGGCTTATGTCCCTAAAACCTTCCAAACAGAAGTAAGCTGCAGAGACATCCTCTCAATTAAGCTGGAGAATTCTCAAAATATTCCATAATCTGTGTCAGCAGCACCTGGCGTGTACTTTCCAGCTGAACTGGAGAAACCCTTTCCCTGAAAATCCTGGTGTGCTCACCAGCCCTCTTGGAGTCATTAGCAATCTGTCAGCACAGAACAGATCTCAGCATGTCTTGAGGAGGTGAACTTTATTAAGTCTAGATTCTAGATTAAGCCATGTCACTTAATCTAATGGGTCTAGATTAAGCCATGTCACGTGTTCCCTTCATAGAGCTTAACATACTCTAACGCCTTGTCTGGCTTCTTCTTGGGCCCCTCTGAGAGCAGAGCATGCCCCCTCCATGCCTGAAAGATACCTGAGAGATGCTAAGCACTCCTGGCTCATCTCCACTGGCCCACCAGGAGTGACCACTCAGCACAAGACTCTGGGAAGCAGGTGATGATGTCTGATACAGACTGATTCCAAAGAAAAGCATAGGATGGTTTCAGGCTAAAATGCTTGCTATTTTCAGAACAGCATTGACCTTCCAATGTGGGGGGGAAGGCATGCTAAAACAGGTGAGAGAAATGCAAAGCAAAGCACATCCACCTTCATCTCTTTTTAATGATTCTATCCCTGACTACAAACAATCAAAGGGCCTGATAGGAATGGACGGTTGACAAAATATTGGTGGGAAAGGAGTGCTTCTAGAAAAGATCTAAAGAAAGGAATGATTGATGAAATATACATTTAATGTATTTGACTCCAACCCCATTAGGCTGACTTGAACCACATTTCCCTGTGTAAACTGATGAACAGAAACTGCAACCAGAGCCATAAGGGCAGCCCTTCAAATGGATATTCCTGCAGCCGGTAACCCAGCAAGACCAGGATTCCAGCCTCATCAGACCGCGGCTGCTCAGCCCACATGTCATTTGTCAAAAATGACTCTCTCTTTATCAAAACGGAAAATTCACTGCTTCTCCCTATTTCCTTCTGCTTGACTTTTTTTTTCCTTGAAAAGAAGAGATAAATCCCAGTAGCACAATTAAAGCACTAGCTAAATATTACTTTGTTGGGCTTAACGATAGATTACAATGTGTGCATAATGACCCACTTCTAGTAATATCATCTGATTTAGTGAGGGAATCAGAGGCTGCCATATGTTCACCAGCGAGGTCTCAGAGTCGCTTCTTCTCCTCCGTGATGGATCAGCCAACTGCTGCAAGGATGATGCCGTTTGGTCAGGAAGCCTCGTCTGAGCACCAGGCACTCAGAGTCTTAGCCGTGACACACAGTTCATCAGACGGCTTCCCAAGCGCTCAGCAGGTGAGGTAAGCACCGTCGCCTGCCTGTGGGAAGTCCCTTTACTGTTATAAACCAGTTCACACATCTTCTAAATATTTATTTACCCAACTGTATGCTGATTAAAAAAAAAAAAAAACAGAAAAAAAGATTCTTAGGGTTGAACACAGAATTTTTTTAACAAATCACAGCTCCAAAAACTGACCATAACTGCTCTTTCATGTTAATGGAATGAAGTAATCATTTTGTTTTTAAATCAAAATTTAAATGTTGACTCTGGAAAGTTCCATTTCAGAATAAATATAAATGAAAACTGTGTTACCAAGACATAATATCAATCTTAGCTTTGTAAGACAATCTACTGATCCATTTAAGTCCATATTCACAAAGAAATAAGAACAGTTATTGACTTAATCAAACAGTCTCGATAATATTATGTCATCACCATGCAAGTTATTTCATATATTTAGCAAAAATTGAAATAACACTTACTTCCCTCAAGAATGGAAAATGTGTGTATGGTGTATTATCATTTGTGTAAGAAAGCAAGCCTGTGTTAATAAATAATTTTATTCACAAAACAAAAATGGAAGGGTGGACCACAAAACAGGAATAGTAGGGGAGATATACTGTTCATGGGGTTCTCACAATGGAAACAATGACAGACTTTATTTTCTTGGACTCCAAAATCACTGCATATGGTGACTGCAGCCATGAAATTAAAAGATGCTTGCTCCTTGGAAGAAAAACTATGACCATCCTAGACAGCATATTAAAAAGCAGAAACATTACTTTGCTGACAAAGGTTCATCTAGTCAAAGATACGGGTTTTCCAGGAGTCATGTGTGGATGTGAGAGTTGGACTATAAAGAAAGCTGAGCACCGAAGAATTGATGCTTTTGAACTGTGGTGTTGGAGAAGACTCTTGAGAGTCCCTTGGACTGCAAGGAGATCCAACCAGTCCATCCTAAAGGAAATCAGTCCTGAGTATGCATTGGAAGGACTCAAGCTGAAGCTGAAGCTCCAATACTTCAGCCACCTGATACGAAGAACTGACTCATTGGAAAAGACCCTGATGCTGGGAAAGATTGAAGGCGGGAGGAGAAGGGGACGACAGAGGATGAGATGGTTGATGGCATCACCGACTCGATGGACATGAGTTTGAGCAAGCTCTGGGCTTTGATGATGGACAGGGAAGCCTGGCTTGCTGCAATCCACGGGGTCACAGAGAGTCAGACACAACTGAGCGACTGAACTGAACTGGAGGGAGATATACAGCAGAGCCTTGAACACAGTGGGTTTGAACTGTGTGAATCCATTTCCATGTAGATTTTTGCCAGGGAATGTGAAAGTGCACATGGCCCACAGTTGGTTGAATCCACGGCGCCTCGGACAGCAAGGGCCAACCTCAAAGTTATACTTGGATTGTTGACTATGAGGGTTGGCACCCCAACCCTGGCTTGTTCAAGGATCAGCTGCATTTTGAAATATCAACCTTACTTTGGAATAAAGTGAATATTTTAAATGATAATAGATCATAGTTTGTTTTAAAATATAAATCCCAAACTATTAAAAAAAATTAAAAATCTGAGGTTAGAAGTGTAGACGTCAGCTGTGAGCTCCCATTCAGAGCACAAGGTCTGAACCTACCATGTTGATGCCTGAAGAATAAAAGCAGAAACATCCTGCAGAGGATTTTAACAGGACCAGAGAAGGTAATGGCACCCCATGGCAATGGCACCATGCGGTCGTGAAGAGTCGAACACGACTGAGTGACTTGACTTTCCCTTTTCACTTTCATGCATTGGAGAAGGAAATGGAAACCCACTCCAGTGTTCTTGCCTGGAGAATCCCAGGGGTGGGGGAGCCTAGTGGGCTGCCGTCTATGGGGTCACACAAAGTCGGACACGACTGAAGTGACTTAGTAGTAGTAATAGTAGTAGTAGGATCTATGCACACAGCATACATAATGTCCAAGATAAACACGAAAATAAGAGACACATCAAAAACCAGGATAAAACCAGTCACACAGTCAGCAAATACAAAATGAAACATGACACAGATGCCAGAACCCTGGGCGGAGTACTAACAACAGTGAATACATAGCAATGATTCATAAAATAAAGGTAAATACCCATGAAAAAAAAATGAAAATGAAGACATTCTCAGCAGAGAAGCAGGATTAAAAAAGGAAACTAAAAAAAAAACAAACAAAAAAACATTAACTGAAAAATAGAATGTCTGAAAAGACAAATTCACTGAATGGACACAGCAGAATGGAGCTGATGGAGGAAAGCTCTGTCTTTCACCTAGACCACAGACCAGGAAAGACTTCCGAGTTGAAATAGAGAGAGGAAATAAAGATCAACAGAGCCTCAGAGACCTGGGGTTGGGGAGGGCGGGGGGTGGCAATTAAAAAAAGCAAATAAAGTAGAGACACACGTCACTGAAGTCCAACCAGGGGGAGAAAATGAGAGAGAGACACAAAATAGCGTTTGAGGAAATAAAACCTCAAATCATACCAAGTTTGATGAAAAACATACATTTACAGATTTAAGAGGCTCAGCACATCCAAACAGAATAAAATCAAAGAAAACAACACCTGGTCACATCACAGTCAAGATGCTAAAGGCCTAAGACATAGAACAATAACTTGGAAAGAGCTAAAGAAAGCAGACCAGCTGTCTAAAGGGAAAAGGGATTTGAATGACCTTGGGTTTCTCATCAGAAACCAGAGTCCAAAGAGCTAAAATTGCTTGGTTTCAATTGATCAGTTAGACTTGATCAAATTTAAAGACTTTGTTCTTCAAATGCCACCATAGGGAAAGTGAAGATGCAGTCACAGATGAGGAGAAGATTTTACCAAAACACGGATATCAGGTAAAGGACTCATGTTCAGAATGTTTAAAGTACTTTCCCAAGTCAGTAATAAAGACACCATCAGCCCAGTAAAGATTGGACAGAAGGTTTGAACAAACACTTCACAGAGGGTCTTTGTGAGGGAGGACATGTTCACACTGATCTGAGGGAGAGTCAGCTTATCCTGGTTCCCAGGCCAGCAGTGCTGGTGAGAGCTGGACCTCTGACCACCGATAGGGCAGCCCTGCAAGTCAGGATGCTGAAGACTTGCTGACCTGAGGCAGCAGAGAGCTGAATCTGGGCATCCTAAGGAAATGCCAGCCCAAGTCCAGGATGTTCTTGTGACCTTTGGGTGGGGCTTGCTACTTTTGAGAAATACTCAAAAGTAGTTTTAAATGATTGGCTGATATTGGGAATCATGTCTAAGAATCTCCCTGATTTGGGATCCTCAGTTTCCAAGGCAAAGCCTTCAAAATTGCCCTCATTCCCAGGAGGACCAGCTGTTGTCCTCATCCGACCTGGGACCCATGTGGGACCTGGATTGTAGTCAGAGCTGTTGAGGGAGAAGGAAGCATCAGTGTGGATCTCCATGTACTCAGCTTCTGCTGGTTTCAGCGCTGATGGCTCTCAACTCAGAAGAAAGAGCCAAGAGTGAAAATTATTTTCGATGCTTAAAAAGCTTTTCAGTTAGTGGACAGGGACCATTTCTGAAGCCATGTCTTGGTTCTGCTAACCTGCGGCCTCTCAGCGTTGGCGTCTCTCCTGGGATTCAGCCTTAAGTAAAGCAGTGCTCTGGTCCTGGCCGCTGCCCGTCCCACCATTGCTGGCTCCACCTTGGCCATTTGTCCGGTTGCTGTTAGAGCTGGTGAATATCCTGCAAGTAGCTTGAACTTGCTTTATGTCCAATGCAGGTGTGAAAGTGTTAGTCACTCAGTCGTGTCCGACTCTGCAACCCCATGGACTGTAGCTCACCAGGCTCCTCTGTCCGTGGGATTTCCCAGGCAAGAATACTGGAATGGGTAGCTGTTTCTTTTCCAGGGGATCTTCCCGATCCAGAGATCGAAGTCAGATCTCCCAGAACACGGGCAGATTCTTTACCATCTGAGCCACCAGGGAAGCCCTATATCCTGTAAGTTTGAGGCAAGTAACAGTTGTGAAGTGTGTTCCTGCTTCTTTCTTGGGCCCTACTTAGTCTGAAAGAATAAGAAGTGAACAAATAAATATTTTCCCACAGTTATTTCTTGCAGTAATTCTTTTAAAGGATGAGATCGAACATCTCCCTACAAAATACTTACTACAAGAGACAGAACCCTTCTTAAAATAATTTTCTCAGTAAGACTGATAAGTTCAGTCATGTAGAAATAGAGTAGGAAGTCAAGAAGAAAGAACCATGCGATATTTGGAGAGACTCCTTGGGAAGGAAAACGCTTGTGCTGCACTGGAGACAATAGAGTCAGTTATCAACTGGCAAAGCGCTGAGGCTATCAAATCAATAACGGATGAGATAAGAGCAGGATTTCTCCCGGAAACAAGAGCAAAAGATAGAGAAATCATAGCTGAACGGATGGCAGGACTTAGGAAACGTTACTTTCAATGTAATTTTCAATAACGGATCTTAAAGGCAAATCACTTAACGAAAACAACCAACAAAAGAAGTGAAAATCTTTCCCTCTGGCCTGAATTGTGTCCCCTCCTGAAATTCAGAGGCTGCACGTCTAACCCCCAGCAGCTCAGAATGGGCTATATTTGAAGATGAGGCGGTTAAAGAGGTGACCAACGCTGCACAGCACAGGGGGCTCTACTCAATACTCCGTAATAACTTACATGGGAAGAGAACCTAAAAAGGAAAGGATGCGTGTGTACGCACAGCTGAATCACTTCACTGTGCACGTGGAGCTAACACAACACTGTAAAACAACTATACTCCAATAGAATTGTTTAAAAGTAACCACACGATTAAATAAGAACAAGGCCGTTAGGGCAACCCAAACCCAACCTGACTGGCATTCTTACAGAAGAGAGCATTCGGACCGAAGACCCCAGAGGTACCTGCTCACAAAACCACGGGAGAACGCGGCAGGAAGGCGTGTCTGCAGGCCAAGGGGAGAGGCCTCGGGAGAAGCCAGCCCCCTGGACACTTGGTCCTGGACGTCTGGCCTCCAGGACTGGGACAGAATAAATGTCTGCTGTGTAAGCTCCAGGCATACTAATAAACGTTCCTTAGTTTAAAAAAACCATCTTTAATCTGCCAATCAAAAGGGGTCACTAAGCTAAAAAAGAATGCAGCACCTGGACATATCCTAATAAAATTTCAGAAACTTTTAGGCAGGAAAATATAACCTACTAACTAACCTTGTAGTTTTGTCTCACAGCACCAGGCACTAGAATTTAAGAAAGAACCATCTGTAGGATTTTGAGATTAAAATATTGTTAAGTTAAAAAAAAAAATACTCAGGTTACATCCAAATTGATTGTCCTTCATGTGGAAGGAAAAACAGAGAGAGAGAAATTGAGAAAAGGCATCACAGACAAGCAAATACTCATAAGCCACTTTTCCTGTACTTCAAAAGTAGATGTTGTTGTTATTTATTGACTAAATAGTATCCAACTCTTCTGCAATCCCATGGACTGTAGCCCGCCAGGCTCCTCCATCCATGGGATTTCCCAGGCAAAAATACTGGAGTGGATTTCCATTTCCTCCTCCAGGAGATCTTCCTGAGCCAAAGATTGAACCCGTGTCTCCTGCACAGGACCAGGGAAGTCCCCTCAAAACTACATAAAATTAAAACCTCAAGCGTAGCAAAGTCACAGTATAACAGAACTAGCTGTAAGCAGAGAAACCACTAAAACAGAGATCAATTTAAACATCATATAACATGAAATGTAATTAAAAGAAAAAAAATTAAGGAAAAAGATACAATTTTAAATGGGTAATTGAATAATATTCTGGCTCTAAAATCCTAAATTATGTTAACACATGCTGATAAGTAAGAACAAGAACCAGAAGTATTGTGAATCTGTAAGTAGAGGTCAACGTATTAACTCTTATCTTTAATTTCATAGGAGGTGCAAATTAAGTTCAAATGTTTTTAGACATAAAAACTAACACCTGTATAATATAAGCAGAATATAATTTTCCATTTGCCACACAGAACTCAGAAACCCCAATGCTGAACGTGGGTCTGTTTGAATCCAAGTCTGTGTCCTCGGCCCACAGTCGCCAAATGTAGCAAATAAAACACAGGCTGCCTGGTTACACCGAATCTCAGACAAGGACCAAGACACTTTCTAGGGTGACTGTGAACCATGCAGTGTCTGGCGTCCAGTTTTTATCTGGCAGCAGGGTCCGGCCAGGAAAGACGAATCCTAGGAAAACATACGCCCCTCTAAAGCCAGAGTGCGCCCTAGAATTTGTGAAAACGGCCACTCTGGTTGCCTCTCACCCTGGAATTCTTCGGACTCAGACGATGTTCTCTGAGGTGGGGTCAGCTGTCCGGGTCCCTTTGCCCTGGCCCCTCTTAGGGGGCGCGTGCTCAGTTTTCCAAGCAAGAAAAGGAAAGTTTGAAAAAGTGTAAAATCAAGTGTCAAAACAAAAATTCTAGCAACTTTTCTCTGAAAATGCAGATACTGGCTGCTTTACTTCCAAATGGAGACCCCATGCTGCAAGACTTGGAAACATGTCTGTTTTCTTATTTTGACATTGAGCTCTGAAATAACACTGTTAAGTGTTAATTTATTTATTTTTTTTTTTTAGAAATTGGCTTTTAACACTAGACAGCTGGAAACTCTAAAAGGTTAGCCTAGATCTGATACACCCACTTGAACGACAAATGCCAAGTTTCCATCAAAACTTTTCATAGGTCAATGAAGCAATTATCCTAGGAACCAAGACTGTGATTATCTGAGGTGGCGAAGTGCACAGAAGCTATAGGACAAGGTGGGGCTTTCTCGTGCTATTGAGGGAGTTTCTTCCTAGAAACACCAGAAAGATCTTTAATTTCGACAGCCCAGCTTGCAGGCAGGTCCCAAGAGCAGCCAGGTGGTCACAACAGGAGCCTGGACCAGGTGACCGAGGTTGCAGGCAGGGGGCAGAGGGTGCGTCTCTAAATTGAGTCTGACTCGACAAAAACAAGTTTTCTCACGGGGAAGGCTTTTCCAAGTCTGATAAACTGTACTGGGAGCTCATGAGTGCTCATTTGAGTGACTGCTAATCTGAAAAGAATTGTTTTGAGAAGATAAAATGCAAGTGAAACAAGGTCAGGTGATGTGAAAGGTGGCCGTCTATTCACAGTGAGATGAGCATGGTCCAGCAATGGGCAGTATTCCCCTCGACTCTCTGCAAAGTCAAGCAAAGACGGAGTTTTGCAAAATTAAGTGTGAGGAGGGAGGAGATGGCGGGAGCGGGAGATAGATCATAGCCAAGGAACTGGCAGCTCAGTTCAGCTCAGAGGAAATCTTTGAAGCCTTGATGGCAAACCACGCTTTTCAGCATCCTTCTTTCTGGTCCTTTCTCTGATGGTGAAGCTTCTGATTTCCACCATATGGAGTGGAGGGCTTCCAGGGTTTGTGCTGGAAAACGAGCGTCGTGCTTGAAGAAGCACCACCCATTCTGGGTTCAGGGCATTGTGTAACGGTAATGAGACCCTGACTCGCTCGGCTCCCAGGACTCCTCAGAGCCCCCCGAAGCTGAGCCCAGAAGCCCCGACCGGCGCTGCTGTATAGGAGGAGCCAGGAGGAGCCAGGGACGCGGGCTCAGGGCGGCAGGAGGGGCAGGCAGGCCCTACGTGCTCCCAGGGTAGCGGGACCGTTGTCAGGGGGCGAGACCCCAGCAAGGCCGTGTCACATCAGAGCTGTCTCTGCCGGGCCTTCCACTCGCTTAGATGAGCCCCACTGTCTCCGGATATGAACATATGGCCACACGCACTCCTCACAATATGTTATAATATTTATTATGCCACCACGCTGTGCCAAGTTAAAACTAAGTGACATAAATTCTGTGGAACACATATGTTTTTATAAGAGTGTCTCTGACACCATCTTCATACCTTCATCCGATCAGATCACGGGTCCTTGCTGGGAGATAAGAACAGTTAAGTTCGGGTGAGCTGCTCCAGTCTGGCTCCTCCCCTGGCAGGGCCGTGCAGGACACAGGGATGGAGGCTGAGGCAGGAACGCGGACACAGGACGAGGACTGCCCTGGGCATCTGAAGAGGAAGGAGAAGACCACGGATGAAAGACTCGTGCTGGCGTACTTGCAAGTGAACCGGGTAGAAGCAAAACCACAGAAGACTTACTAAAAATTATTCTGTGGGACTTTCCTGGTAGTTCAATGGTTTAAAACTCCACGCTTCCACTGCAGGGGCACAGGTTCAATCCCTGGTCATGGAACTAAGATCCCACACGTGTTGTGGTAAGGCCAAAAAAAATTATTTTGTGCCACCAGAGAAATATAACATCTTGAGTGTTTTGTTGCATATTCTTCCAGATTTTTTTTCCTATTTGTATGTAGATGATAAATAGAGGGATGCTTGATAGATACACAGACAGGGCTTATATGCATAGATACACAGCATGCACGCATGGAGATGTTCTACACCTTATTTTTCATTCAACAGTATATCTTGCACGTGTTCCTGTGTTAATAAACACACTGGACTCAGTTTTAATAGCCGAACAGTTTCTGTGTCATGCTACACCGTGTAATTGCTTCACACCACTCCCCTCTCAGGGACTATTTATAATTTTTCTTAAATCCCTACCTGTTCTAAAGAACGGTGCATGCTCACAATAAAGCTTCTCCAATTCTGTATTTAGAAAGCGAACATCCATGTATCTGGCTAATTATTTTCTCTGAGTACGCTTCTGGAGGCAGCGTCGAGGTGGATGTGAGGCTCACATCGAGGCTGCGCGGGCTTGTCGCCCACGTGTCCTGGTCAGTGCGTGCATCCCCCAGCCCAGTGCTGGGCTCAGGGCACTGGGAGGACTGGTCTTGTGTCTGTGCACAGCAAACATCACGCTTGCAGGGCCGTTAATTCCTGTTCATCCCAAGACTGACACTTACATGGGCCCAAAAGACGGAAAAGCAGGAGCAAGAACTTGCCAATGGAGGCAGCAAACATGGAGCCAGACTGAACTGAGTGTCTGTAGCTGCTCGTCCTCTGAGCTGGGACGATGACACCTGGCACACGCGTGTCGGGTAACCTGATCGTAGGGTCAATCATGCCACGTGAACAGCACTGGGAAGGTTCCAGGGAATGTTCTAGAAACTCAGCAAGAGGCACATGGACGTTTCGAGGAAGTTGGGGCAAATAGACAAGCTAAGTCCCGGCCAACCACCATTTCTTCCTGCTTCTCTTACTAAGGCCCAGTCTCTAAGTTTTGGCTCCCCAGGTGGTGCAGTGGTAAAGAATCTGCCTGCCACTGCAGAAGAGATAAGAGGCCCAGGTTCAATCCCTGGGTTGGGAAGATCCCCTGGGTGAGGGCATGGCAACCCACTCCAGTATTCTTGCCTGGAGAATCGCATGGACAGAGGAGCCTATGAGGCTACAGTCCATGGGGTCGCAAAGAGTCAGACATGATTGAGCATGCACACACACTCAAGTTCTGAATAAAGAGAATTTAGGGATTACAGTAGCAGGCAGAAGTCGAATACAGTTTCAGAAAAGACAGAGATGGGTGCTTCTCAGAGTTGACTGAACTCTCAGCTCTCTGTGGCTCCATCATCTCCTGATGAAATCAGCGTCACTGAGCAAAGCCGGCCACTGCATTGTCAGCTGTCAGGCCCCCACTCCACCCCCCGCAGGGTCCCTGCACAGGTTGATACCTTCGGTATCCACCAGCCCCGGTCTGACGCTGAGGATCACAGGCCTTCTAGACCACCGATTTCCAGACGTCTTTCAAAAACTATGGACATTTCTCCTTTTTTTCTTTTAGAAAGACTGTAGATATTTTTCCCCCTGCCTCTTGAGGTAGCTCCTTAAAGAAATACAATCAGAAAGTTGCTAATTGCTTTTTTATTTTATAGTGGCATCTCTGATTTTATTTTCCTCTGGCAGTAAAGTATTATTAAAAGTTGTTTGATTTGGTTTTTTTTTCACATCTAAATGTTTCAACAAATGCTCATTTAAGAGCTGTTTACTGTGCTTTCTCTTCTCCTAAAAAGTTCACGTTGAAAAAATAAAACGGCCTACTCAGAAAGATTTCTGTGTTCCCACTTCCTTCACAGTAAGACAGTAATTTCTGAGTTTCAGAGCTGGAGACGTAATACTATTTGTTGTTACTCTGTGTCTCAAAAGCCGGTGCTTAGGCAGTCTTGACTCACGCTGTGCTCAGCTGCCCTCGGGGGACACTGTGTTAAACTGTGAGGTGAGAACAGGAAAATGGCCCTGGGGCTCTGTGATGTGCAGGCGTGTCCAGGGCCAGGCCACCTGCTCTCAGGTCAGAGAGCCTGTCACGAACCCGCAGGAGAAGAGACCGCTGACCTGCCTGGATTATGGCACTTTCATGCTTTCCTCATAAGTCAGTCAGTAAAGAATCTGCCTACGATGCAGGAGACCTGGGTTCAATTCCTGCGTCAGGAAGATACCCTGGAGAAGGAAACGGCAGCCCATTCCAGTACTCTCGCCTGGAAAACCCCATGGACAGAGGAGTGTGGCGGGCTACAGTCCATGGGATCACAAGAGTTGGACACGACTTAGTGACTAAACCACTGTGGAGATTCAGTATCGATTATGAAAACGCCTGTAAAACCCGTTGTTGGATGGTGTTATGGTGAAATGAGGGATCTTTACACTCAGGAGATGAGAACTGCTCGCTAAAGAAGAAATCAGAAAGTCCCTGAAGTGTACAGATGTCCGCCGTGGTCTCCTCACTCATCTCCACAATTCTCACATCTCTCTCACCCTTGTCTGGTCTTTGCAGTCCTGGAGCCCAGTCCCAGCTCGGCAACCCCAAGGGCTTGGTCCACAGACAACTCCCACCCAACACAGCTTCCTCCCTCTAAATGCACTTCTTACCTCTGTGGAGTCCATTCAGGCCTCTCCCCCAGCCCCTCCACCTGGTGCTGGTCGAGCCCCGGTGTGCCTGGAACCCAGGCTTCACCTCCTTCAGGGGCCTTGTCTCCATGGTTCTTGACCTCACTTGACCCTGAGACACAACTTCAGGTTCTCTCCTCACCCCTCAGATACAAGCCGGCTCCACTCCATTTCTCTTCCCGGCTCCTGAAGACCCAGGCCAGCCCTACTGACTCTCTCAACCAAGACTGCAGCTCACTCTGCAGGTCGTGAACAGCGAGGGAGGCAAACACATCCCATCCTGGGGAAAGTCAGCCTCGCCTGTCAGGTTCCCCAGGCCACTGAGGTCGGGGGCTTCTCACAGAGCTGGCACACACGCTCACGCCATGTTCATATTGCGACTTTCAGCATCAAAGGAATCCACTGAGGTCGGGGCTTCCCACAGCACCCAGCACCCTCACACCATGCTCCTTTTCTGACGCACGGGTGACAAGCGCATGTGGGACTTTCAGTGTCACAGAAAGTTGCTGAGGTTTGTGGGGAACACTTCTCTCTAAAATGAGTGACTCTTCACTCCCATCCTTTTGATCGGAAACAGAAGTTTCTTCCACCAAACAAGTCCTGTCACCCATGATCCTGCCTCCAAGCCCAGTTCAGTTCAGTTCAGTTCAGTCGCTCAGTCGTGTCCAACTCTTTGCGACCCCATGAATCGCGGCACGCCAGGCCTCGCTGTCCATCACCAACTCCTGGAGTTCACTCAAACTCATGTCCATCAAGTTGGTGATGCCATCCAGCCATCTCATCCTCTGTAGTCCCCTTCTCCTCCTGCCCTCAATCCCTCCCAGCATCAGACTTTTTTCCAAAGAGTCAGCTCTTCGCATGAGGTGGCCAAAGTACTGGAGTTTCAGCTTTCAATCCTTCCAAAGAACACCCAGGACTGATCTCCTTCGGGATGTACTGGTTGGATCTCCTTGCAGTCCAAGGGACTCTCAAGAGTCTTCTCCAACACCACAGTTCAAAAGCATCAGTTCTTCGGCGCTCAGCTTTCTTCACAGTCCAACTCTCACATCCATACATGACCACTGGAAAAATCATAGCCTTGACTAGACGGACCTTTGTTGGCAAAGTAATGTCTCTGGAATGGGTGAATTTAACTCAGATGACAATTATATCTACTACTGTGGACAGGAATCCCTTAGAAGAAATGGAGTAGCCATCATGGTCAACAAAAGAGTCCTGAATGCAGTACTTGGATGCAATCTCAAAAACGACAGAATGATCTCTTTTCATTTCCAAGCCCAGAGGGATCATCAAACGATTTCTTGGAAACTCCCTCCCCTGGTGAGCAGCGGTGGGAGGGGGCGGCAGTGGGGCACAGCAGGAAGCACCCACAGCACGCCAGGAAGTCAAGACAGGTCCTGGGTGGGGAGGGGCCAGATGGAATGTGAAGTGGTGTTAGGGCTGCTGGAGAAATGCAAGGAAGTGCGTGTGTAAAGGTGCAGAGAGAGCAATGATGGAGACTGTGCTGGGACCCCAGATGTGCTGGCGCAGACGGAGCGGGAACAGGGGGGACGCTCGAGTGGATGGAGGGCTGGAGCCTTGGGTTCTGGGTGAGAACGCTCCGACTTGACCCACTGGAATAGGGACTGGGTGGGGAAGAACTGGGAATGAGTCTTAGACTCTGGAGCGATCTCACAGTGGGGCTGAGTGGGAAATGGCAGGGCAGGGAGACCATGGAGTCAGTAAACGGACTCCTCCATCCATGAAACTCTCATCCTAAAGGGCTTTCACATCTCCATTAAAGCATAGACCCTACTTCTCTCTTTTGCTTCCTGACAAAAAACCTTACAAAGAATATATCCATGGACATTTTCTTTCCAACCATTTCCTCACCACACTCCTGGAATTCCACTTCCAATACGAACATTAGAACTGTAGCTTCTGCTGAAACCTGGTGCTCCTTTTCTGAGGCTCACTCCACATGGTGCGGCTGGTGTGGTCGCCAGCCCACGGCCGGGAGGTCTTGCTGTCCTGCGGGTCCTGCTGAGCACAGAGCATCCGGGGCATCCCCAGGAGTGTGAATTCCACAGGCCTTGGACTCAGACAGACACGGGCTTGTTGCCAAACCTCTCAGAAACTTGGTTTCTTCATTTGTCAGCAGTAAGGGGATTACATGAGACCACATACACACACACACACACTCTCTCTCACACACACACTCACTGACACTCACACATACACACACACTCTCACACATACACACACACACCCCAGAGCTCCCAGCACTGACCGACCACTTGGCCCGGGGTGAATTCATCCTCTCTGCAATTTTCCGGACAGAGGCACAAGGTAACCAAGTTGATCCTGATACAGGAGAGTCAGCCCCTGCTGAATCTGTAAAGATTTTTCACTGATCTGTAAAGAAATAAGAACTATAAGAACAAAAATCTAAAAATGTTGAAAAATGTTGCTTGTTTTACAAAAACATGGTGATAATAGATCACATTTGGTGTTTTCAATATCTATTTACTGTTTTTAGTTGAAAAGATTTAAAACTTTGTTGAATCTTTATCAATCAGCTTTTCATTTTTTATTTCACTTTGTTATGAAATTCAAAATTTTGAGAAGGTATGTGAGAATGACTAGATTCTCTGATCCCCAGTAATTTTTTTTATTTCCTTTGACAGCTTTGAAAGCTGGTTTTACTCTTATACTAAGTGGTGTCCAACTCTTTTTCAACACCATGGACTGTAGCCCAGCAGGCTCCTCTGTCCATGGGATTTCCCAAGCAAGAATACTGGAATGGGTGCCCATTTCCTCCTCCAGGAGATCTTCCCAACCCAGGGATCAAATTCAAGTCTCCTGAATTGGCAGGTGGAGTCTTTACCACTGAGCCACCAAGGAAGCCAGAGATTTACTATTAAAACTCTATTTTCAAATGAAATAACAGAATCGGTCAGAAAGAAATCAGCAACATTTATTGCCTTGATGAATCCTCCTCTCTGTAACAAAAAATGAAGTCAAAAAATGAGTGGAGAAAGATGGAGAACTGAATTAATTGTTTGATGTGTCCTGAAGCCGCTACCCACTGCAAGCTTCTTACAGAACTTTCTATGTGTTTACAACTTCAGTAATAATTTTTAAAGATTTCTGTGCTAGGAACTATTCTAATGTATTTTCTTTTATATATCCCAGAAATTAAAAAGAACAACAGATAGGCATGTGGCTGTCACCAATAAGTCTATATTTCATGAAACAATCAGATCACTGTTCAAATTCCCAAGAACCAAAGTAAGGTCTGTAGAACTAATCAGATTCTTCCCTCCATGTGTCAAATTTAGCCTTAGGATCTAGTCTGATGGGAAACCTATAAGTCATTTCTGGACCCATGAAGCTGCTGTTTTGTCTCCAACACCTACCTTGCCAAAGGAATTATTTACTGGATGTAAATAGTGCCTAAAGGTGTCATTTGACTACTGTACTGTCAAGCTGAATTATTCATTTCCATTTGCAAAAAACACCAAAAATGCAGTAAACAGATGTTGTTTGCAGGGGACAAAAGAAAGCAAGAAAAATAGTAGGAATGTAAGAAGATATTTAACATACTTATGAAGTTGCTGTATATTTTTTGTGTTATTTGTGGGAAATCAAATTCATTTGACTAATCAAAGATTATAGTGAGTTATCACATGTAATGTAGATGGATGACAATTTTTCAAAGAGATGTGACATCATAGATGTTAAGTTACATAACTGGTGTAGCGTCATAGACCTAAAGCTAGGCATCACCAGACCTGTGATGTCAGAGAAGTAAATTATTGAATATAATTTAATCATCTGTTGTTCACTGGTATATGCACACAGAGAATGTCACCGCGGCAAAATTTTCATTGAGGTGTATTTTGAAAAATGCCAGCGAGGAGAACTCCAGCTGGCAAAACTCCAGCTGGTAACAGAAACATAGCTTTAGAATAGATCCAGCCTAAATACAACTGGCATCCAAATTAAACTATATTTGGTGCCAAGCGTTTTAGAAAAGTCTACTTGGTTATAGACTGGCAAGTGAATTCAGAGCTGTTGCCATTACAGTGTCTGATAACAAACAATTTTTCATGGGAGGAGTCAAAGGAAGCGCATATGATCCCATCAATTAATGCAGAAAAAACATTTGGCAAAATCCAACATAATTCAAGATAGAAACTCTTAGAAAACTAGGACAGGAGGGGAATCTCCTCAACTTAATAAGGCACATGCTTATTAAGTGGCTAAGTCGTGTCGGACTCTGCAACCCCAAGGACTGTAACCCACCAGGGTCCTCTGTCCTTCGGATTTCCCAGGCAAGAATACTGGAGTGGATAGCCATTTCCAGGGGATCTTCCCGACCCAGGGATCGAATCCGTGTCTCCCACATTGCAGGTGGATTCTTTATCACTGAGCCACCTGGAAAGCCCCTAAAAAAAAAAAATAAAAACACAGTTAAAACAATTTTTAATGATTTCCCCCTAAGTTTCAGAAGAAGGTAAGGATGGATTCTTTCACTATAACTGTTCAAAATCACAGTGGAAGTCCTGGCCAGTGAAATAAAAACAAAACAAAGATTTTAAAAGCATGGATTGGGAAGGAAAAAACAACGTTGTCTTTGCAGATGGCATGTATGTCTACGTAGAAAATACCAAAGGTGCAAAAACAAGGCAAAACTCTTAGAACAAATGAAAAAGAGGGAGGTTGAAAGATGCGAGATTAATACAGTAAAGTATTAATAAACCGGCCAAGTGCACCTAGAAGCAAGAATATCAAAACACCGTCAGTAACAGCACCAAAAAAGTACTCGGGTACAATTCAAGGTCAGCACGGACACTGATAGGTCGTGTTGATGGGATGCGATGAGAAGGGAACTTTATTTTGCTGGTCTTCCTTCCCAGGCTAACCATGGGGAAAACATCAGACACACTCAGATTAAGGGATAGTCTACAAACTGCCTGATCAGTGTTCTCAAAACTGCTGAAGTCACCAAAAATAAAGACATTCTGAGGAAACGTCACAGCCTCAAAGAGCCAAAGGGGCGTGACCAGCCACCACCTCTATGGTGACACTCAGTGAAGGTTTGAGTAACTGGGGCCAAGCAGACAAAGAACTCAAGCATCACAGTGTCACAGGGAGAAAACGCCCTGTGTCCTCAGTGTGGACGTGGGCACTGCAAAGCTTCCCACTAATGAAAATGTAGTTTGGGGAAAGGTGACGTGCCCTCCTTAGAGACAAAGGCATTGCCAGCCCAGCCTCTGGGGACAGACTTGGTCAGTCCGAGTCAGCCGGTCATGAAGCAGGATGTGCTGGTGATGACCGCAGGGACCATCACCACACCAAGTTAGTCCTGGACTCACACTGCAGGGCTGGCAGAGGGGCGGGCTGGATCCCTGGCGTGTCAGTTCTGTCCATCCAGAGAGATACACAGGGCTTGGAAGTCATGCACAGGAAAGTAACCATTTTCACCGGGAAAAAAAAAAAAAAATCAATCTTGAATGTCAGCTCCTGTGAGAATTTGTTAAAGATATTTTAACCTAAATTGGCTCATCTCACACTCTGTCTATAGTGGGAAATGAATGGACTGCATCTGCGTCAATGCCTTCAATTCAACCCTCTTTCCCTGAACAGGGAGCCTCTCCAGTCCATTTGGCCTCAGATCAGCATAGATCAGGAGGCCGACGGAGGGGCAGGGCAGGCTTGTCTTGGGCGAGCTGCGGGCCTCACAGACCCTCTGCAGCCCCCATCCTGCAGGGGACCCTCCCCCGCACCCGGGAGCCAGGAGCTGAGAAAGCAGTCACCATCCGGGGAGACACCCGCCAAGATCCTTGCCAGCTGTGAGTTGGGAGAATCCTTGTCCTAAAACGTTATTGTCTACAGGGAGATCTTCAATGCGCGGACACTCTGGACCGAGTGACAATCTGATGCACTCACCATGTCCCTCCTATTTATCCAAAGCTTTGAATTGCCCCCATTTTTTCTGCAGACTCCCCACTGGCATCTTTAGGGCACAGAGGGTGCCCTGGGCCTCCGTCCCTGTCTGCTGTTTCTCAGCTTAGAATCCGTCCCACAGGAGTTCTCCCTGCCATTAAGGCCAGACAGCAGGAGTGGCCCACATCATGAACAGGAGACTCGCAGGCAGTGAGCAGGGCCCCAGGAGCCCGCAGACAGGCCAGAACCTCCCAGACAGACACTAACACCCGAACATTGCCATCCAGGGGTCTCTCAGGGCCCACCAGGCCCAAGGCCTCCACTCTGGGATGTCAGATTCAAGCTGAAAAATAAAGCAAAGTACAAGTCCTTCTTACTGAAAATCTACGAAAGGATGGTGGACACACCCATGCAAACCGGAAGGCTTGTGACCCCGGGGAGGGGGTGTGGCTCCCCGGACAGTGGTTCTGGTGGGCAGCGAGCATCCTGGGCTGGTGGAGAGGCAGGACCATCTGGGGCCCACACCTTCCTGCTTCTCGAACAGCGATGGCACCCAGGCAGTTACTCTGTGCGGACACGGAATGAGGAGCCTGGAGGGGCCTCCAGCTGGAGCAACAGAAGAGGAGTCCAAAGGCCAGGGACCCATGACTCGGGGTCACCCAGACACTAGACGCTCATCTTTCCTGCTTCAGTGTCTCCACCTGGCAAAACCACTCACCCTGCCTCTGGAGCCAGGGGTCGGGGGTCCCCTGGGGAAGTTCTCCTGAAAGAAGCTGATTGTAAGACAAGGAATGAATGAGGGCAAGAAGGTGCTGCTCTGATCCAGAGCCCAGGGGCCTCGGGCTTGGACTCAGAGCATCCACAGGGGAGCCCCAGGCCACAGAAAGACCCTGTATGCAGCTTGAGGTGTGGACCCAGCCTCGGAGGACCACTCCCCACCCTGTCAGCAGTAATAGCAGAATCTCCTCGATTTCTATCCCACGATATTCAACTTCTGCTGGGCCGGGTCTCAGCCGTGAGCTGGGAAGAAAGGACAGGCGGGTGAGACTTGGGGTTCACCCTGACCCTGAACCTCACCACAGCAGGGACGGCTGAGGATGCAGCAGAGCCCTGGATGACCCCAAGACAGGTCACACTCCTCCCTGGAGAAATAGAATTTGCAATCAACCACTCATACTTTTATTGAAATTATGATTTCATTTCCTAATATATTGTCGAGACTGTGGCATCCTTTTTATGTGAGTAAATATTAAAATGCATCAAACTGGCCAGTGAAGATGAAAACCCTTGGCAAAAGACTTGCAATTAAGAAATGTACATTTGTTGATAGGCATATTGGATATGCATTTTCTATTTATTTATTTGAATTTTTATTATTCATCTCCCTCAACTAAAAGCAAAACCACTGCTGACCTCACTGACAAGTATAGTATGAGATGGTTCAACATGATGACATGTCTGAAGGGCTAAGGGTATATTCCCAGTGACTTTTCTTCCTTGTTCTTTGTGGGGTTTTTTTAGTTTTTATATTGTGAACATGGATTAATTATAGTGACCGTAACCTATGCCAAGCATAGTTATCAAGTGAGCAGCAGGAAGGAGAAGCAAAATCTAAACAACAAAAGAACACATGAAATCCGGACTCTGAGATTTTCACATAGTTTTTTTCCTTCACTAAGATAAAGATCATTTAAATATTTTCTTAAACTTTAAGAATCCAAGTGAGGCAGTTGTTTTGACATGATAACTCAGCAGCTCCGGCTGCCTGTGTACTTTTCTGGGAAAACCGTTGCTTTATTTCTCCAGGGCACCTCACCAGACCTGTGGGGTACAGGAGGGGGTCCCAGGCCCCCTCTGCTCAGACCCCAGCCCCCCACAGGCCCTGCTCCTGCCGCCCAACCCTCCCTCTCTGACTCCCTCCTCCCACCCCCCACAGGCCCTGCTCCTGCCGCCCAACCCTCCCTCTCTGACTCCCTCCTCCCACCCCCACGTCCAGGACGCCCTGGGCTCACATCCTAACCCCAGCGCACATCCTGCTGCCGTGGAAAACGGACTTAACTTCACTTTTGGACTTTCGGATTGTCGTGTTAATGTGTGGAATGCAGTCAGTTTTGTGCATTGATCTTGTATCTGGCAACTCTCTGAGCCAACTTACTCGCTTCATATTAATAGTTTCTGTGGATTCCGTGGGTCTTCCATGTGCAAGAGGACAAGCATGCATGCTAAGTCATCTCAGTCATGTCTACAACCCTATAGACTGTAGCCTTAGAGGCTCCTCTGTCCATGGGGTTCTCCAGGCAAGAACACTGGAGTGGGTTGCCATGCCCTCCTGGATCCAGGAGATCCTCCCAACCCAGGGATCGAAACTGCATTGGTAGACAGATTTCTTTTTTTTAATATAAATTTATTTATTTATTTTAATTGGAGGCTAATTACTTAACAATATTGTATTGGTTTTGCCATACATTGACATGAATCCGCCACAGGTGTACACGTGTTCCCCATCCTGAACCTCCCTCCCACCTCCCTCCCCATCCCATCCCTCTGGGTCGTCCCAGTGCACCAGCCCCAAGCATCCTGTATCATGCATCGAACCTGGACTGGCGATCCATTTCACATATGATAATATACATGTTTCAATGCCTTTCTCCCAAATCATCCCACCCTTGCCCTCTCCCACAGAGTCCAAAAGACTGTTCTATACATCTGTGTCTCTTTTGCTGTCTCGCATACAGGGTTATTGTTACCATCTTTCTAAATTCCATATATATGCTTTATTATACTGTATTAGTGTTTTTCTTTCTGGCTTACTTCACTCTGTATAATCGGCTCCAGTTTCATCCACCTCATTAGAACTGATTCAAATGTATTCTTGTTAACGGCTGAGTTACCACTAGCGCCACCTGGACATCATCCGCAAATGGAGAAAGTTTCTCTTCTTCCCCGCAAAGAGCTGCCTTTTATTTCCCTCTAGTGCTGCCCGCCCAGGCTGGAACCCCAGCACAGTGGAGGCAGACGCCCCTTGTCATCCCCGATTTTTGTGTGAAAGTTTTCAGCCTCTCACTGTGGGGCGTGGTGTCCACTGAGGGGTTTACAGACGCCCTTTATCGGGTGGAGGGGCTCCTCTTCTGGTTAATGAGCCTTTTATCCAGAATGAGGTATGGATTCATCAGGGGGCCCCAGGGGCTGTGATTGGTCTACAGCCAACGTGTTCCTGCAGCTGAGCATCACCGACTCAAGGGACGTGAGTCTGAGGAAACTCCAGGATACTGTGGAGGACAGGGAAGCCTGGCGGGCAGCAGTCCATTAGGTCACAAAGAGTCAGACAAGACCGAGCGACTGGACAACAGCAGCGAGGAGTCTTCTCAGAAGACTAACGGTGGCCTCTGACCTGGGACCTCTCCCAGCCCCCTGCAGGTATGGCATCGCCCCCTCTCCTCTAAAGCAGCCCTGCCTCCAGCCCCAGGATCTCCAAGTGCATGCACTAATGCCAGTGATCACTGAGCTGACCGCTCGTGGTCTTCTGGCCCTCAGAGAGCACCCTCCTCCGAGACGTCGCTCTCCGTGCTCTGCCTGCAGCTCCAGCTCCAGCCTGGCTGGACACCCAGCACTGCCCCTCCACCCAGGGTGACTGCAGGGCTGTGCCTGGGTGTCCCGTCCCCGGGCAGTGACTCCAAGACAACGAGCCTGCAGGGTGTCACAGGGCTCACCTCTTTCCTCTCTCGACTTTAAAGATTCACTGTCTTTTGTGGCCTGACATCCAGTGTCTTCAGGGCCATTTTTTCACCGATTTTGTCGTTTTTTGAGCTGTTTCAGCAGGAGGGAAAGCCAGGCCCCTGTTATCCCACCCTGACCGGGTGGGACACATGGAGCCCAGCGCCCCCAGCCCTTCCAGTACGGGAGCAGGTCCTTGTGATCCCGGTAGAGGTGGGCCTTCCTGCTCCTGGCATGACTTCAGCTGCCACCACCGGCTGGACGCTGTCCGCGTGACCCTGGGGACTCTCTTCTGGGCCACTGGGGGAGGGGCATTGCTCCTGAGTAGTCACCACTGACCTGCAAGGCCTGGGGGCTCCTTCCAGGAATTTAAGCTCCTCAAGGGCAGGCATTGCTTCTGTGTTGCTCTTTGTTGCCTTGCTAGCACTCAGAATGCACAGTATGTGCCTGACAAATATTTATTTTGCTTTTTTCCCCAGTCTATAAGAGATAGCTATCTATGCATCCATCTATCCATCCATCCATCTATCTGTCTATATCTATGTATTTATAACCGTAACCTCTCTCTACAACTTAGAAGCAGTGAGCGTTAGTTGCCTTCACGTATCTTCCTTTTCCATTTGCTTCCCTCTTTTCAAAGTAAGAATGTGAGAATATAAAATTAAAATGGCACATCTTTTACAAAATGCAGGGAAATCTTTGTCTTCTAATCTGGAAAATGTCTTAATTCTCCTGGAATGAAAGCTGCACTTTCTATTCCTGCCTTCACTCTCATAAGCTAAAAGTTAATTTCTTTACCCTGTCCTCTAACCTCTGGAGGTAAATATATCTACAAATTAGTCAAAGTGTCTTTGTTGAGTACCTCTCGTGCATCGCTGCATTCACTGTGATGTTAATGAAGGTGGAGAGAAACGTCCTGGACCCGCCCCGACAGACTCACCGTGTCAGGTGGCTGGCAGGGGTCTGCCCTCGCAACTCGCTGCTCAACCAGCCTGCCGTAGCCTCGGGCCTCAGCTCCCAGTGTCAGGTCGGTGGCTGGCAGGGGTCTGCCCTCGCAACGCGCTCCTCAACCAGCCTGCCGTAGCCTCGGGCCTCAGCTCCCAGTGTCAGGTCTTAACTGTGAGATTCAAACTGGCTTCGGACGCTCACAACGGTCTGTTCTGTAAAACCCACACCCCAGGAGTGAACCTAACCCTTGTGAAGTGCGTTCTATCTCTCAGCTCTTTGTGGTTGTGTTTGCCCAACTTTTCTTCTTGTCTAATGAAGCCATCGCTGGGCCCTCTTATAAACCTCCTTCCTCCCTGGATACGAGTCGAATCAAGTGGGTTTTGTTTCTTATCATTGAAGATGCATTTAAATTCCCATCACTTGTTTGTCTTGTTTTGGGGGAAGGGATGGGAAGCAGAAATAGAAGAGGTGCGTGTGAGTGACGTCAGATGACCTCTGAGAACGGTTCCCTTAGGAGCCAGTGACTCGGACGCTCTTGGTAGTTAGAGAGATGGACAGACAGACACAGAGAGACACACACAGAGACACAGAGATGCAGACATGAGGGAGAAGCCTGGGACACCTTTCCCCTCCCTCTCCTTAGCAGGCACGGCGGTCAAGGGCACAGCTCCTCCCCAGCCACGTGTGCATGTGCAAGGAAGCTGTGCAAGTTCTGGCTGCCCTTTCTCGGCTTCTGTTGTTTTCTTGGGGCTCAGTGGGGTGGACAGTCTGCACTGGGGCAGGACATGCCAACAGATTGCCTCGCTTCTGCCTCGGTGCCCGAGGACAATGACATGCCGTATGCCAGCGGCAGGAGATGAATGGGGCTCATTTACACTGGCACCGGCCTCCCGCGTCCGTCTGCAGAGGCCGCCCTGGCCAACGGGAGGCGACGGAGATGCAGCGCTGCAGCCGTCTGGGCTTGGTGCAGGAGAGGGGACATGGAGAAGGGTGCCCCTCCCGGCTGCGCTGTCGGCCTGGCAAGAGCGGAAAAGGAACCGGAAAACATCAGAGTCCTCCACTCCCCCTGCACCAGAGGGAGGGAGAAAGGCAAACCCGTGCAGTGCGTTCCAGCTGCAGGGAGGAAACAAAAACCCAGCAGGTGTCTCGCTGGCACATTCAGAGCAGTTAGAGCAGACGGGTGGCCACAAAGGCCTGGCCCCACGGTGACCCCAGCCCCTGCACCCGCCTGCAGCCCCACCGCTCATATTTGACCTCTGACCTCTCTGGAAGCCCCGAGATAAACAAGGATGTTTGTAGGTGTGGGGACAGACGCGTGGTGGAAAAGCCCCATCCTAGGTCAGGGCAAGTCAGGGTCCCCCACAAGGCACGTGACTCCTGGACCCCGAGACTGTGAGGGCCTGTGGGGACAGGTAGTAATCATGTGTCCCTCTTCTTCAGAATCCCTGTAATTAGCATCCTGATCAGAGCTGGGCGAGCTTGGGGCAACCTCCTGGCAGAAACACTCACTTTTAAATAATAACAGTAACGGTAGCAGCTGCAGGGCCTTTTTATCCAACTTTAGAGCCCCAGGGAAATAACTCACTCAGTGTTGGCATACCCTGGAGACAGCAGCCCAGGAGCCTCCCGGGGGAGGGCCCCAGGGGTCCGGGTCCAGGGGAGATGTGCCACTCAGTGCGGCTGGACCCCCGCTGATGGAGCCCGTGGCAATCTATGTGTCATCAGTTGAGACCCAGAGTATATAGACGTGGTGCCGGACTAGGATGGAGATGTGCCTGTGGCCCCAGACGTTGGGACAGCTCATGGGCAGGGTCACCACCTCCACCCCATCAGTCCCTCCAGCCCATCACTCAACACCATCTCCCTTCTTGGTCCCGGACTCTGCCTCAGAAAGAAACAGCAACTGAAAGGAAGGAGGTTCAGCCAGGATCCATCTTTCCAGCTGGCTTTACAATGATGACAAATACACATTTCTCTGGTTTTGCCCGCATAATAAATCCATTTTGAGCAAAATCACATAACTTTTCTTCTAAGCAAGAATCTGTGCTCACTTAAGGTGGGAGAAGGCACACTGCAAGGCTGCAGAGGTGGGTGGCATCCCACAAGCCGGCATCAGGATGTGACACAGTGAGTCACTTTCCCATCTACTTCCCGGGAGAGTCCTGGAGGTCTTGCCCTCTGCTCCCAGGGGTATCTCAGCACTCCTGCTGTTCACACCCGCTCCCACCCGGCTCGTGGTCAGGAGCTCTGTCCTCCTGCAGATCTCAGTAGAAGCCTGAATCCTGGAGGGATGGGGTCAGGGTCAGGGGGTTGGCTGGTGTCCTGAATGGACACCCAGAGGTCCAGGCATCTGTCCACTGTATCAATAACCAACCCCAGCCCCTCACAAAGCCCTTAACCCAGGCTGCTCTCCCCAAGTCATGGCCCCCAGCAGTTGTGCACAGGTGTGTGCATGTGCACAGGGAGTGTGCATACACCCACTTATTTCTGTGCATGTATACCAGGGGTATAATATACCCATACACATGTATGCAAGTGTACACGGGCTGTGCATGTAGTCACACACGTGTGAATGTGTACACAGGGTATGTGTGTACACACGTGTGCAAGTGTATGCAAAGTGTGTAGGTAGCCACACACGTGTGTGCATGTGTACACAGGGTGTGCATGTACACACACATGTGCATTCAGGAGGACTCATTTCTCTGCGGCAGAATGAATTTCTAGATATAAATGGATTTTCCAGATAAGTTAAACTTATTCCTTTAAGGGTTTATTTTCCCCAAGGTGCTTTGTGGAAGGATTTCTAAAATGAGGTGTATACTTTCCTGCTTTCCAAAATAGATGCTCCTGAATGTAATTTAATTGTGCAGGTATAAAGTGATAAGTCAGTGAGCTTAGCCTTTGCAATTTACAGTTTTTGTCTGCCAGCTTCTACGTTTCTTTTTGGGGGCGGGAGGTGCAGTGGAGCTGGGGTTAGGCAGTTGTTGGAGTAACTAGATCTTTTTTAGCCTCTAACACTCACTGCTGTGCTAGTTCACTGTAGGCTGGTAAAGATGGGAACTAACCTGGTAGACCTGTGTGCGTGCATGCTCAGTCTCTTCAGTCGTGTCCAACTCGGCGTGACCTATGGACTGCAGCCCACGAGGCTCCTCTGTCCATGGGATTCTCCAGGCAAGAGTACTGGAGTGGGTTACCATGCCCTCCTCCAGGAGATTTCCCAATCCAGGAATTGAATCTATATCTCCTGTATCTCCTACTTTGCAGCAGGTTCTTTACCCATTGAGCCACCTGGGAAGCCCCAGATACGTGTGGAAGGTAAGCATAAAAGGCCCTGAGGACTGACCCACTTCTCCCAACACAAGTCCTCACGTCCTGTTGTCAGAAGTGTTTGTTTCATTATCTCTCTGCAGGATCTGCTGTGTCCTGGAGGTTTTCGGATAGAGGTGGCACACTGGTGTATGATGCACAATTCACCAATTTCTCCCTTGATGGATGGTGTTTGATGTTGGGTCAAAGAAAGCCTTTGCCAAACCATAGACTCAGAATATTTCCTTCTAAACATCAGCACTACCGACTGCTGATACACACGGCGATCTGGGGGACTCTCGAGGAAATCATGCCACATGGAAACAGCCGATCTCAGGACAATCCTACTGAGTAAGTCCACACAGTCATCACTCTGAAATGACAGGGTCATGAGACACGTTGAAGAGCAGCGGTCAGTGGTGGGGAGTGAGATGTGCTGTAAGAGAGGACCAGCAAAGAGCCGTGTGCTGGGAACTTTCTGTCTGTCAGTTGCAATAGTAGTCACTCACATCCACAAGGTGACCAAAACTGCATGGAACTCAATACACACAAGGTGTGTGTAAAAGTAGTGGAAGCTAAGGCTCGTGGATGGTGTTATGAGCATTTCCTGGTTGTTACACTGCTCTGTAAGATATTACCAGGGGCGAAAACTGGGTGCTAGGCATGCAGGGTCTCTCTATGGTATTTCTTATTACTGTACAATTATCTCAAAATCAAAAGTTTGCAAAATAGAGACTTTTCCGTAGGTTGCACATTAAAACCACCATAAACTATAATTGATTAAATAACAATGTGTTATCATCCTTTATTATAAAATTCCACTTGGTGGATGAGTCATAAAGATTTTAACATAAAGAGACCTAACAACTGTGTATTTCTGTGAAGCACAAAAGAGAATTTTGAGTAGTTTAAAATTTGACCTTGGTTTCATCACATTACCCAGCCTGAAAGTCTCCACCAGCTTCAGGAGCATCGATACCTTCAGCTGTCATTGTCATCAACATTCGTCCCAGATGGAAATATTCCAGGAACACTCAGTGTTTGGTGACAAAGACAATATATCTCACTTAGAATTTTTGAAATGCACCCCTGAGCAAGTTCCGGGAGATGGTGAGGGACAGGAAGGCCAGGTGGCTGCAGTCCATGGGATCGCAAAGAGTCGGACACGACTGAGCAACTGAACAACAATTTCTGAGTAACAGGGAAGTCCATCCCGTAACCTGAGCCTAAGACTTTTTATCAGTGCAGCAATATTCGGGACAGACAGGACTGCCTATCCTGTCTGTCAGCGTGGAGCATTGACTGCCTACAGGCCAGCTTCATGCTGTAAATCGGTCACTTATTAGGAAAAGAGTCCCCACTGAGGGGCAGGACCAGGATGGAACATCTCCTAAGAAATCATCTTAAAATGGGGATAAACTTCGGGAACTCCCCAGTTCCCTGACAGCAGCAAGGTGTCTGAAGAACACAGCCGCGTGCTCCTATCCAAACAACAGCCTAACTGGGCTGCAGTCAGAGCCCTGCCAAAGAAGCCGCGCGCTGACAGCAAGCTCGCCCCAGACCAGACTTTGTTTCCTGTGCGGTGAGTCTCTCGAGCCGCGCTATCGACAGACAGCTGTGTGCCTTCTGCAAACTCCTAGAGATCGCTGTTCTTGGCATGTAGCTTCTCACGGCGTGGATGGTCCAGTGACCACCCACACTCAAAGTGCCGAGGAGGACTTCCAGCTCTCCTCCCCCTAGACTGCTCCCAGGTGTGCTCCCTCCATCGGACTGAGTCTGAGCGTGTACCGCTGCGTCCCATGGATTGATAGGAACAGGCAAATGGCGCTCTTGAAGTCGGCAGACACCTGTTCCACCCAACGCCTTGCAGAGGAAGTGGTAGCTTAACTTGGTAACTAGGAGCAGATACTTGTCAGAGACACATAACGTGAGTAATTGGCTCCTTTTCCATGATATAAATCAACCCAGTCCTCAAAGACCAGGCTCTGCAAAATATCACATTCACACCTTTCCATCCGATCATCAGCAGGGCCAGTAGTTATTAAACCGTGACAACCAACAGAAAAGTAAAGGAAGTTCGTATTTAATTCAACTCAAAACAGTAAGTGCTACTTGTTCAGAATGACTAGACTTTCCTTAAATGCTCCTGCCCCTCCGTGGGGACTCTTTCCCTAATAAGTGACTGATTTGCAGCATGGAGCTGGCCTGTAGGCAGTCAGTGCTCCACGCTGACAGTGATGGGGGAACAGACTTTATGTTGGGCTGTTTGGTGCCTCTGTGAGTCACCCGCCAGGGTCAGTGAGCCGGCCCAGCACACAGATGGGTGGTCTGTCCCATTCCTGGGTGGCCTCGGAGAACAACAAACCAATACTTTTTGCAATTAACTCAAATTGTGCATTTGAAATGAATGCTTCCGCTCTCTTTTTTCTTCCAGTCAGCACATAAAAAATCAAGACCTACAACTTAATACATGATTTAAAAAAACTGTAACATCATTAAAAGCAATTAGGAGAAGAATCTATATACCATTTGAAAAACTAATACTAACTTAAAATTCCATTTTCACTTCAAAATGGTTTAATATTTCATGAAACATTAAAGCCATGACAATCATGTGGGAAATAGAAATGCAATGACTAAATGTTAGTTTTTTGGGAACATGTGTATTATTTGTTAATCACCTACCCCAGTACCTCCTTCCTGCTGCTTGCCCTTGATCTATGGCCACTTTGAGGCCATGCTTGACCACAGTGGTGTGTGCGAAGGTGGACAGACCACAGCACGTAGAAGCAGCCCAATGTCCTTCTGGCTGTGCCAAGGAGATTGTGAAGGGAAAGGCTACAACTGTGGCAGAAAAGATGTCTGGGATATGCTGGACATTTCCATTCTCAAGGTCTCCATGACTGTAACCAGTCTAGGTTACTAACTAGTGATGTCTAAGTACCATAGATGAATTTTCCATCTTCATTTTCATGACACTTTCTCCAAAAACAAGCCACTGCAGCTACTGGCAGACATGCATTTTTTAGAACAAAGGATGTTTGTTCAGGTGGCGAAGAGATCACATGGATGGGTCAGAGACTTTGATAAGCAGCCCAGCAGGAGGCATGCACCTGTTCAGGTGGTGTGGTGCCAGGCAACCCCCAGCAGGTAACCGGCAGAGGTACCACAGATGGGAACCTGGCTCTGGGGGTGTCCATTCTGCTCTGTCGTTGACCAGCTTGCACAGGACATTCATCCCCCTGGGACCAGCTTCCTCACCCATAGAGAGGGGTCATGCCCTTCCTTCCAGACTTTCAGGGGGCACTTAATGAGCTCCCACATGAGGAGTGCCTAGCAAACTCCTGGACTCAGTAATGTTAGGTGGTGGTGGTGGTGTGTGTGTGTGTGTGTGTGTGTGTATAAGACTCTCCCTTCCCAGCTCCAGTAGCTCAGTAATGTCCAAGTATTTGCGACCCCAAGGACTGTAGCCTGCCAGGCTCCTCTGTCCATGGGATTCTCCAGGCAAGAATGCTGGAGTGGGTTTTCATTCCCTTCTCCAATGGATCTTCCCAACCCAGAGATCAAACCCGGATCTCCCGCATTGCAGGCAGATTCTTTACTATCTGAGCCACCAGGGAAGTTCGTTGTTAACTGGAATTAGCCGTTAAAATAATTCCCAACTAGATTTTTGTCTATAGCCTCTAGGGACTGGGAAAGGAGTCGGTAGTGGGAGCTGAGTAGAGGGACCATCCGCTGCTCCTTCCCACCCAGAGATGCTAAGACCAGCCCCCAGGCAGGTCAGAGAAGGGCCAGCACCCAGCTGGAAGTCACTGCCGACACCCATCATCCAAACAGATTCACTTCTCCTTCTCGAAGCACAGTTTTAATTCCTCCTCAAGCATCGATGGATGTTGTGCGAAGTGCACGGTCTGTAGTCAGAAACAGCTCCAAGTGGGTCCAGCCTCTTACCAGGAGTGACTGGTGAGCACCAGCAAGTTGCTTAATCCCTATAGGCTGCATTCTCCCATTCCAAAATGTATAAAGTGATGTACCTGAGTGTGAATATCCTGAATAATGTACACAAGGTACCAAGATTAAGTGATAATTAGACGCTAATGTGCAATTCCTTCAGCCCCTGCTAACCATGCCCAGAGGAGGGACACATGGGAATGAATGGACCCCGCCCCTCGCACCATGAAAAGTCATCCACTTTGAGCAACGTGGCAGAATGTTTTCCTGAAGATGTTCACACCTGAACTTGCGGAGCCCATGAACTGGTTACCTAGCAGGGCGAGGGGATTAAGGCTGCAGTTGGAATTAATCCCCTAACCAGATGCCCTTCAAATAAGGAGACCAGCCTGGATTATCTGGGTGGCCCATCAGAACAGCAAAAGTCCTTTCTAGTGTGAGGGGGATGGGGAGCCACAGTCAGAGAGATGCCAGGGAGAAGAACGGGAACCTTGGTGCTGGCTTTGCAGACAGAGGAGGGGACCATGCTGTGAGGAACAGGGGCCACCACCAGGGCTGGAAAGGAAAGATGGGTTCTCTGAGGTCCCGGCCTGCCAAGGCTCACTGGACGACAGTGAATCTGTGCTGTTTTAAAGCCACTAAATGCATAGTGTTTGTTACAGCAGCCGCAGGAAGCTGTCACCAAGAAGGAGTCTGGAAAGACCCTTCCAGGCAGTACTTGGCTGCTCTGGGGTAGACGCTGCCTCCCCCACCCAGTCCAGTTTCAGAAGACCCCAAATAAGTCCCCAAGGATCATCTGCACACTCCTGGGAGAATCACTCAAAAGCAACTTGGTTTGTAGAGGAAGACTTGAGGTTCATGGTGGTTCTGATGGGAAGATGCGGAGAAGGGCGGGGTGGGAAGTGCAGGTGAGAAGCAGGAGGCCTGGAGACGGTATTCAGGACGCTGCCCAGGGGCAGGAACCCAGGTGGACAGCACACGGGGAGGTCACGGGGATGGAGGTCCACTGTTCATCAGACTGGGGTTTTGACCGAAACGTCACTCCTCCCCTCCCCAGTGCAGACTTGCCATCACTTCCCAGGTCGCCTTTCACCACAAAGATGCACAGACTCCCTGGCGTGGCAGAACGTGGCCCCTGGGAGTATCTGGACAGTGGGAGAGCCCAGGGTGGAGCCTCTCTCACCCAGACTCTCCCTTCCCATTTCCAGTTGGGTGGGGCAGCCATTACCTCCTTCTCCAGAACAGAAATGACCAGCCTGGGAGTTTAGCTCCACATTTAAAAGCATAACCTGCACTCAAACTGAGTTGATATAAATCTAATAGTGGGATGCTCATAAAGAAGAATTCTAAAAATAAAGCAGATCATCGGAATGTTCGTGGGACTACTTCTTTTGACGTGGGTGCTTGCAATAATGCCAGGGTAGATGCATAGAGTTCATCATCTACTCTGTTTCTTAGGGCTTATGTTGGATTTTTAGTGTCTTTTTCACCAGGACAAAGGGCTGGTAGGGTGAACATAGCAGCCTGGCCCTCCTAAACTTGCCTCCTGGCTCCTGAGATGGTAAAGCAACCACATGCAGGTCACCAGGCCAACGTGCCCTCTGTGGGGTTAGCTCTGACGGTTCCACCTGTTGCCAGAGCCTGTCCCCACCCACCCCTGCTCCCCAGACAGGGCTGTTTCCTGCTACAGTCCCTGAAGTCTTTTCTTTTCTGCCTTTAGTCCCTGTTGATGGACTGAGAAGGGGAATGGGACCGGGCTGTTAGAACAGGATGTGGGCTCAGGTGTGGCTCCTCTGTGGACCCCCACACTGTGAGGCGTGGGGGAAGCAGAGCTGTTCAGCCCTGACCACCCAGCCACTCCTCTAAGGGTTCAGAGCAGGTGGGCCACGGGTGGGCCTCAGGTGGGCAGTGGTCACCCGGCTCCCCACGGCTATCTCACCAGCCCCTGGGCAGACAGCTGGTCCTCAGGGAGCACTTCACAGACTGGATAGCTAGGGAAGAGCATGAGGGCATGGAGGGTGTTAATGCCTCAAGCCTCCTTTCAGGCTGTTGCAGCAATGCCCATGTGATTTCCATGGACACTGATATCTCCAGTAATGATCCAGCCGTGTCTGGTCAATGCAGTCAAGCAACCAATTTGATTGACTTTTAGTTGCTTCACTGTATCATTCAATTATTTGACTGTAATGACCCGATTTTTCAGAATGGCACACACAAAGCCACAACCCACACAACCAGAAAGAACAAAGACAGAGTGAACAGACAGTTCAGAAATCACACTCTCTCCACTATGGAGGGGAGCGTGGAGAACAGGAGATACTGTATTGCTTCCCAGAACATTACTGTCTCTGTTTGGGGCAGAACCACCTCAGAAAAGAAAAATTAAGTGCTTTAGAGAATAGAGGTTTATATTTGGCCGTGTGAAAGCAGTGTATCATAGATCAAAGCGAGAGGATGCAGATTCTGAAGCATCATTATTACCGACAATAAAGGGTAAAGAGGCTCTCACGTCAGCCCTCCCCGGGAGGATGCTGCATCTCCATGCAGACACTCTGAATCTTCTGGGCATCACATTCAAAACCCGCAGGAGATGGGTGATCTTCTGTAACTAAAGGTGACAATTGCCGAGTTAAACTATGCCAATTTCAGCCACAGAGCGGCTGTGGTAACACCAAGACCTCCACCCCATTCTCCATCGTGAGCCCAGGGGCAGTTCCCTTCCCAGGAAGGCCGTGCCCCAAGTGAGGCTTCAGGAAGAGACTTAATTCTGACCCCAGTTCTGCACCAAAGGTTGTGTTTTCCAACCATAGAACTTGGGACGAGCAGCCCCAGTCCGTGAGCAGACGGCCGAGGCCCAGTAGGAATTCCACGATGCACACAGTGACTTCAGAGACTTGGAAACCAGCTCCTCTGACTGGCTAGTGGGGTCGGGATGGGTGGCCGACCATCAGCTTCTCTGCAGGGTGAGGGTGACTGGTTTGCAGAGAAATCCCTCCATGCAGCTGGTTTCTAATGAACTTTCTCGGAGGAGATAAGCTTGTCTTTTCCAAAAGCACCATCAGAGAAGGCTGCCCCACGAGGCCACCCCTACCACCAGCCCTCCTGGCTTTCCCAGACTCTTTACAACAAATGGAAAATAGCAGCCTGTGCTGGGCTGTTTATCTGCAAGGCTAGAAAGAGAAGGGCTGCTTGGCTGTCAGGATCTGGAAGCATCCATTCATGCCCGGATGTGGACCACGTCCTTCCTGGCTGGCAGCGACCCGCGCACAATACCCTGAGCACATCCTCAGCATCGAGTTCATCAGCTCTGGCAGGAGAACTCCATCAACTCCAACAGGCTGGTCTTTAGGGTGAAAATGTTGTGAAAGAAGCTCTGAGATTGAACTTCCCTGTCCCTGCACGAAGCTGAGGTTGCCATCTACAGGGTCTGCTCCAAGTAGTATTTACAAACAGCTTGTCCCTGGGCATCCAGCTAGTGCTCAGTGGGGGCTGAGTGGGTAATCACACCCCCTGTGCCTTCGTCAAGTCAGACTTTTGCTTATTTTGAAGGTTGGGATTTTACCCCAAGTCAGGAGTAGGGCGTCTCTCTCTCTGTTGTTGTTAGGTTGTCAAGTTGTGTCTGACTCTGGACCCATTGGACCGTAGCCCACCAGGCTCCTCTGTCCATGGGATTTTCCAGACAAGAATATTGGTGTGAGTTGCGATTTCCTTTTCCGGGGGTCTCTTCCCAACCCAGGGATCAAATCCATGTCTCCTGATTGGCAGGCAGATTCTTTACCACCTGAGCCACCTGTGAAGCTTCTTATTGCCTTAGCAATCATCTAAATCAGTCCCCAAAATGGCTATTTTGACTACACTCAGAGTTTTCAAATAAATGCTTAAAATGTATTATGTTTTATAAAGCTATGCTTACAGTCACATAATTCTTGGTGGAAAATAATGTAAAAACTTTCTTAAACCTTTAATTTAAAAACTCACAATGAACTAAACTTTTACCAAATGCCATACATCAAACCATAGAAGACTGGGAACATGGAAAATTCAAGGTCCGCATATTCATCCAAGCCTCAGAACTGTTTTGACAAATTGCACACCCATTCAGAAAGTTTTTGGCACTAGTTCAAGTCAGCTACAACATAGCTTTATGTCAGTAAACCCAGCATGTTCTGCTTACCTGCTGCGACCGATGCTTCAGGGACACCTATGGCCTGATTCAAAATTTCACCTCCACTCTTGTGCCCTCATAATTTTGTAAAAACACATAGCTTTGATCATAAAAGACCAATATGTGTCTATGTCTAAAAAGCAAAGATTTCCTGAGCAAGTTGAGACTTATTTTTCCCCACTAAATGGAGGCTCAGATGGTTGGATGGTGTAATTGACTCAATGGACATGAGTTCGAGCAAACTCTGGGGGTTGGTGATGGACAGGGAGGCCTGGCATGCTGCAATTCATGGGGTCTCGAAGAGTGGGACGCAACTGAGCAACAACAAAAAGAGGGCAACTCTGGAATGCTTCAAGACCTATTAAAAACCCACAAATACTGTTTGGATTGATCTTACAGTAGGCAAACGTACAATTTTAAAAACATGTAGCGAGTTCAGTAACTGACAGGGTTTTTGAGGTGTTCGTCAATTCTTCTGCCAGCATTTACAGCTGTAGCGAACAGTTTGATGCAGCTCTAATTTCTAATTATGACTTCCCAGGAGTGGAGGAGGTTGTCAATTTTGCTTGTCCTGTGGTGAGAAACAAAATGATTCCACTTTCTGCTGCCAACCCAATCATCCTATTCTTCAGCAAGGCTAAGAATAATCATCTAAATAACAAAAGTCAACAGGAGCGATTAGTGTTTTAGGACTGGCTGCTACTGACTTTTCCAGAGAGATGCAGTCAAAGTGACACTCAGAGAAGGTCTTCAGAAAACTCTCCTGAACTTTCCACGGCAAGACTCTCCCTCGAGCTCTGAAATACACACAGCCCGGGGAGGAAGCCCACTCCCCGAGTGCTCACACCCTGCTCTGACAGCCCACAGATGCCCTTCTCCCCCAAACGGCTGCAGTGAGGACACCTGGACAAGTGAGACCATCACTCAGTTGTCATCATTTTAAGGCTGGAGATTCTTCACGTGCAGTGATCAGGTGGCATGTGGGCAGAAAGCTGTAGCAGATTTGTACAGAGCAAGGCCAGGAGATTCTGTTGGGACCAGCAAGGTTTCCTCAGTCCCTTAAAGCAGAAGAAAGAAAGGCTGGCAATGCAGAAAGACCATCCCAAGGTAGACCAGCTGTCCGACTCTGGAGCCAGCAGTACTATCTTCTCTCTTTGTCTTCTGCTTAGCACTTGATTGATGAGCTGGGGTGGGTGCAAAGACCCCCGGAGAGGTCTCAGATTCTAGCAGCCTAATCAGCCAACAATTGACCCCAGAGGCCAGGGATCAAATATCAGAGTGATATGCATTTCAATAACTCTGAATTGATACTAGGAGAGCAGACGCATGTTCACAGGAGGGTGACTGAAACAGATTAAATATTCATGCTGAGAGCACCTGTGAGGGGCTCTCAGTGACCACGGTCATCAGCCTCTTGGGCAATTTCTCTTAGCCTAATCTGTCATCTTTTTATCTCACAGGTTAAATGTACATGTGCTCCTCAAGGAGAATGGTAGTGGCCATGGAGGGATCTTCAGTGAGTATCTCTGCGGGCAATCTGGCCCCATGGGGCTCCCACCAGACCCTCCCCACCCAGACGCAGGACATGGGGCTCCCTCGTGCCAGCAGTGAAGCAAACGATGACACCCCTATGCTCCAATCAGACACACAAGCCAACACACTCCATTTTTCCTCTAAAGTGAAAAAAATCTAACATTCATGAATGTTCTCAAATTAGCAATGCTATATAAGAAAGATTCAGAAAGAACCTATAAGAATCTCATGAGAGAGACGTGGAAAGACTTATTACAGTGAACACACCCCCATTCTTCAGAGTGAAGATGCTTTGGGGCGACGTCTATCTTGTAACAGTCACTGAATATGGATGCTCAGAGAGTCACTGGACTTATAAATACTTTGGGTGATGGTGGTTTAGTTGCTAAGTCATGTCGGACTCTTGTAGCCCCATCGACTGGAGCCCACCAGACTCCTCTGTCCATGGAATTTACTCTATCTTATTTCACTGTCATAAGCATTTATGGAGACATCATGGTAAATTTGCAACAAGATCTAAACACACACTTCCTATTCATTAGTGACGTGTGTGTACCTTCTTCATGCCCAAGAAACCATCTGAAAACGGATTCCTTGCTTAGCTTTCAGGAATTTCTTAATTTGGGCCTTTTAACACAAAAGTATCAGGTTACACTAAAGCATGACCTTGCTTGGCAGGAGGTATCATAAAACTTATACAAAAGAGCTCCATTCACAAGGATGTTGGTGGCATAGTCAGTCCAGATAATCAAGGTTTACTTAAAAGTAAGTGAACACAGAATCGGTTCTCCTAGCCCTTCATTCTAAAATTAGAGTCTTTCAACTGCTTTATACAAGAGGCCACACAGTGTGGTCAGGTAATAAAAATAACAACCCAACATGAAAATAAACAAATAAAAGAAGCATTAGGGAGGAAAGATTAATAGGATAATCTAAAGAGTTATGTGGCTGTGGCATGTTTGAGAAATTATTTAAGTCATAATTTTCATCAGCCATGTTCTACTGCAGTAAAAGTTCTGCACATGCAGGAAGCACAGGGATGCAGACCTAGTATTTTTGCTTAAAGTTTACTCTCCTGTAGGAATGTAGAGGCTTGCACTGGGGCTAGTCCTCATGAGTGTGGACATCTGAAGTTAAGAAAAGCATTTGTCTTTCAGATAATAAAGGTGCAAAGTCCCAAACCATATGAAGATTAGTAAATGAAAATGCAAATGTTTTTCATTTATAATGGAAGTGATAAATAACCACAGCAGACTTTGATACTACATACAATCATTCTTACCAAATTTTGTTGTTCAGTCACTAAGTCAACTCTTTGCAACCCCATAGACTACAGCACACGAGGCTTCCCTGTCCTTCACTATCTCCCTGAGATTGCACAAATTTATGTCCATAGAGTCAGTGATGCCATCCAACCATCTCATCTTCTGCCTCCCCCTTCTCCTCCTGCCCTCCAACTTTCCCAGGATTGGGGTCTTTTCCAGTGAGTCAGTGCTTTGTATCAGGTGGCCAAAGGATTGGAGTTTCAGCTTCAGCATAAGTCCTTCCAGTGAACACCCAGGACTGATCTCCTTTAGGAGGGACTGGTTGGATATCCTTGCAGTCTAAGGGACCCTAAGGAATCTTCTCCAGTATCACAGTTGGAAAACATCAATTATTCGGTGCTCAGCCTTTTTTATGGTCCAACTCTCACATCTATGACTACGGGAAAAACCAAAGTTTTGGCTATACTCACCAAATGTGCTTCAGCATAAACCCAGGAGCACAGGAGGTGAAATAAGAAAATGGACCCACTTGGGTTGAACTTGCTGATTGAACCAGAGCCAGACCAGCTCCAAAGGCTGTAAGGATGGTCCAGACCATCTCTCAATTGTGGATGAGATCCCACGAAAGCAGACAGCAGTGGGAACTTCAAGGTCATGGAAGTAAGACACAGGGAGCTGGACGTGCCACTCATAACGGAAGATATAAAACGCAGCCATGGGTTCACACAGGAGACTGAAGCCCATGCACGGCTGGCCCAGGGCTCACGTCCGCGGGAGTTCGTCCCTCCATGTGCCTGGTCCCAGCTTCTTCCATGCTGCCTTCCTCCGAGACAGCACCTGCCCTTTCCCTGGAAGCTTGCATTTGTATCAGCTTAACAACTTAAGTGAGAAGTGTGTCTGTTTCCCAAGGGTTTTGACAAAGCCGGAGCTAACATGCTCCTTTAGGTTGAGTTACATGTGTGGCCTCCTCTGAGCCAGTTGCTGTTAAGCTTCACAGTCTTGGCGGATGGCAAATAAGGACCCTTGAATCATGTTATAAAGTGATCAATCTCTTAGTCATTTTCCTATCTGTGAGTGAAAACACTAATCACGCCTTATGAAACTGACACGTGTTAAACCAGGCAACGCGACGCACACAGTACACTGCCAGGCTTCTAGTAAATTCTCAATGTTAGCTCCACCACGACTTGTGAAATAGTGAAAGTGTGTTCAAGTAAGAAATGCAATGCAAACTATTACACCCAGGATGGATAACCAACAAGGCCCTACTGAATAGCGCAGGGCACTCTATTCAGTAATCCTGCGATCCTTTTGCAATTGACTTCTTTGGCACCAGTGGTAAAGAATCTGCCTGACCATATAGGAGACATGGGTTCAATCCCTGGGTTGGGAAGATCCCCTGATGAAGGACATGACAACCCACTCCAGTATTCTTGCCTGGAAAATCCCATGGACAGAGGAGTCTGGCAGGCTACAGTCCATGTGGTCGCAAAGAGTAAGACACAACTGAGTGACTGAGCACTTCTAAGTGTCACTATGTAAGTTCCCTACCTACAAGCCTCTCCACCTGCACAGGACGGGAGTTTAAGGTTTTTACCTGCACTGGAGTTCCCATAATACTTTCCAATCCACTCATCAGCTTCCTGAAGAGCAGGGATAGGATGCCTCCTGGCAGGGGTTTCCAGGGGCTGAGCCCCACAGCCATAGCCTGGGGGCGGACCTACAGACCATTTCTGTCTGACCACACAGCTGAGGGGTGCAGGCGGTCCCACGTACAGCACCCCTGTAGAGGTGAGCTGGAGTCCTATGAAGTGAACAGGGCACCTGTCCATTCTCCCAGGGTTGCTGACCAGGGAGGGTGTCCTCTTGTTATATGACAGGTATTTCAGAGAGTTTATGAGAACAAAGAAGAAAAGAGTGGCCCTGAAGAACAGTGTTGTATATAGTCACCATCCTTCTCTCTTTAGACAAAGACATAAAGCCTTTGTGTCATTTCTAACAGAGACAACACCCTCTCCTGTTTAACCAGCTTTGCATGCCTGAGTAGTCAGTGATGATAAGCATTGGTCCTGGTTGCCAGCTGTTAGTTAAGTGACTTAATCTCTCCAAACCTGTTTTTTTGCCTGGAAAATGGGCTCTGAGTGTCTGGCACTCATAATGATCATAGGAACTAAAATCCAAAGCAATAAATACTTTTGATCTTCCAATGGAGCTCATTTCATAATAATACATTGAATAATCAGATCGCTTGCTAAACATGGAGGTGGTGTCTTCCTACCCTGGTTGCATTGCAGAAGTTGAGACTTTCCACAGGGAAACATTTTTATTTTCCAAACAGAAACACCATAAAAATACACTGAGTAACAATAACTCATTATTGTAGTACTATGTGTTTTTCCCATGCAATGTTTTAAATTTTTAATGTATTATTAGCCTTTTCCAAGTGTAAATATGAAGACATCATACCAAATGCCATATTTAAGGAACTGCCATAAAACAAAATTAGGAGGCGTTCCTTAAAGAGAGGGCAAGAGAAGAAAAAAGACAGAAATAGAACTTCTGGTGTATGTCGGAATTAAAGCTGCAGAATTTGATGAAGCCACTGAGAAGTGGGTCAGTCGCACCGTTTCTACAAAACACTTTTTCAAACAGGAATGTTTAGATAGTTTATGATGTAATCACAATGAATGCAGAGAATCTTCCGGTCTCAAAAAGAGAAATGAAATTAAAAACACAAATACTGATAAAGTGTTCCAAACGTGCAGAGCCAATGATTTAGTGATGCTTCTTTTACCTTAAATGAACCAAGAGATCACAGATCTAAAAATGCTTAAATATGATTTTAAAATTAATTATGCTTCACCCATAATAGTATTTAAATTGTGTTTAAATTGCTTATTTATGCAATGGACTTGTCAGACAGAAAATGTATTTTTGCCCTGAGTTGCACTGAGCCCGGCTGTGAACGCGCTTGGTTTGATCTTTGGGATCCAAGTTGAGTTTGCAAAGACTCGAGAGAGTCTTGCGCATGCAGGGCAGCCTCTGTGGTTGGAGCTCTGGAATTGGTTTTTATTTTTTTTAAAACAATCTTCCTAAAAGTATTTGCACCATCTTTCTATCCCATTTGTATTTTGCTAAATTAAAAAATTAAAAATACTGTAAACCTTAAAATATTTTTAAAATATTATGATAAAACAATTTTAAATGGAATTAGAAAACAGAACTCAGTCTCAGCTACAGGTCATAACTACTAGATGATCCACAGAAAACGTTCCCAAAGTTTAAAAGTTCAGACTTGAGAGTTTTTTTCTGTGTAAGGAAAAGACTATAAAATCTACTGAAAAGGAAACAAAATGTTAGCTTCTGAGGCAAAATGTCATATTAACTGATAGAAATGCCAATAATATGGGCCCATGTGAGGGTGTCCCTGTGAAAAGACGTGGAAACTCCCTTTGGTCTGCGCCCACCCGAGAGAAGGTAAGCAGGGGTCCAGATGAACTTACTCATTGAGAAGCGTCCTTACGGTGAGAGAATCTGATGGTAGGTCACGGTCCTTCCCATGTCTTACAGGTGGAGGGTGGTGGCTGGTGTCTGCACTGGCCTCGTGCCTTGAGGACCACCAGGCTCCGTGCTCATGTCCCGGACACGTCAGTGGCACTTCACAAAGCGCAGAGGTTCTGACGTATGTGTGTTTGACTGAGCCACTCGGTGGTTCTGGCTCACGTGGTTTCATGTTCACGGACTTTCCTGATACACTCCACACGGATCTACATCCAGTTGGGAGAACGACATCCCAGCTCCCACGGGAAACTTCATTCAGCTTCACTGAACTGCCTTTGGAGTCTCTGCTTTTTGATTCGGGCTCAAAGAAACTGAAGCAGAGAGTAATGGAGCCTTCTGAACAGTTGTTGTGCACCTGGAACAGTGGGAAAATGGAGAGAGAGATTTGAGTCAAAATTTCCTCCTTGAAAACCCCCGGAAACCACTCACTGAATATAGTATTCTCAGGTTGGGATGCTGACCCAGCAAACCTCACCTGCTGCGGGGGAACATCTCTGGGGTTGTGTCAGGGCTTTGGTCCAGACTCACTCTGAACACATGACACTGATGCTGGGCTTTCTGTAATAAATAAACTGCCTACATCCAGCATCTCATCAGACCCCCGCCAGGTGAACCTCAGTGAAAACAGTGCCATGGACGCAAACATGTCTGATTCCAGATGCCTCCCCTGTCCCAAACCCACGGGTAGACGTGCAGACTTGGCTATCCCAGCGCCTGCCTCTCCATCCCAGGCCCACTCTCATGACCACCCTTTGTGCAGAACACGACCCTGTTCCCTCCAGCCATGGTCTGCTGTGCATGAGCCCACGTGATTCCGGCTGATAAATCTCACATCTGTTAAGGCCAGGGCAAAGGTTGATCTCCTAGCACGTATTGAGACCATCTGATTCCCCATCTGAGGGGATAATATTGACAATGAGGGTGATGATGACGAAGATGAAGACGGAGGACTCCCACAAGGCTGTTCAGAGCCTCCATCCCAGAGAAGGACCAGTCTGTGTGTGAGAAGCTCAAGAATTGAAGGAAGAGCTATGTCCGGCTCTCTAAAATGTCTGGAATGAAGAAGTTAGCCCTGCCTTAAAGGCCTGCCTGACAGGCTGCAGAGAACAAACAGCGGGGCTCCAGGAAGCCCGGCTGATGCCTCAGCTCACCCACGACGGCCCTCACAGCGGTGGCTCCAGAGACCATGTCCCATCTCCCTGGTCGCCCTGAGCCACGGTCTCGTGGCTGGAGCCGCAGGAGCCCTGTCAAGCAGGCCCTGGGTAACATGGCTCGTGGACATGGGCACCGGCCCCCCAGCGCCTTTCTTTCCCTACTGGGCCATGGGGCGGCTGCCCTGAGCTCCTCAGGACCCCATCTGCTTCCCAGCGTCGGTGAGGCTGTGCCCACAGGAGGCACGTTTGAGCCGCGGGTCTGCCCGAGCTAGCCGGCCCGTGGAGGCAGCACTTGGCTGCAGCGCAGCTCTGCTGGGGCCATGGCTCACAAGGCCCCACCCAAAGTGGTGAGTGGGCTGCCCTTCTCCCTCTTGGCAGACAGAGAAAATCCCAACGCAAATCCTGCTAAGGTGAGCTCACAGCAGGACACTCCGACTAAAGCTCTGTCTCTGGGTCAGTCAGCCACCTCCACATATAAGGCCCGCCCCACCAGACACAACCTTCTAGGCTTTTCACTGAGGCCTGGGGTGAGGTCAGGGTACATGCACAGTCATGTACACACACACATGCTGCCACACATGTACACACATGCACCTACATGTGTACACAAACACGTGCACACAGGCATACACACTGCCATGCGCACATGTGCGCACACACACCAGCATGCACGCAGACACATACACCCACATATGCACACAGCCGTGTGCACACTGGCACACACACCACCATGCACATGTGTATATAAACACAGCCATGCACACATGTGCACACACTTGCACACACCCATGCACACACTGCACACACTTGCACCCACACGTGCACACAGCCATGTGCACAGGCAGGAATGATCCTGGATGTTCTCTGTGCCACCACTGCTCACACGTCCCTCTTTAACAATCATGTTAGATACTCTTGTTTCCTTTGGCTGGCGAACTGGGCAGGGCAAGGTGACAGACTCCTCTCCTTGTGGGGTAGCCCCATGGTGATCTCTCTCTCCTCAATACGCTCTCTTTGACACCTGCGAGACATTCTTACTGTCTTACATAACCCAGCACTTGAAGCCAAATAGAGCCTCAGATTCCAGGGGAGACTCAAACGGTGGAATGGTCATGATTCCCACTGCAGTCCATGTAGGGTTAGGAAGTTTCTACTTCTTTGGGGTCTTCCCAGTGGTGGGAAATGCTCTCTGGGGACCCTGCTCTCTTTTTCTGATTCTAACTAATAAATTTCATATTGGAAACAAAGTTTATTTCTTAATGGAAATAAATTTATTTGGATGGAGATTCTGTTATGGCTTCCTCTTTTCAAGGTCCCTCTGCGTCTCCCAGCTCTCCTTGCCCTGGCTGGTTCTCATTCTCTCACCCTCACCACCGAGCACTTCCTTAGTGCTCCCACTGCTCTAAGAAACTTGGAAAGTCTGTTCTTGAATTTGCTTGCTCCAGTTTCATCTCATGCAGTCTTACATGTATGAACCTGAACAGACCACATTCTCATGACACTGGTGTCACTGAATATTATTGTTTTGCTTTTAATTACCTTAATCGGTTGCTATGCTTAGCATATTTTGACAGAAGAGGCACGTTTTACACACACACAGGTACACAGCATCACAGGCATCTTTGCACAGCTTGGTCTCACATAATTGTGACATCTGCCGTCACCATTGACCTTCATAAAGTTTTTAATTCAATATTGGATTCCAGAAAGCACTCATGTTACCAGTCATTTAGCAAGTGTTTGGGGACAGTCCACTACACCGTTTGAATTCTCTAGGGTAGGGTGAGAACATAAAAGAATTGCATTAAGTGTTTCCTGGATGCAAAGAATTCCCAGTCTATTTGAGAATCCCAACCTAACATTTGTAAGACACAAAAGACAGCAATCTGTATGTTCTCTATCTGAAACTGCGGGTCAGTCTTTATGGAAGAAAGAACTTTAGATCAGGAAGGATGAGTGCATGGGATTCATTTGGAGAGCAGGACCCAGGCATTGTGGGATTGAAGCAAGAGGGAAACACAAGAGAGGAAAGGGAGGTGGAGCTGGCTCGCACCTGGGAAGAAAAGATGGAATGAAAGCAGCCAGATTCCAGCGAAGAGGATGTGTTGACCTCATCTCACCCAGCTGTCTTCTCCAAGTGTTCATGTAAAGCAAATTTCAGTTCATACAGAAACAACTGTACCTACAGGATTCCAAAATACTTCCTGCAATGACCCTTCCTGCAATCCACAGCAGAGCTGGCCTCGGCTGCCCACCAAGGGACCTGGTCCTGAAAGGTCGTGGTTTCTCTGTCCACACGTTGCCTTGTGATCCTCCCCACTGACCTTTGCAAGCAGGAAGTGTATCCTGTGTTAACTGTGATTGGTTTCTGAGCTCCTGGACCCCAGTACCCATCGCCCCAGCCCCAGTGAGCCCCAGCGAGCCCCAGCGATCTTGCAAAGACCACTGCTCAGAGGACAGCCCTCCCACGACTGCAGAGGTCGAGGAAGAAGCAATTCCTAAGCACCATCACAGAAGTGTAAAGATTGCAATGAAACCCTGAGAAGTGTAAAACCAACTCCTAATTAGCTCACTTCCTAAAAGAGCAGGATTTACTCGCTGTAGACCTTCGCTAATGAGCATTTCAGAGCTGAGAGAAACCAGATGCGCGCTTTCCCCGCCTTGGAGGAGATTGGACGGTGTGTGGGATTTCGTGCATCTTCAACCTATCAATAGCACCAAGAGCACTTAGAGCAATAATCAATAAGTCATATTACCCAGATCCATAGTGTGACCATCCCACAGGACAATCAAACGTTTTGTTATAAGGCGGCTGCTTGGCAGATTGTATTGAGATTTTTTTTTCTCTGATGTTTAGCATGATGGTTCTATTTGGGGCTCTTTTAATTAAAAGCAGACCTTGCAGAGCAGCACTCTAGTTTGCCTGCACCTGATTACACAATAAGATGCACAAATATTTGTATTCGTCTTAGCATCATGCTAATTTATGTTTTATGTTATACTGATTGCCTGAATCCGACCAGTTAAACAAAACATACCATTACATCCTAAAGGATATTCAATTATGAGGTTGGCTACTCTTCTTTTCTGTGTCGTCATTTAGATAAGGGATATAATTCATTCCACGATCTTTTATTTATAACATTCAGTGTGTCATGCTGAATGTTAAGATACACACAAAAGTCAATTTAAAGTACATTTGACCACAACCAATTTGCTGCAGATATATCCGATTCCTCATAACATTCTCCTAGTAGTCCTAGCTGTAACATGTCCCATCTTTTATTTACCACATTGCTGCTATTAACCAGGAGGAAATGTGAAAAGCCAGGTATTGATAACCAATGCCAATATTTCAAAAGTGTAAATAGCTATGCAAGCATTCATTACTGTCTACATATTTGTTTTAAAAGTTAAACTTAGGCCCGAATGAAAAATTCAAAATACACTGCTTTCATGGATTTTAACTTAAAAAGGCTAGATATGTAATACTTGTGTCTTCTGCACAGAGGAGCCACAGAACACATCCCTGTGTATCTCCTCTGGTTCCACTGGGACCTCAGACCAGCTAGGTCCTTGGTCTCCTCTGCTTGCACTGGGACCTCCACTAGCTCAGCGAGGCTGGTTGGTTCTTCATGGGCCACACCGACACAGGTCTCACACCAGGTTCCTCCTGAAGCGGCCCCTGGACTCTCAGACCACCAGGGCCTTGAGTGGCCACAGTCACTTGGGATCATATTTCCTTTCACAAAAGAGCACGATTTAGCTCTGAGGACCTCTTCCCACCACTTCCTAAAGCCAAACACCAAACTGGATTGAGCTCTGACAAAACCGCATGACTGCCCCCACCGTCTTCCCAGAGAAGCGCACAGAAGTGAGGAAGCCAGGAAGTGCTGTGGCCATGGGAACGGTGCCCCGACGCTCGGGTCCGGACACGGGGAGGCCGTGCGTGCAGCCAGGGACAGGGTCTGGACCCCCACGGGCACCCACCTGAGACTCAGTGTTCATCCAACCTACCGCCTCCGCCGAATAAAACAGGGAGACGTACCAAGTAAAAGAACATTTAACAGTGTAATGAAATTTTTCCAAGACGGGCAGGAAGAGAAGCAAAAGCAGCGCCCAGACCGACTGAAAACACAGTGAGAAGTGTGCTTGGACGGCTCTGTGGCTGCTCCCTGAGCGAGCGGCTGGCGTTGCACGCCCAACAGTGCGATTCACTTCCGGCGACGGTGAGCCCCCCAGGTGAGCTTGTCTTCTCTGCACCTTTTGTGTCCCCTTCTCAGACCAACGTCTCTCACATTAATGAGATTGGACTCTGGTCTGAACCTCAGGGGAAAGCCAGGGGCTGTGCCCAGTGACCATGCAGTCTCCGCCACCTCCCTGTGTGCCCTCATGCTGGATCCCCGTCCATCCACACACAGTGGACACACACGTGGACACATAGAGGCAGGCACACACATACAGATACACATGCACATATGTGGATACACATGGACACACACATACATGGACATACACATGCATGGACATACACATGCAGACACATACATAGAGACACACACATGGGCACCCGTAGACATACATGGACACACATATGGATAATCATACACACAATGACATACAAGCAGACACACATGAACATGCATGGAGTCGCGTGTACATGCATGCAGACACACTCACACATGTGGACATGTGTGGACACACATGGACACCTGTAGACACACACATGGACATGCACACGTTGACACACACCCTCATGACTCCCTAAGTCCGACAGTGGTTGAAAGCTGAAATAGACTTGGTAAGCCACCTGGAAATGTGAGGTGTTCACTCACGTGCTCTAAAGTCACTTCTCATGATTCAGGGTCCCACCTCCACCAGCGCATCCCTGTCAGAGTTCGACCCGTGAAGGGTCTCCAGGTCTCACCCTATCACTTCCTCCCTCTTTCCCAGGGAATTCCAAGCTCCTTCATCCCCCTGAACTGTCAGGGAGGCTTGAAGGCAGCCTGAATTTGTCCACGTGTCTAAGCTGCATCTCAGACCAGCCTCAAGACACCTGACTTATAGATGCAGCTTTTGGGAAACACAACAGACAGAAGTGTCCCTGTGGAAATATAAGTTAGTGACACTTTCATGCAGATGACAGTTCAAGGCTTAAGTCACCCAGTGACCCCTCTCCTCTGGGACACAACCTCTATCAGCTTTGGTACCAGGACAAGCACCATGTCCTTCTGACTGGAGAACCAACACAATTCTGAGGTTGTGAAAGATGAGCCCACATTCCAGGCACTCATATGTGGTCGATACAATTAGATTTTACCTCTTAGGGAGCTAGAAACTTATCTCTAAATATCTTAGTACAACAAAAAGGGGGGAATTAAAGTGCATTTGACAGAATGAACTTATGCTTTTTATTTACCTGTTTGCTCTCTAAATTTTAAATTGTTAGGAGCTTAGGAGTGAGTTTTCCTTGTTAATGAGTTACGTAAGGAAGAAGCAGAGTCTCCCATGGAAGGAGGCTGAAAGCTGACTCCAGATAGAGTTCCTGGCATTTTTTAAATCTAGAGCTAATCTAATTTGCATTAGAGACTTCCTTTGTTCAGCCTGGGAGGAGGTAGTTTGTTTAAGCAGAGCTTTTATACTCTCGATTCATAAGAGAAGATTTACAGGTATTAACCCAAACTGCAGGCAGTTTGATGCAAAGAGGAGGTGAAGATCAGGAAACAGGCAGAAGGCATTCTCGTTCCTTCCCTCTGATTCCAACAGCTTCCCCATCCGGAAGGGGTGTTTCTGAGATCTGGAAAAGGTAACCCAGTCCTACTCTTTCTGGACAAAGTTAATAATGCAGATCAAACTCATAAACATCTTAGGACCTAGAGGAACTGACCAGGGGTGGATGAGCTTGGACCAGGGTTTTGCCCTAAAGGGACTCAGTCCAACCGTCCAAAGGATGTGCACAGAAATGGTTTGTTCTCCTGAAACCCATTCAGAAATGGATGCTCAAGTGATTTCTTTTTTTTTTTTTTCTCATATTTTGTCCTGCCTATGGTCTTACTTCATAAACTAGTTGGAAAAACACCTTTTCTCAAAATCCAAATTGCTCACTCTGGGTTCCAGAGTCCTTTTGTGTGTACTGCTCATGGCACCAAATCTGCCCTTCAAACGGGACAGCATTTGCTTTTCAAGTGACATCCTCTCTCTCCACGGCATTGTGAGCTCCTGACTTCACACGCTCATTGTACATCATTACTTCACATTTCCAAGATACTCATTTCCTACTGAGACAGCAGAGCAGTTTACACCACATGCAGAACTCCAACCAGCGTCTTCCTAGGCATGGACGTCCCACATTCATTCAGTCTCAGAAGCAGCTGAGGTCTGAACAGCAAAGGCATCACTACAAAGCTTTTCTGTTGCCATGGTGGGTAGTATCTCATCAAACCTTAGATTCAGGAAAAAAATTTAAGAAGGCATTCAACTCGTTTCTCTAATTCTCATTTGATACTTGAAAACATAAGATGATATTCCTTATTTGGTAGGGCCTTAGTCGTGATTTCTAATGCCTACACTAGCCCTGCAGGTGGCTGCTATGCCCCCAAGTTACAGATGACAAAACTGAGGCTGCAGAAAAAGTGAGAAACCGCGACCACACGGCGGGTGGAGGTAGACATGGACTTGAACTTGGTGGGCGTCAGTTCACGCTGCCACACCGCTAGAGCAAAATACCTTAACCTGTGAGCTCACTGTTACCCACACATAAAAGCAGACACAGATGCTTCCCACTGCAGGCACGTGTCACTGAAATACACGCAAAATACTGATTTGTGTATATGTCGTGTACAAGTGCACGTGCGCGTTTATATTATAAAACCGTAGCTCTTGAAAACAGGCGAACCTCTCAATTAGAACAGAATTCCGGCAGAGGCAGACTCGAGCAGTCCCTGCAGCAGGAGAGTCACCCCCACCTGCCCTCGCCCCCAAGGCCCCCAGACACTCGTCCTTAAACCACAGCCGGGAGGGAGGGGACCGCGGGGATGTGAGCAGGAAGTAGATGGAGAGGCCCTGGACACCAGCACGAGGGGGCACTCGGCCGCTCCATCCCAAGTGTCGAGGTTCGTTTCCACGACCATCCTCTCTGACCAAGCTTTTATAGACGTCTGTCTGACCAGCTCCCTTAAGCATGCATGTAATGAGTGCATTTATGGGACAGCCTCAGTGAAACCAAACCTCACTCACAAATCTCTGGATTTGTAAATGTCAGGCAGCAGCAGTCCCCGACCCCACAGCGCAGCGTCCGACTCCATCCATCTCCTCAAGGACCACACCGCATCTGGAGCCCCAGCTCCGACCAAGAGCACCGACCTCCCAGGAACGTGAGGACATCGCTCCTGCTGCCCCTGCAGCCCTTTCCAGAGTCTTCATCTGCACGTATGGGAGTAGGCAACCCCATCCAGCTGGGCTTAAAGACAGCCTCGCTGCATCTACCCTGCCAGGCGGACCACACGGCTAGTCGGAGCCCAACCAGGAAGCTGAGCCAGGTCAGCATTACCCACCGCGGCTGCAGCAGGAGCCTCGCGTCCACCAGGGACCTGCTTGTCTCATGAGACCTGGGGAAAGGAGGGTTTCCAAGAGGAATTTTAGGATGTGACAGGGACACTGCACCCCCGTGGGGTCCTTCTCCCTGCAGAGGGCATGTCCGTCCCTGAAGGAATTTTCCAGAAGCCCTGCACGGCCTCCGACGCTTCCTGTAGAATATTTTAAGTGGATGAAAGAGCCCAACAGACACCTTTTTCTGGATTCATAAATAGGCTCCCACCTCATATTATGGGCCTGAATTTAATTTGTTCAATATTCCCAACACTAACGATGCCCATTTAAGACATCCTGTTAAAAGTTTGTAACATTAATTTAATGGAAAAATGCCAATATCACTCCAAGAACTCTATTAGATTTTCTCCCTGTTAAATTAATGTTACTAACTTTTAATGGATGCTGTAATTAGATGTTATTATTAACGGGAATATTACCCAAATTAAAATCAGACCCTGCGAGAGACACAGCGTACATTTACAAGGGCATAAAGCGCCCTGTCTGGACGTCACAGGCTCGCCTGTGCGGCCAGATGGCCTGGGCCCGGCCCCCGGACCCACGGCAGGACCAGGCCAGGGTCGGGGCACGTGGCCTGTGTGAGACCACAGCCACCGTCACGGCTCCCACTTAGAAGAGGAAACAACAGCCCCACACCCTGTGGGGGACGGGGAGCCCTCTCCCAATTTCACACTCAATTTAAAGGGTCGCTCTCCATCCGGTCTGATTGGGTTCGGCAGCTTGAAATTGATTGTTTGGGTTGTAAAGCTCGCCTGCCTTCCCAGACAATTTAAAAAGAGGCTCTTAAGCTGCTGGCTTGTTACGAGCTGGACGCCAGAACAAGGGGTGCCAAGAATCCAGAGCTGGGGGTCTGACCCTGGCCAGGCCCTGCTACCCACTGGGACACAGAGGAAACCCTCCCTCAACATCCTCTACCAGGAGTGGCCACCGAGGGGCAGCTAAAGCTGGGATGCGGGCGGGACAGAAAACCCATGTGCGCCCATAAGCTTCTCTCCTGTCATCACACCATGAGGACCCAGGACCATGCTGCACAGCCAACTTGCATCTGACAAAACCCCTTCCCGCTCATGGGCTTCCTTTCAGAGACAGAAGAAGCCCAGTAATTGGGATGCTGGGTCTCTGTCCATCAGGCATCAGGCGGCCCCAGCAGAGACCAAGGTCAGGACAAGGCTTGGAGGCCCTGGACAGAGACCACAGAGGAATCGAAGCCACGGATTTCCTGAAAGCATCCAGCCAGCATTTAAACTCAGCATCCAAGTGCTTCCCTGTATTTCAACTCCTTGCCTTCTTTCAGTCCACATCTGGAGAGAGTTTTAATCATCAGGAAATAGAGAGCAAAACAAGAGAATCAGAAGGATTTTTAAATCCACAGACTGGGTGAAGAGCCCAGAATAACTGCCCTGCGTTTCTCTCTTGGAAGACCTGACCTCCCCCTGCTCTCCCCAAAGCTGCCGCCTGTCCCAGGAAAGCAACTTCAGATCACGCTATGCAGGACGTCTGTGTAGCTCCATTTCTCAGGTTACCTACCACGTGGCAATGATACGGGTTACACACCCATCCGGCGGTGAAGGCAGATACTGTCTCTACCTTACTGAATTCTCCAGGCCTGCACAATCCATGGCACAGAGTTGGCATCTAATTAGTTGGATCAATGACTAAATGAATGCACACAAAATGGATACGAGAAGTTTTTAATTGCAATGACAAAGGAGAACAAAGTTTCTCATAGCTTCGTCAATTTAAAGACCATTAGGAAATGGATGGTGGGATTGTGATCTTCTGGGAAGAGAGAATGCCTCTTCTAAACTGGAATTCACCCAACCATCCAAGATCTTGTCTACGCAGCCAGAAAGAGCACCAGCGGTGTGAAGAGGATGCCATGCCCGACAGGCCTGATCATGGCTGTTTTTAAGAGAAGAGAAAGGTAGGGATGGTGAGATGACCTCACGTGCCATGCTTGTCTGGGGTATTTGCATTCACACACCAGAGCACAGGTCTTCCCCATGTGGATGCTCTAGTCGGGGGGTGAAGGGGCAGAGGGAATGGGGCTTCTGTCGAGGCCGTTCTGAGATCAGGGGATCAGCTTCATCCCATTCCCAGAGCTGGCTCTTACCTGGGTCATCCCCGCCCCTCTGCCTCAGTGAGGGGCCAGGGATGGATGGTGGCTCCGGAGACCAGCCTGGGGAAGAGGCATCAGGCGGTTGAGCAAGGCGAGGTCCAGGGAAAGGTGTTGGAGCCGTAAGAAAGCAGCTCTGGCCTGAATCCCCACCACACTTGTCACGTCCCAGGAGCCAAGAACATCCTTGCACTGTCTGAACCAAGCAGAGTTGGGTTTTTCTATGACTTACCATTATAAGCATTCTAATCACACATTCATATAAAACAAATAACAGAAAAATTATGCAAGTCCTTACGTGTTCTTTCAGGGAAAAGTCAAATCAACATGAAAATCATGATTTCAAAGTGACTGATTTCCTTAATGAATTAAAAAATCCAGAAATCTATGAATGTTATTTTTAAAATGGCTTCTTCATTCCTAATTCCATTTTGTGCAACTAGGAAGAAATTGCTTCTAAATCAGGAAACTCTGGCTGCCATGAAAGTTTTAATTAACCATGATCAATTGAAATTCATAACCCTCATAATATGTCAATAATAAATTTTCATGTAATTATCATCTTGTTACAGTAAAGTTTCTCAGACTAAGTTTCCTGTTCTGTAACATGGGACAATTAATAATAATAATAATAATAAACTTATAGGAACATTCTCTTCCACCTTCTGTAATACCTGATTTTACAGAATAATAATAATTTCTTATTCATCAAACATCCTGATCAGTTTTGCAAGAATTTCCACTCAGGAAAATTAATTTCACCCTTAGCAATCATTTCTCATTTTAATCACAGAAACTAAAGCCCTTGGAAGATCCAAAGCAAACCCTGCACATGAACCAGCCCAGGCAACAAGCAGACCTTACTCCACATGCATTTTTATATTTCCTTTTAAGTACAAGCTCCCAAAAGTAAAAGATGCCTTCTTTTAAATGTTTCAGTTTAAAATGCTAAGTAAGAGTTTATCAAACTCACCTTCTGTGTTTACTCTTGTAGAATTCTGTGTTTCCTCAAAATCAAGGTTTAGTTTTTTGGGGGGGGGAAGTGATTTAAAAATAATATAAAAATGGGTGTGGTCTGTGGGTGGCTTTCCTATCTTATTACATTAGAAATGTCACTCCATATAAATGCGAGTTCACTCCTTCACTCAGTCCCGTTTTCTGAATGCACGTACTGATGGCACGGTCTGCAGCACTGCAGTAAAGCTCTCTTGAATGAACGCAGGGAAGTATCCAAGCTCAGAATGTGGGCTCCCCCAGGGGCCCTTTAGAGGCAGAGCAGGGGCACCTTTGGGGCCTCCGCTCTGGTGCCATCACATGGGCTCCAGAGCGACCAGGACAGACTGGTCCTTCTGTCCACGCACCGCTTCCGGCCCCTCACATAGGCGAGGCTTTCCGGTGGGTGCTGACACACACGTGTGCTGCACACAGGCTGACCCAGCTGTGAGCCCCATGGGGAGTGCAAGCAGGCTGGGGGTAGGTGGGCGGCATTGGGTCAGGGGCCCTGACCGTGGAGCCGCCCTGGGGACCGTGTCCATCAGGCATCCAGCAGCATTCCTGGCCTCGAGGTCCCAGCTGAGGTGGCGCATGGGCCCCACCTGTGTTCCAAGGCGTCAGATCAAATCAGATCAGTCACTCAGTCGTGTCCGGCTCTTGCGACCCCATGAATTACAGCACACCAGGCCTCCCTGTCCATCACCAACTCCCAGAGTTCACTGAGACTCACATCCATTGAGTCAGTGATGCCATTCAGCCATCTCATCCTCTGTCATCCCCTTCTCCTCCTGCCCCCAATCCCTCCCAGCATCAGAGTCTTTTCCAATGAGTCAACTCTTCGCATGAGATGGCCAAAGTACTGGAGTTTCAGCTTTAGCATCATTCTTTCCAAAGAAATCCCAGGGCTCATCTCCTTCAGAATGGACTGGTTGGATCTCCTTGCAGTCCAAGGGACTCTCAAGAGTCTTCTCCAACACCACAGTTCAAAAGCATCAATTCTTCAGTGCTCAGCCTTCTTCACAGTCCAACTCTCACATCATACATGACCACAGGAAAAACCATAGCCTTGACTAGACGAACCTTTGTTGGCAAAGTAATGTCTCTGCTTTTGAGTATGCTGTCTAGGTTGGTCATAACTTTCCTTCCAAGGAGTAAGCATCTTTTAATTTCATGGCTGCAGTCACCATCTGTAGTGATTTTGGAGCCCAGAAAAATAAAGTCTGACACTGTTTCCACTGTTCCCCATCTATTTCCCATGAAGTGGTGGGACCGGATGCCATGATCTTCGTTTTCTGAATGTTGATTTTTAAGCCAACTTTTTCACTCTCCTCTTTCACTTTCATCAAGAGGCTTTTGAGTTCCTCTTCACTTTCTGCCATAAGGGTGGTGTCATCTGCATATCTGAGGTTATTGATATTTCTCGCGGCAATCTTGATTCCATCTTGTGTTTCTTCTAGTCCAGTGTTTCTCATGATGTACTCTGCATATAAGTTAAATACACAGGGTGACAATATACAGCATTGATGAACTCCTTTTCCTATTTGGAACCAGTCTGTTGTTCCATGTCCAGTTCTAACTGTTGCTTCCTGACCTGCATACAGATTTCTCAAGAGGCAGATCAGGTGGTCTGGTATTCCCATCTCTTTCAGAATTTTCCACAGTTGACTGTGATCCACACAGTCAAAGGCTTTGGCATAGTCAATAAAGCAGAAATAGATGTTTTTCTGGAACTCTCTTGCTTTTTCCATGATCCAGCGGATGTTGGCAATTTGATCTCTGGTTCCTCTGCCTTTTCTAAAACCAGCTTGAACATCAGGAAGTTCAAGGCACTAGGGTCACACAAAGGGGCGAGAGGCTCCATGACAGCACCTCCAGAGCCAGTGTCCAGCTCCCAGCCTTCATCCCTGGGAGGGCTTGGCCGCAGGCTGGATCCCCTCTCGAGGACGTGGTTTGTCATGAAACCACGCCTTCCTTCGTCCCAGTCCACGTCCTCCCTATCTGTGGTGTTTCTACGTCTCTTCCTCGAGTCCCTGGTCCCGTGTCTTCCCGCATCTCCAGAGGACACCACGGTCAGAGCCTCCTCCCTCAACACAGGCTCCACCGGCCGCCTTATCTGGCCACCCTCAGGAGCCTTCTCCGTGGGCCCCTGTGGGAGTGGACAACGGGGACCGGCCCAGCTGGCCGGGTGGGTCCCTGTAGGGGGAGCGCAGCGCCCAGGCCGGTGCCCACCCCCCCAGCCCTGACCTCTGCTGCACCCTGGGGCCCAGTGCCGCTCCACGGCGGCGACTAGAGCCTCCCCGGCCCTCGTGTTTTCAGCCCCTTACCCTTGGAGCAGCCCAGCCTCCTGTCCGTTTCCCGTGACTGGCTTTTCCCCTGGATTATGTCAGTTCATGAACTGCAGGTGCTGCCCGCCGAGGGCAGGGCTGGCACTTGGCTCACTGCATCACCCCAGGGCACAGTGGACTCTAAGTAGGTGTGTCCGTTTGGTCAATATATGCTTTGCAGTGAATCTTAGGAAATGATGTCTACATCCTCTCCAAGAGGACAGCTTGAAGGCCCAGAACCTCATGTGAGTATTGACCAAGGACGGGGAAGACAGGTGGACTCCTGTCCTGAGGCCTCGACTCCCGGGGAACCCGTCCCAGGAGGCATCAGGGAGCAGAGCCAGGAGGATAGGGTGGAGACACCCGGCTTCCAACTCGGGGACACGTTCCCCACGGCCTGGGGTGGGGACATGCAGGGCTACATCCCAGCGTCTCCAGCCCGAGTCCAGCAGCCACAGGGCTTAAGAGAAAGACCTGAACAAAAGCCTACCTCTCGTGGAGTAGGACTTCATGAACAGCAACACGGACTGAAGCTGACCTTTAACCAGAGAGAGGAAGAGAAGCTCAAATGCAGCACAGACCCTTCTCTTGTCTGTGTTTAATTTCACACTGGACTACCGTTGATCTACAGCTCTGTGTAGGTTTCAGGGGTGCAGCAAAGGCATCCGGTTGTCCGTGTGTGTTTCCATGCCTTCTTGGATGATTTTCCCCTCTAGGCAATCACAGAACACCGAGTAGACTTTCCTGTGCTGTGCGGCAGGTCCCTGTTGGTGTGTGAGTGTGCATGCCTGTCACTGAAGGCCATTTGAGAAATACGAAAATCCAGCAGCAGAGAGACACACGCGGCCCCTCGTTAGGGGCCCAGCTGTGATGACATCGTAACTCAGGCACGTTTCCTGTCCACCCCCACATCGCAGTGCCCACGCCAATTAACACCTCGGCCCTCCGACGGGGCTTGTTTAGTCCAGGATGTGGCCGTCACCTCTGCAGGAAGAGCCAGCCGGCAGTCAGCCCCACGCCCCAGGCCGTAGGGCTGCCAGCTGACCTCCAGCGCCTCGGCCTGCGCCCTGCTGGGGGCCAGGAACCCCACTCCAGCGGCATCCCAGCCTCGGCGTTTAGCAGTGTACAACCCTCTCTAAACGCGTCCCGGGAGAGAACCCCACGTGCGGGCCACAGTGGCAGGGACGGGCCTGGAGGCGGGCGCTATGCTGGGTGGTGGTCTTTATTCTCAAACATTGGACTTCCGTGGTGGCCCTTCAGGTGCTAACGAAAGAGCTGTGTGCAGTTTGGAGTGAACCTCCACAGTCCCCTTACACACGCTGGGGGACGTGGTTAACCAGGCTGGTGAGAGCGCTGAGCCCCGAGTGCAGGGCAGTGTGCTTCCCTGGGGCCGGGGCTCTGGAGAGGCTGCGGGGAGCGGCTGCCAGGGCTGTCCCCAGGGAGGACGGGCCCACAGCTGGCTCCTGGGCCAGACCCGCAGGGACCCGCAAGGGGAAGAGCCACGGGGTTTGTGAGCCAAAAAGTGCAAATTCAGAGGGTCCCAGTCTGTTCCACAGGGGAGATATACAGACACCAAGTGCTTCACAGCAAGAAACGCTCTGGCAGTGAGACAGAGCCTCAGGGGTCAAGGCTCGGGTCAGGTCTGAGGCACCTGAAGGAGGAGCAGGATTTGAAATGATGGGAACCCCACAAGGGGAAAGAGTGAGTTCACAAGGGGAGAGTGAGACCACGAGGGGAGAGAGTGAGTTCATAAGGGACAAGTGAGTCCATGAGGGAGTAGAGTGAGCCCACGAGGGGAAGAGTGAGCCCACGAGGGGAGAGTGAGTCCAGGGGGAGAGAGCCCACGAGGGGGGAGAGAGTGAGCCCATGATGGGAGAGTGAGCCCATGAGGGCAGAGTGAGCCCACAAAGGGAGAGAGAGCCCACGAGGGGGGAGAGAGTGAGCCCACGAGGACAGAGTGAGTCCACCAGGGGAGACAGTGAGCCCACGACGGGGGCAGAGAGCCCACAAATGGGGGAGAGAGCCCATGAGGGGAGAGTGAGCCCATGAGGGCAGAGTGAGCCCACGAGGGCAGAGTGAGCCCACAAAGGGAGAGAGAGCCCACGAGGGGAGAGTGAGCCCACGAGGGCAGAATGAGTCCACGATGGGGGAGAGTGAGCCCACGACAGGGAGAGAGTGAGCCCATGACAGGGAGAGAGTGAGCCCACGAGGGCAGAGTGAGCCCACGAGGGGAGAGAGCCCACAATGGGGGAGAGAATGAGCCCACGAGCGCAGAGTGAGTCCATGAGAGGGGAGAGTGAGCCCACGACAGGGAGAGAGTGAGCCCACAAAGGGGGAGTGAGCCCACGAGGGCAGAGTGAGCCCACGAGGGCAGAGTGAGTCCACCAGGGGAGACAGTGAGCCCACGAGGGGGAGAGTGAGCCCCCAGCCTGCTGCTCTTGAGAAAATGAATGGCAGAAGCCACCTTGAATATCTGGGGGGCTCACCCCCTGGTTTTTTATTTGGTTTTACTCTGTTTATTTGCCTTCTTTGCTAGAATTTCTTCCCATTTCTTCACTGGTTCAATCTGGGATTAGCCCACAGAGTAGGGCGGTGCCTGGAAGCAGGGAACACGTGTGGACATGGCTGGCAGGATGGCCCGTGGGCTGTGGCCTGAGCCATCTCCGCCACTCTGGGCCACATACAGCGTCCACAGAGCAGGTGGCCAGGGCGACTCCCACCCAGCCGGGGGAGAGGCGGTGTGGCTTAGGGGCGGGGCTCCAAAGGCCAGTGCATGAGGCCGGGTGTGCCCTTATATGGGGACCTCTCTTGCCTTTTGCAGTAAGGAAAGAGCTAAATCACCACCCCCGACTCCAGGAGGGTCAGGACAGCCCACCAACACGAGGGGCCTCACACAGAGCACACACACCACCCCCAGACGGGGCCCGGGGAAGGAGAGCATAGCCCCGGACAGCCCCAGGGCCGTGTGCTCAGAGGCCTCTCTGCAGGGGCCACTCGCAGGAAAGAACTGTTAAGTGTGACTGTGTGTTGGAGAAACATGCCCTTGACTACACAGGTTCTTCTGATGGAATAACTCTCTGGCCCTGATGGGACGAGCACAGCGCGCGAGGAGCTGACCTCTGTTCTGCAAAGTGGACAGAAACAATACATGGGCAGCCCGTGGAGGAACCCGAGAGGTTGCCCGCATGCAGAACATATGTCTGCAAGCCCGTTAACCCAGAGCGCAGGCCGCTTATCAGAAAGTTTCAGATCAGCCACTCTCTCTTCCTGAATATTTTCTAATTGGTCAATTAATTCCATAAGTGGTTGGGGAAGGCATTTCCTCAAAGGGGCAGAATGGCCGAGTCTCTTTGAAATTATCCAAATTCTGAATGTGGATCTTCCCAACTGGAGTCGGGCTGTGTCTACGCAGCCCAAGCAATTCAACTATTGGACTAATTGGCTTGTCACCAACCAGGTGTCTAACCAAGAAAGCCAGTGATTCCAAGGAGGGCTGTGGGTGGGATCCCTCTGATTACTAAACCGCTAGTTAGTGGTTGGTCTGTGAGCTGAGAAATCTGAACCACATTTGCAAGTACTGTGAATCGAAATGCAGATCTGGGCTAATATTTTTTACTTTGCAGGGACACGTTTTAAGCTGTTGCTTCTGTGATCAGGCCATGGCCACCCAGACTGCGGACGGCCATAAAGGCGCCAGTGGTAAAGATGCTTCTGGAAATCCTTCACCCAACAAGCCTACATCTTTATGCTAATTATTCCTGAGCAGGTATTCTATCTGAACCATTGCAAACTGCTTCCCTCATCTTTAATTGGGTTTTATTAACTCGCATCTATTGTTAAAGCCCAGACAATAGCAGGGGAAGGAGTGGAGGAGCAGCGTGAATGGCAACCCCATTGTGGGGAGTAATTTGAACAGGTGGGCAAATTGAAATATTTAGTGAGTTGCTTTGTTTTAGCTCGCATTGAAAAGTTTATAATGATCCAATATGTTTTCAAAAATACACCCACAATGGAGTTTGTCTGTGGGTTTTACACGGCCAGGCACAATGAAAATGAGAAGACGCTACAGACGTGCAGCACTGAGGGGCCGGATGTCTGAGGGCGAGGGGAGCAGAGAGAATCCGGACACTTCCCCTGCTTCTGAAATAAGCTGGTGGGCGCCCTGGGGAGGGTCTTCTCTGATGACGACGGGTCCTCGGAGGAGACTGTGCTAGTGCGGGTGGAGGGAAGGGCCGGCAGGCGTGAGGCTTTTCCACGACACTGCAGGGAGAGGAGCAGGAGGGTGTCAACCCTCCCCTTGGGCTCCCCGGGGCCACGTCGGGAAGACACTCGAGCTACGTCCCAGGGTCGGGCCTTCTGTGGGCTGCCAGCTGGGAGAATCCGCCCTGTTCCCACACTGGGAAAGGCCGCGTGACGAGGGGCTTCGGGAAAGGAGAGGACCACCTGACAGAGGACGCTCAGGGATGCATCACAGGTAGAGTCCAGGCAGGGCCTGGAGCCGCCCGTCAGGAAGGGCATCCAGTGTGGCTGGCACGCACCCGAGTTTCACTGTTTCTCCCGTGAGAAGGGAACGTGGTGGTCACCCTCAACAGCGCCCGCGCCTACACCTGCAGACTGACTGCCGGCCACACACGTGTGGCTCTGTCTCTCACGGTGGCGAGGGTGGACCCAGCTGGGGACATCCACACTGACATCCCCCAGTCTGGGCGTCCTATTCAGGAACCATCGTGACCAATGACGAGGGGTAAACACACTGGATCCTGTGACTGGCCACAGATTCTCTCCCAAGCTGCTACTCACCTAGAGCTCATTTATCTACTTTCACCTACAAAACAAAACACAAAGAGAAGAAAAAACAACGGCTTTTCCTTTGAAAGCTTACATTTCCTTAAGGGATTTTCTCCAGTTTCAGCTGTAAAAATTTTTGAAATTTTCATTGCTATCTTCTGCTATTCTGTCTGACCACCTGTCTTATCTGTCCTTCCCTCTGCAGTGAACTTGACCTCCTTGTGGGACTACGTGTTTACCTGTCCATCTAACTCGGTTTTGTCTGCCCATTCGCTTCTCCACCACATAAAATTTCACATCTTTTGTGCATTACAGTCTGAAAATTCCAAGCACCTAACACAGGCTTCCCAGATGGTTCAGTGGTAAAGAATCAGCCTGCAATGCAGGAGACACAGGTTCAATCCCTGGGTTGGGAAGATCCTCTGGAGGAGGAAACAGCAACACACTCCAGTCTTCTTGCCTGGAGAATCCCACAGACAGAGGAGCCTGACAGGCTCCAGTCCGTGGGGTTGCAAAGAGTCGAACACGACTGAGCGACTAAGCAACAACAGAGACACAGACCGTGTGAACCAGATGACGAGGGAGGTGGTGAACCCTCCTCTCTCCCCTGCAGGAGAAGAGGAGACAAGAGGGACAAATACGTCACCTAAGCTGGCGGAAATCCAACAAGAGCGTAAGCTACATTGTCAGGATACTAGGAACACCTCTTATACACACGCTCACCACCCAGACCGGACATTATTTTGTTTTTTCTCCCTGAGATTATAAGGGGGCTTTGAATTAGGAGCACATAGATTTCCTCCTTTCAATGCTAAAAAGAAAAATGTTTCTGTCCAGGTCTTAATGATCAATTACATTAATTTAAGGTAACGGTGAATAAAACTTATTTTCCATTGTTAAAATTATATAATTGCTTTGAATCAAACCCAAAGACACAGGTTAATGAAAACCAGTTGACAACCTGGGAAATAAATGAAATGAAATGGGGATAATTTAGTAATTCAAAGTTTGAAAAGCTCTTAAAAAAAAAGAAACTTGATCAGAGAAAATCACATATATACACACAAATGATATTGCATCATAAATTATGTGAATTTATTGAAATAAAAACACAAGTTCTAATACATATATATATACATACACATTAAAATCATACAACATATTATGTATAACATAGGTTATAAAATCAAAGATGCTACTGTCTTGAATTTTTCTCAGAGAACACAAATATATCTGTGTTTAAAATTTCCAAATTGCTGGTCTCCTACATAAATAATGTAAAATCACTGCGAATTAAACGTGAACACTTTCAATGACATAAAAATGCTTAATGTGTAACATTCATGATCAGTGATGCTGATTCTTACAGTGAACTTTCTATTCTCTGAAAAATACTCCACTCATCTTTAAGGAGAATAGACAGCACATTCTCAAGGAATTGTTTAGAACAGAAGACTCAGTCCCTCACATCTGGGTGTGCAACCACACGTAGTAAATTTTCATTCTCACTATAAATCGATTTAATAGTTTTCACTGTAAATGCAATACATGATTTTCCCACTTTTTAATGGGAACAGTTTAAAGTGCAATATTTCCATGAATCTTAAACAGCCTGAAGTGACTCAATTTCAAAGTTAGAAAAACTGCCTTTCTCACTCTGTAATTTGAAAAAATGATTTTGACAATAAATAGCAGTTGAAATGAGTCAATTTAGCAGTGACAAAGAATGTTTTGGACTGTAAATGTAGTGTTTAAGCAGTTATTTTAACAGTAGACTTGTCAAGTTGACATAGCCGGGCATCATAAAAACTGTTTAAACCTGTAAATTTAACTGTTAAAATTAGCAGTTACATGGTCGACTGTTAAACATGGTTAAAGTGGAACCCAAACAACAGCAAAAAAAGTGGTCTTGGTTTCAAATGTCATTTTCGTGTTGATTTTTGTTACTTTTCTGAATTTTGATAAAGGATAATATTTTGAAAAGAGAAGAAACTTTTCCAGGAACTTTGCTAGTAAACCAGATCCTCGGTTAGTGGAGCAAGAAAAGAACTGGGATGATGAGCTCTGGAGGGGTGTCCTCCAGGTACAGACCCCCCACCCCGCCAGCCCCTGTGACCCCAACCCATCCCCCACCCCAGTCCATCAGGTCACTACCCAGCGCCTCATGGGCAGCTTCCTGACCGGAGATGAGCCAATCGCCTTCAGGTAGGGACTCTGCTTATGAACAACGAGGGATCAAACTTATGTCCATGGCTCAATTCTGCAATAAGAAAACACACTGGGAAACACCATATTCTGAGGAAACAGCAGAATGTGACTTTGGAATCTGTATAGCTCTGGGTGGTCACCCTCAAGGGTCTCCAGGAGCCTGCATTGAGTTGAGAGAACTCAGTCATCAAGAGGCTCCCCATGGGGACTTCTCAAGGTGCCTGGACTTCACCAATCAGGGCACTCTGACGGTGTCAAACAGGGGACCCTGAGCCCTGATGTGCTGGAAATGGTGAGAGGGCAGTCTTCCACCTAGTATCTTTCCCCGTATATCCAAAAGTTTGTGCAAAGGAGTCTGGGAAAGGGCGTTTTGCTATTTTTTCATAACCACGACACATGCATTTCCATAGTAATTAAAAAGAAAATGAAGGAGGCCTCAGGAGGCTTCACGAACGCCACAGTGTTTGGTGGGACCTGAGCCGGTTCACAGTCACCAGCTCTGCAGTCACCACACGATCCATGGACGTCTAAATTCTGCATCTTCCAGTCTAAATTCTGCATCTTCCAGTAAAGCAGAAACGTTGAGAAGGGCAGGTATTTGCTGGCTCGAAAAGGAGCCCATCAGATTAAGAAGCAGGAGGCCTGAAGCTTGGTCCAGATCTGTCCTTGCTGGTTCTGTGGGCCATCAGGGCCACCCACCTACGAGGGGACGACCCAGGTCCTCACACTGACCAACCCCCAAGGGCTGTGAGGGTCAAACCCGGCAATGAATATTAACGCCCAGCAGCACTTTAAACAAACGTGTGTTATTAATCATCACCATAAAGGAAACCATTGCATATGTTGGACTAAAATCAATGCGGGAAAAAATGACCTTCCCTGGAAATGTCATTCATCCTAATTCTTCCCTGAATATCGATATGGTCACATACCCATGCACAAGCGAGTTGACCACTCTGAACCCACTGAGTAGTTACTAACCAATCATTAACCAGTAAACACCTGGAAATTTATTCTCATAAGACTGACGTGAATTGAATCAGTTCCCGGTGAAACCATTCGATTATTTCTGGTCTAATGCTACAGCATTAAACATGTCAGTAAGTCAGACCTGCATGTGAGGAAAGTAGTTCTGGTTTCAGCATTGGGCCATGAAAAGAACAAAACACAATAGAATACAATACAATATTTTGGTTTAAAGGAACTTACAAGTTGACTTAACATCCAACTCCTTCTTCCTATACTGTAGACAACTGAGGTCCATATATTCTAGCAGATTTTTTACAAATCACCCCATTATTTTATTCGGATTTACTTGACCAAAATGTAGTGTTGCTCTGTTGAAATGCGATAGTTTCTAGCAGCTCAAATTTAACATTTCCAACCACAGTCAAACAGAATTACCATTTTAGTGGTCAGTTATGTGAACCCTGACCCCTCCCAGGAGCACAGCAGTGCAGTGGGAGAAGTTGGCGCCCACCCAGGACCCCAGCTGGGGTTGGGGGGTCAGGAACCCTCTTCCCAGAAAGGACGGGAGAGCTGTTCTCTTAACTCTGTCCCCGAAATCGGTAATAACGCAAATGTCATTATTGAAATACCACCATTTCATTAAATACGCACATCCTTAAGTGAGCCCTGGGTCCTCGGAAGTACTGTTTCGTTCTCTGCTCGGGTCAGGGAGGAACGTCCACAGCTCCATAGCCTGCCATCACAAGTTCAGGCCACCTCCCAGAATGTCCTGAGGGGTGAGACCCTGGTCTTATCAGATTGTAAGACAGAGGATGAAGGCTTTGTACATTTTATTGTTGTATAAAAATGAGCACTAGCCACTTCATAAAAGGTGAATGGGAATGCTCATAAATAATTGTTGGTAAAATAAAAAGTACTTCCCTTTATGTTTCTGCGCCGTCACATACTGTGGTTCAGCCTCCATCACCCCTTCAGCAGACGCTTGTGGGTGCCACCTGAAACTCAACCAGCAAACGTCCCCGTGGCAGCTGACGGGGACCTGGGCTGCTCACAGGGAAACCGAGGTGCAGATGACCTTGCAGCCAACACACAGCCCTCCCAGTAGGTGTCCCCACACTTCCTGGGGCCTCAGACCTGCCAACAAAGCACACCGGCACCCAGTCAGCCCTCATACACAGACGTCCCCACAGAGAAGAGGTCAGCACATGCAGTATCACCTCAAACACGTGCCTGGAAGCCAGGTGTGAGCTTTGTCACACTAATACAGTAGTACCTCTGACCCGCTCCATCGCAGCTCTCCAACACCCCCTCTTACCCCAGGGTGGGGCCCAGAGGGTCAGCTCGATGGGCAGGGAAGTGTGCCTTCAGCCGCCCGTTCATCCAGGGAAAGAATGTCGCCTGCCCGGCAGCTGAGGAGCCCGTGGGGCTGAGGCCCGGCTCCTCCCTCACTGCCCCGTCACTCGAGTCCCGGCCCTTGGCCTCAGTTTCCCCTCCTCCCTTCTCTCCCCTCATGAGCTCGATCCATCGTGGTCACTTTGGCCAGAGGCAGACTCGCCCTGAGTGACCCAGGTGACCACGTGGCGGGTGTGAGTGAAGTAGGTGGGGCAGGGTGGACCTGCATGAGCTCCCTGGGGCGGGACAGCCCATGGGCCCAAGGTGCTGACTCTGCTTTGCTGGCAGGGAAGTCCCCTGAGCGGTGGAGCCCAGAGGGCTTCTCCATGTTAATGAGGTGAGGGAGGCCCTGCGGTCTGCACAGAGTGGCTCCAGCCAGCGGGGCTGCAGCCCCGGTGCCTCGGCCTCTGCCCCGTCCACCCTCACCCCGGTGCCGCCGCCCCCTCAGCCCATCCTGAGAGCCAGGCCCCTGGAGCCACCCCTGATGTGGGCGATGTCGGGGCTCTGGCGGGTTGCCAACCAAGTTCGTCCCTGTTTTCTTGTCTGAGAAGCAAGACCACAATAGCACCCACCCCCAGCACTGGTATAAAATTAGGCCCATGTGAACTCAGTATTTAAGACAGTCTGACCCATGGGAGGCCCAGGGCCCCCGGGAACCCCGCCGCTCCCTTTATGTCCCCTCCCCATGTGCCGCTTTCTCCCAGGCCGTCCCCACCCCACTCTCATCGTCACGTGAAGGATGAACATCACACCTGGCTCACTTCTGCTAAAACCCTCCATGACGCCTGCTATCTCCCTGGAACTCGCCCTCGTCCCAAGCCCAGCGCCCTGCTCTCTAGGACCTGGGCTGATCTCAGTCCTCCCACCGCCTTCCAACCAGGGACTCCAGCCTCTCCCTTCACCTGGCAAACCCAACGCCGTCCCCAGGGCCCAGGAGCGCCGGCTTGCGGGAGGCCTACTGTCCCAGCTGGACTCCCGCAGGACGCAAGGCTCTCCCCCTGCACCCTCGGGGCACCCGAACCCAGGGTCTCTGTGGTGGTCCAGACTGGGGGCTGAGCCCACCACCTGGAGGGAGCCCCCTCAAGGGGCACCCCGCCAGGCCAGTGCCCACAAGCCCACCTCTGGACCAACATCCTGGGAGCCTGTGAGCTCAAGGTCACATCAGCAAAGCCCCGACACTCACATCTCCCAGCTCCACCAACTCTGCCCTCTGACCTCTCTGTGTCAGAGGTCAGCCCTCAGGGCACACAGACACTGCAGATTTTCGTGTGAAAGTCAAGTCATCATCTTGCAGGTTACGCTACAGTTCCTGGACCCCAAAGCAGACAATAAGACTGCTGCTTTTGTTTTTCCTTAATCTCTGAATCAGCCCAGCTCCCTGTCCCTTTGCCGAACCCTGTTTAAATTGTGGAATTTATGATTTCCTTCAAAAGCGACGACTTTACTGTTGGGTAAGCAAATTGCCTTCTGATGGTTAAAGGTTCCATTTGGGGCAACGGCACATGCCCCACCTTGCCCAGAGCTTTGCTGCATTTCTAGTGACACCGAAGCTCCAGCCCCTGGCAGGGAACTTGTCCTTCGGGGCCTGCTCGACAGCACCAGGGCCCGGGGTGAGTCCCTGCCGACCCTGCTCGAGGGGCCAGCTGCTCAACTGCCTTGACGGACACACTGAACAAGCAGGAGGGAGCAGCAGAGCTACCTGGACAGGGCAGAGAGCAGGTGATGGGGTAAGATGGATGGCTTGAATTTCCCACCAATCACCCGGCAGCACTTTGGCTGGGGCAGTGATTGATGAAGTGGTTAGTCGTCCATCTCACCTGGCCACGAGACCTGCAGAGTGTCAGTGGAGCCTGGCTTGGCTCCAGAACATAAGAGAGACCTCGAGCCCACAATTTGCCCTCACGTGGGAGGTTCAATAACCGCTTTGGACGGCCGCTGGGCCCGCAAACGTTCCACTTCAAGTGTTGACAGGCTTTACCATGGCTGCGGCCCAGGTCTAAATGGACACATCTCCACAGCCAAGGTTAACTTCTCTTTAGGTTCAGTGAGTTTCTCCTAATTGCCCTCAAATAGGCACTGCTATTCCAAGAACTTTAAGGAAAGTCCCTTTGGGGCCCTTTAAACAGGTTTTAAGTGTCTACTGAGTGTCAGAAACCTGCTCTGTGTTAAAATGTCGCCTATTTAAAAGGAGAGTTGGAGAGAACACGGCCCTGGAATCCGAGAAGGAAGAGGCAACGCGTCCCCCACATGTTGCTTAACAGACAAAAGGGAAGAGGGAACTTGGAATGAGGGAGATTTGGGATCTAGATGGAAGGAGCGTTCTCCTGCACAGAGAATTCTCCTGTCCTGACACCTTGTGGGCGTGGGACCAACCGCTGCTGAAAGAACGGAGGGAAAGTGGCCAAGCTCGTCTGCTCTGAAGGAAGCTGGACCCTGGGTGCTCAGGGGTTGGGGTGGGGGTCCCCAAGATGATGGATCGGGGGCTGCAGCAAGGTGCCAGACATCAGGGTCTCCAGACACACACCCACTGGGTCCTGGCAGGGAGGAAAGGAATGGACTGACTGGCGGGCGCCTTCTCTGATTCTGAGAGGACTGGGCTACATCCTCCGCGGGGCGGGTCCTCGGCCGAGTCACGGGCCAGGCCAGCGTTGGGCCCTCCACCCAGCACTCGGGACCGCCCACAATGAAGCCTGAAATCCGATCCCACAGCAAACACCGGCCCAGCCAGGCCCGAGCTTGCACGAGTATTTTGATTTTGCATTTCCTTTCTGAATCCATTAATATTTTATGAGACCACACAGAGGGCTCGTGCCCTGCCCGGATCTCCTCTTTTAATCATGTGATGTGCTATAAAGCGTGAGCTATTGATGGGCGGTGGGGGGGGGGGCGGGGGCCAGTGGTGGCTGGGCTCTGGAGGCTGCGGAGACAAGTCCTGAAGGGCAAGGAGGTCAGGACCCGGGGCATGGGGCGCAGGGCTCTGCCTAGTCACTTGCTGGTCTTGGCCACCAAGCTCCTTCTCCTCTGGTTTAAGTATTGGACTCACAGAGGAGCTCGCAGCCAGGGACACAGGCTGCTCTCCACGACACGAGGGCCTAACAGCAGCGCCCAAGCCACCAGGGACACTTTCTCTGCACCTACACTTTCTGTCCTGGGTCCCACCAGGCAACCTCCCCTTGCCCCCAACTTTCTGCAGCCTTCCCAGGTTTGCTGTGCAAACCCCCCAGACAACCGCCACACGTCCACACTTCCTGCTTCCATAGCCCTTCCTCATCACACTTCTGTGTCTGGAGGAAGGTGGGAGGAATTACCCACCTGATTCTAGAGAGTTCAACCCCACCTGGGAGCTGGTTTGCAGCCGATCACCGCTGTCGTCATAGGCACCACCTCACCTGTGCATCAGGGTGAACGGGCTACTGGGTAGTGAGACAAGCTCTGCAATGCAGACAGTTGAGAACATTCAGACTCTATTTAAAAGAACACATCTCATTTAAGCATTTTTATTTTAATACAAAGAAATTCAATAGTCTCACAGCTGCTGCTGCTAAGTCCCTTCAGCCGTGTCCCACTCTGTGACCCCAGGCTCCTCTGTCCATGGGGATTCTCCAGGTAAGATTACTGGAGTGAGTTGCCATTTCCTTCTCCAAGGGATCTTCCCAACCCAGGGATCAAACCCAGGGTTCTTATGTCTTCTGCATTGGTAGGCAAATTCTTTACCACTAGCGCCACCTGGGAAGCCCTGTCTTGCAGTATTCATGGGTAATGAATGCTTGTCACTTCCACTAGGCATCAGTGAGCCAAGCTTCTGGCTCATGTAATTGTGGGTCACCCTGTAGATCAAATCCGGGGTGAAGCTGGTGTGTGAGGGAGACAGGCCAGGTCCCCAGCAACTCAGCACAACAGGGGCTTTCTTCTGCTCTTTGTCTCGGGTATATTTTCCCAGTGGGTTTATAAGCTATGGTAATAGTCACAAAGGAGGGAATTCCAGATGCTAGGGATTCACAAGCAAGATGAGAGGAGAGTCGTGCACACAACTGGAACAGCACGCTCCCAGGTCACAGGGAAGGCACGGTTCACCCCAAATCCTCAAAGCTGCAATAATCTGACTCTCATGATACTCTCAAGGCAGTAGGAATGTTCAGTATGAAAGCTGCAGTCGTTGGATAGAATTTCCAGGAAAGGAAATTACTCATACCTCTCTTTGCCTTTCTATACATCTTCCTTCTACTGATCTGGGATGTAAAAATGATGTCTAGAAATCAGCAGCCATCTTGTGAGCATGAGGTGACTTTGAGAGTGGAAAGGTAGCACCTGTTAAGAACAGTAGATCAGAAAGACAAAAGGAGCTTGAGATGTCATGGACCTACCACTCCAGCCTCTGCTTATCCCCAGGAAAACACTAATTTTTCAACATTGTGATTATTTGGGGTATTTGGGGTCTCTGCTGCTCTACTACAACCAAATACAATTTCTAAATGACACACGGTATTTTTTAATTTCAAGAAAGCAATGGATATAAACTTTTATATTCTGTCATAATCATCATAAAGCTGTAGCAAAACCATACTGCAAAATCTCATTATCTCTGGGCTATTTCATGCCAATGTAATAATAGATACCAGTGGATTAATTTATCACTTCTCCTAATTAGTAGTTATGTTTTTAAATAGGGTCTTCAGGAGTAATGGCTTTACCTACAGCAGTGAAATTTGATAACTTGGCAGCTAATGAGAGAGTTTCGGGTCTGTGAGTGATTAAGGCCTTGTCGAGTTGCAGTGTGCAGGTGCCACCGTTCTTTTCTGCACGTTGTTCCAGCCTCTAAAGGGACAATCTTGCCCCAAAATGATACATCCTGATTTAATAGCCAGACCCCAAGATGTGAGCTGAAGCAGGGAGACCGGCAGAAGCGCGGAGGATGCGGGTGTCACTGGAATCTGGGCAACTACATCACTTCTCAGATTATCACTGCCTGAGAGTTCTGACCACAAATTCAGAGAGTTTTGTTTTTTCTCTCATGATGAACAAACACCAGACAAGCTTAAAAGTCCGTTAGTCCGTCTGCAGATGACACGTCCACTTCCATCGGGAAGGGGGTGCCGCTGTGGAGAGGCTGGATTACAACAGGGTGACCAGCTGAGGAAGACGGACACCGGAGCACAAAAGTGATTTTCTGCCATCCGTGGAAAATGCGTCTGGCAGAGACTGCGGGGCCGTGCCAAGCCTACTTTCAGAGTGTGGTCCAACTCTAATTGTCACACAGATCTGACATCCACATCAACCCCAGCAAGGGGCTCCCAGCCCAGAATCCCTGAGAACCCTTCAAATGTCTGGCATCCATGTGTTAAACAAAATATGTCTTGTGGCTGAATTTGTTTATAAATTATTAGTGAGACATTAACAAAGTTTCCTGTTGACCGCACGGCATTCATTAACCAATCACAGAGGCTTCAACGGCACTTTGTGATCTTAAGAGCCGTTTGACGGTTGAAAGGGAAAGCGGTGCTGATCTAAATGCTCGGCTCGCTCACCTTCTGCGGAAACTTAGTTACTCTAGATGTTCTTAATCTGACCAACGGACTCACGGTGCTGGTGGTGTCAACAAGCAGTATCAGTCACTTGAGCGAGGAAGCCCCAGAAGGGGCCAGGCGGCCCCCCTGAAGAAAAGCAGTTAGGGGCGTGGAATAACCACCAGGCTGCCACACGCACAGCAGCCTCTACACCCACTGCTCACCTTGGAAAGAAACAGCAGCTGCATTTCCTGCATCAAGAGTCCAACTCCCACCGTACACAACACTGTCTTTCCAATAAATGACAAGATAACCAATTGCATAAATCAATTGGTTAAAAGAAAAGTTACCTTTTAGAGGTGCAGGAGCTGGCAGAAATCATACTGGGTGCTTTAATTTAGAAAAACCTGAGAACTTGGACTAAAAAAAAAGTAAAAATTCCATTACTGAGTTTCTGGTTTTCTGCTTGTCTGAAAGCAGGCATGATAACAATGGTTTAAAAAAAAAAAGAAGAAGAAGAAGAAAAAGAAAGAAAAAAGAAAAAAAAAGGATGTTTGACCTTTTAGGACTGACAGAACAAGTGTGATGTTTGACAGTAATAGCTATTATATAATTCACTTTCTGCTTAAGTTTTTAATGGCACTCACAAGATAACGGTGTGTATGTGTGAGTATGTGTGTGTGCACATAAGTAATGGAGGAAAGAAAAAATTGGGTGAGTCTAATTTCTCATAGCAATCTTCACACAGCTGGATGTTTCTCAAATATTTCAAAGTGTTTTGATCATTTAAAAAGATTTAAAGCATTATTTTCCTAGAAATTCTGACAAAATGATTCTACCAAATTAACCACTTGCTCCAAATTACATATTGTGTCATTAATCCCTGATATAGATTATATTTTACAGGCAATCACCTGAATAATCCTATCATGTAAGAATCTTCTATTTCCAAATTCTTGGGTAATATATCTCGCAGAGAATCAATGCTGTCTCTGCTTCTAAATTTCTATTATCTTCATCCAGTAGGTGTGAATTAGTGACACCCATAATTCCACACAAATCTCACAAAAATGAAAAATAATATCACCTTCTGTCCCATTTCAAGCACCAGGTGCCTAATTTGTTTTCCCTCAAAGCAGAGCAGGAAAGGAAGACCAGGAGCAGGTACCAGGCCACGTGCTATCCCATCTCGGATGAGACAGAGGCCGGGAAACAGCCAGACAGCGAGGACGATAATAAGTGGGGGATGAGCCATGGAGACGTACCCCTTGAGAAGAGGCGGGCTCTGGGAGGATGCTGGCCGAGCAGGGTTAATTAGACGCTCACTGGAGCAGGGGTCTCACCGCGTCTGGGGACCAGGACACCAAGCTGTCAAGGTAAGGCAGAAGATGACACAGGAGGATGCGCATGCTGGGAGATGCATGTGCCAGAGGATACGCATGCCGGGAGATGCGCATGCCAGAGGATGTGTGCACCCAGGCTGAGCTCTGCAGTCAGAGCGTCTTCATCAGGACCGGGGGCAGTGCTCCTGTTACCCTGGGCACCAGGTCGGAGCCCCCAAGGCAGGACCATCCTTGGCCAGGGACTGTCCTCAGCGTCATCTCACTCAGGCACTGTGCCCTGAACATGGCAGCCACCCTGTGGGCCCTCAACTGTCCCTGTGAAAGGAGTGATGGAGCATACAATGGGATGGAGAGAGATGGGTGCCGCCCAGCTGGACACCCAGGGACTGGCATCCAGAGCACAAGACACAAGCATCCAGAGCCACACGCGCCCAGCACCCTGACCCAGACTAAACCTGCTGGGACGGGGGTTTAGGCTAAAGTACATACTGAGTCTTCAGTAGGCTTTGGCCGCTGTCAGGGGGGCTCAGGGACTGGCAGAAGGGGTGCAGAGGAGGTGGAGTGACGGAGAAAGTCAAACTGCGGAGAGGGCACGTGTGCTGGAAACCTGCCGGCTTCAGGCACTTTATCTCTTCCTTGAGCACTATCTCTTCCCTGAAATGTCTGCATGGGTAGCATAAGATAAACAAGAAGAGATTTTTCCAAAATAACTCACCTATTAGATGTGAAACCATAAAAGCATAATATACTTTCTGGTCCAATCTAGAGAACCACCCTCTGGTTTGAAAATAAAGATTCCCAGAATAATGGTCGTGGGTCTGGGTGGGTCCAAGGAGGGTTGGGTTGCCTTTCCTCAAATAAACCCAAATCCCAGCATCACAGAGGTCAATCCAAGGGCGCACACTCTCCTCACCTGCTCCATCCTGAAGCTCCAACACACACTTTCTCCACCTCCACCGAGAAAGTTGAGTTTCTCCATCTACGTTCCATCTTTCCCCACACACCCTGAAAGTTTGATCCTAAATAGGAAGGTTCTTTTGAGTGTTGTATGTTTCATAATCCAGGAAAACCTCCATCCAGAAGGAACTACTGTGAGTGGAGACAAATGTCAGCCTCGGTGGGAATAACGTGCTCTTTTCAGGACCTGCAGCTGCAGTGCCATCAGGGAGTTGTCTGGCCACGTGGTTTTTTCACATCTGTCAGTTCATTTAAAGAAAGGAGCACACACAATTTCACTAAAGCCAGTTACATAGATTTGTGGCCCTCCCTTGAGAGCCTGGAATCTATACATGATAATAATATGTTACATGGGGTCTGGAATATCATATTTTCAACTCTAATCAATAGATTTTTACATACCTATAATGTAATCTGTTTACGTAAAAGTGTAGCTGATTTTTCAAATCAACAATCCAGCATTTAAGGACAATCTGGATAAATGAATTTAAATCCACATCCAAGCTAAGATAATTAGCCTCTTTCATTTTGAGGGATAATGTTACCGTACTATATTCTTCTATATCATGAGTTTTGGATCAATAGCCAAATATGAAAGCTATCAAATAAAGTGGGAACTTGCAGTGTTTTGTTAAGTCAAGGCTCTTTGAAGGTGACCCTTAACATCTTTGCTGAAAGATATCTTGAGTCAGAGGTTTAAATTTGCTAAAGAGAATGGCTTAGTTCAGGACATTTTCACCATGTTTTTCCACCCAGCATTTCCCCCTCACCGATGATTCTTGAGTTTAAAAGACTGAGCAGATCCTGGAAAATAAAGAACAGGCCCCCACCTGCAGGCCATACTCACACACAGATCTTTGTTTCCAGCCCAGCACCCCTTTCAAGGGCCTCTTCCTGAGGCCTTGGCTGGGGCATGGTCTCCCTGGATCCCCCAGGTCCCTGGAGAGGCGGGGCCTGCTGCATGGGCTCCTGGGCCCCTGTGCTGCATCCCCGACCCTCACCCAGCACGTGCCTGGGGAAACGTGCTGCAAGGGAACTGGCCCTTCCTCACCCACCTTTCGCCTGCACTGCTGCGGCAGCTGGATGGGGGCTGGAGCGAGCCTTTCAGTTTGACACATTGTCCTAATCAACCGCCAGGACTCCAGGCAGCTCAACAGGCTGGAACGCGGGTCACAGACCCCAGTTGCAGGCACCACCTCTGTCTTTCTAAGTTCCACAGCTGGGTGAGCAAGGCCCCCATCTCTCCGTGCAGCTCGGGCTGCAGCTCAGGGCTGCCCGGTCATCATCCATCACCTTGGTGGACACTCTGGTGGGTATGGCCTTGACCCTGCTTCACCTCAGGTCTGCTCCAGGGCAGGGGACTGAAGAGACCGGCTCACCACCCTGAGAACTTCCTGACATCGTCCAGAGGAGCAGACGCACAGGACAGCTTGCTTGCTTTCTTTTTTAATTTTTATTGGAGAAGGACACTTTCTGTTTGCTTGATTGCTTGTTTGTTTGCTTGATTTTGTTTCAGGAATGCTGAAATAAAAGAGAAGAGAGTTCGATGCCTGAGGCTCAGCACTAAGGCTCCTCTGTCCCTGAACCAGCTCTGAGGCCTGAAGCGGAGGGGGAAGAGCCAGAATGCATGGCACCAATGGGGCCCTGAGAGCCACAGCACAAGCCACTGCACAAGCCACAGCTCGTCATGAAGATGAGCAGCAGTAACTAACGGGGAACGGTTCTATGTCAACAGTGCCTAACCCTAACGCCATCTCACAGCACCCCAGGGGTTGTCCCTCCTTTAATTCCGTCAGAGACAGAAGGACGTGAGGAAGGGGCCAGCTAACTCGTCACAGCCAAACCCAGGCAGCCACAGAGCCAAGAGTTTAGTCCCAGCTGTTACAGCATTGCACTCTTGGTCACCACGGAGCCACCTAAGTTGAATCTAAGACACAGGGATCTTCCATCGTCTGATTCAAGGTCAGGTGTCTCTTTATTGTGCCACTGGGGGCCCGGCAACAGTGTAAGGTGCACTGTTAAGGAAGGAGGCTTTGTCTATTTAGGGGCTCAGCCCCCATTTCATTATTTCCCTACAGATGAGTAGTTTGGAGAGTTACTGGCTGAAAGTCCTCCTGGACGAGTGAAGTCAACAGTGGTAGGAAACATATCTACATGAAGAAGGAGGAGAAGAGTGTGGCTTCCTGGAGATCACACCCTGGAGACCAATACCCTGGAGACCACAGCCCTGGGGACCATAGCCCTGGAGACCACACCCTGGAGACCACACCCTGGAGACCCCAGCCCTGGAGACCACACCCTGGGAACCACACCCTGGAGACCACAGCCCTGGGGACCACACCCTGGGAACCACACCATGGAGACCACACCCTGGAGACCACACCATGGAGACCACACCCTGGAGACCACAGCCCTGGAGACCATACCCTGGAGACCAGAACCCTGGAGACCCCTGCCCTGGGGACCACACCCTGGAGACCACACCCTGGGAACCACACCCTGGAGACCAGAACCCTGGAGACCCCAGCCCTGGGGACCACACCCTGGAGACAAGAGACCTGAAGACCACACCCTGGAGACCACACCCTGGAGACCATAGCCCTGGAGACCACACCCTGGAGACCACAGCCCTGGAGACCACACCCTGGAGACCACAGCCCTGGAGACCACACCCTGGTGACCAGAGCCCTGGAGACCACACCCTGGGAACCACACCCTGGAGACCCCAGCCCTGGGGACCACACCCTGGTGACCAGAGCCCTGGAAACCACAGCCCTGGAGACCACACCCTGGAGACAAGAGACCTGAAGACCACACCCTGGAGACCACACCCTGGAGACCACAGCCCTGGAGACCACAGCCCTGGAGACCACACCCTGGAGACCACAGCCCTGGTGACCATAGCCCTGGAAACCACACCCTGGAGACCACACCCTGGACACCCCAGCCCTGGAGACCACACCCTGGGAACCACACCCTGGAGACCAGAACCCTGGAGACCCCAGCCCTGGGGACCACACCCTGGAGACCACAGCCCTGGAGACCACACCCTGGAGACCACAGCCCTGGAGACCACACCCTGGAGACCACACCCTGGAGACCACACCCTGGGAACCACACCCTGGAGACCACAGCCCTGGAGACCACACCCTGGGAACCACACCCTGGAGACCACAGCCCTGGAGACCACACCCTGGAGACCACAGCCCTGGAGACCACACCCTGGGAACCACACCATGGAGACCACACCCTGGAGACCACAGCCCTGGAGACCATATCCTGGAGACCAGAACCCTGGAGACCCCCGCCCTGGGGACCACACCCTGGAGACAAGAGACCTGAAGACCACACCCTGGAGACCACACCCTGGTGACCAGAGCCCTGGAGACCAGAACCCTGGAGAAAACACCCTGGGAACCACACCCTGGAGACCAGAACCCTGGAGACCATACCCTGGAGACCAGAACCCTGGAGACCCCTGCCCTGGGGACCACACCCTGGAGACAAGAGACCTGAAGACCACACCCTGGAGACCACACCCTGGTGACCAGAGCCCTGGAGACCAGAACCCTGGAGAAAACACCCTGGGAACCACACCCTGGAGACCACAGCCCTGGAGACCAGAACCCTGGAGACCCCAGCCCTGGGGACCACACCCTGGTGACCAGAGCCATGGAGACCAAGCCCTGGAGACCACATCCCTGGAGACCACAGCCCTGGAGACCATAGCCCTGGAGACCAGAGCCCTGGGGACCACACCCTGGAGACAAGAGACCTGAAGACCACACCCTGGAGACCACACCCTGGAGACCACAGCCCTGGAGACCACAGCACTGGAGACCACACCCTGGAGACAAGAGCCTTGGAAACCACACCCTGAGGACCACACCCTGGGGGCCACAGCCCTGGGGACCACACCCTGGGGACCAGAGCCCTGGAGACCAGAGCCATGGAGGCCACACCCTGGAGACCAGAGCCCTGGGGGCCACATCCTGGAGACCAGAACCCTGGAGACCCCAACCCTGGAGACCAGAGCCCTGGAGGCCGGAGCCCTGGGGGCCACATCCTGGTGACCAGAGCCCTGGAGACCAGAGCCCTGGGGGCCACACCCTGGAGACCCCAATCCCTGGGGACCGCACCCTGGTGACCACAGCCCTGGGGACCACACCCTGGTGACAAGAGCCCTGAGAACCACATCCTGGGCACCACAGTGCTGAAGACCACACCCTGGAGACCACAGCCCTGGGGACCGCACCCTGGTGATCAGAGCCCTGGGGACAACACCCTGGGAACCACATGCTGGAGACCAACCCTGGAGACCACAGCCCTGGAGACCACACACTGGGGACCACACCCTGGTGACCACAGCCCTGGGGACCACACCCTGGTGACAAGAGCCCTGAGAACCACATCCTGGGCACCACAGTGCTGAAGACCACACCCTGGAGACCACAGCCCTGGGGACCGCACCCTGGTGATCAGAGCCCTGGGGACAACACCCTGGGAACCACACGCTGGAGACCAACCCTGGAGACCACAGCCCTGGAGACCACACACTGGGGACCACACCCTGGTGACCACAGCCCTGGGGACCACACCCTGGTGACAAGAGCCCTGAGAACCACATCCTGGGCACCACAGTGCTGAAGACCACACCCTGGAGACCACAGCCCTGGGGACCACACCCTGGAGACTAGAGCCCTGGGGACCACACCCTCGTGACCACACCCTGGACACCAGAGCCTGTACATACATACATCCACTGTAATTCCCAGGAGTAACTGGGAGAGAGACCCTGGATGGAGTCTGAAGCCCTGGAATTAGCAGGAATGTTTCAAGGGCCCCCATGCATTTGTGTTCCTGTGACGACACTGAGTCATGACCACACATGAGAGACACCATTTCACACCAGTCCCTGCATCACCTGAACAGTGAAGACCCTTCCAGAAGTTCCACCTCACAGATTAAAGCCACATTGTAAGAGATTGTCCTCTTGGGATGAATTTATGCTTCACGTGTATCAAAACTGGTTCCTTGAGTGACTTCGTGGGAGACAGAGCCTTATTGCCAGAGGGGAGGCTCATCCCCACCTTCACGTGACGTCTCTGCCTCGGGTGCTGCCTTTTGTTTCTCCCGTTTACTCCTGAGGTTTGACTTGAAACTGCAGAAGGTGTGTGCTGAGTAATGAAAAGCAAATCGTGGGAAACCTGCATACTTTGTTCCAGAAATTCACAGTCAGCACAAAAGAACCTGTCCTCGTCCACTTCAAGGGCTCAGAGAAGCACTAAAAAGAGCAGGGGTGACCACAGAGGTGTGAAGGTTCTCTTCCACTGTACAGCTATCAGAAGTTTAAAGAGAAGACAGCCAGAGAACGACCCAGAGACGGAGTGAAGGTGGGCTTCTTGCTCCTCCCCAACATGGAAACCAGCTGATTTCATCCAGCATCTGTGCTGAGTCAGGGCCACCTGTAAGATGGGGGTTCTCACCACGAGGTGCAGGAGAGGCCCCCAGGCTTCGTTTCTGTCTGGGAGTGGGCCAAGGAGAAGGCCCATGAAATCTGCTTTTTCACCAAAATCCGTGTGCAGACTCGTCCTTCTCATCCCAGTTCCTCAGAGAAGACCTTAGGAGGCTCTGCCCCCCTTCAAAGTGATGCCCGCAGCCTGCACCTACAACCCACCCCTGCCTGGCTGGACACTGCACTGCTCGCTCCTGAGCCTTCTCTGTGCTCACGTGACGCTGCCCCCACACTGGGCACTGGTCGTGCTGGTTCACTCTGTGCAGCACCTTCCAGATATTAACGAAGATCTAAAACTAGGAACCCTGACTTTCTGAAAGGGAAGTGCTAGTCGTTCAGTCATATCCGACTCTTTGTGACCCTGTGGACTGTAGCCTGCCAGGCCAGGCAAGAATACTGGAATGGGTTGCCATTCTCTCCTCCAGGGGATCTTCCTGACCCAGGGCTTGAACCTGAATCTCCTGCGTTGCAGGAAGATTCTTTGCTAGCTGAGCCACCATGGAAATGACATCCTTATAAAAACTGGGAGAAAATATTTTCAGATAATATATTATATCTGACACAGAACTCACATCCAGAATAAATAAGTTTTCAAATCAATATGAAGAAAAGAAGCAACCTAATTTCTCAAGCAGGCAAAGTACTTCGTAGACACATCACTCCGGGTGATGTATAGATAGCAAATGCTGAGTATCACCGGTTATCAGGGAAACACATGCAAGCTGACACCAGAAAGATTCCAGTTAAAAGACCTGGTTTCTCAGGCCACGGAGAAAAAGGCGCTTTCATTCATTGCCAATGAGACCATCAGAGGGGACAACCTCTTCAGAGAAGAGCTGGCTGCACCTTCGAAAGGTCTAGATGTAGCTACGGTCACCCCCATCTCTGCATCCCCAGGTTTTCACCCAAGAGCAGTGGGAGCATGTACAGACTGAAACTTGTACACAGACGTTCCCTCCAACATTGTCGCTAACAGCCAACAAGCCCATCAGAAGGTGAAAAGATAAACAGACTGGCACATCCGTGCAGTGGGAGCCGCTCCCATCTGCAAGACTGACTCTGGGTGCAGGTTACGGCACGGCCGACCACAGATAACTGCCAGGTAAAGGGAGCCAGGCCAAAAGCCAAAGTACGTACTTTCTGATTCCATTTATAGAAAATTGAAGGAAATTAAAACTAGATTAGCAGCCGCCTGGGGACAAGAGTCGGGAAGGTGGGGGCAGGGTGGGGATCTCAAAGAGACACCAGGAGACTCTGAGATGAGTGAACACGGTTGCCATCAGGACTGGGGTGAGGGCTTCGCAGGCGGACTCTTGGGTCAAGTTGACGCAACTGTACGTTTTAAAGACGCCTGGTCTCTTCATGTCCCTTACACCTCAGTAAAGCGGCTTTGCAAAGCTGCTTATCTGGTAGGAGAAAGGGCTTCATGAATGAGAGAGGAAAGAACAGAAGGCAAGGGGCTCTGCCCGGCACCACGCGGAGTCCACGCCCTGCACACCAGCCCCCAGCTTCCGACGGCCACCGGCTGGCTCTCCTGCTGCTGTGGGCCCTGGCCACTAGCGACCACTGTTCACCCTGAGTGGTATCTGGCTACTTTCCACTCCAGCACTTGATTTGTGCCTGTGGTGACAGCCCCGGCCCCTGGATAGGGGGTGGGTGAGCCCAGCGTTTCCCCTGGTTCCTTCTGAAGACCAACCCCTCGTCCAGGTGTCGCCACAGGGCCAGTCTTTCCGAGGAGCTGGGTGCATGGGGGATGCCTGCTTCCTCTGCGGAGGGTGGGGGTCGAGGGAGAGAAAGCAGGAGAAGGAAGAAGAGGTGGGAGACAGTGTGGACTGGGGAGGGCTCAGGCACCCACCACACGCTCGGGCACACCCAAGACCCCACTCTGCTCTGGGAGGAGCCTGCTCCCAGCGTCGTAGGAAGCAGAGAGTCAACAGGTAGGAAAAGTGAGGTGGCTTCAGGGAGACACAGCCTGGCTCCACAGGACCAGCGCCACAGCAAGGCCAGAACCGGGCCAGGCAGACGCACCCCAAGGAAGGGACCCACAGTGGGTCACAGGTCACCCAAGGGAGGCCTGATGCCAGGCTGGACAGCGAGGCTCCCGCAGCTCACTGCCTCCTCTGACTCAAAGCCAGCTGGTCTCCATCCCAGGTGGGCTGGGGGCATCGCCCACTTCACAGGAACGGAGCAGAGCAGACCCCACAGCCTGCTCGGTCCCGGCCATGGAGGGCATGTGCTTCTGGGTTGTCCTCATCTCTCGTAAACAGCAAGCTGTGGAGTTCGGCCTTTGGTGTGCAAAAGGGGAAGGCTGCTGCCAAGGGCCAGCATGGGGCCAACCTGGCCCCTGGACATGCTGGGGTGCTCTCCTGTCCCCGTGAGCCCATCGGCCTGGCTTTACAGCTCCCCCAGCCTGGCGGTCAGACCATGGTCTGGCACATGGCGTGCCCTGAGCCCACCAGCCTTTCCGAAGGGGGTCACGGGGACTCCTGCACACAGACTGCCCGGGCCTCCCTCCCCCTCCCGGGGCCCCACAGCAGACAGAGAGCCTGCCTCCTGCTGTCATCCAGCCCTGTCCTCAAGAATGGCCACCCTTCCTGCAGGTGAGACCGGTCCTCAGTCTTCTGATGCCCAGGACTGGTCTGGACGACCGGGCCATGGTTGGAGAGTGGGCTCCCGAGGGGCACGCGTGCTGGGCCCTCCGGGGGCCAGGTGGTGGCGCTGCTGTCTTTAGGCATCATGGCCACATCCCCGGAGCCGGCCTCAGAGGCCACCTGGCCGCAGGCACCGCGCCCTGCGACGGGGCGCCCTGGGACGGCACAGGGCTTCTGGAGGCGGGCCTCCCGCCCCACCCCACAGGGCCCCAGCCCAGAGAAGCAGGCGGTGACGGGAGGTGGACCCCGGCATCACTCTCAGCCCTGGCCTCCCTCTGCCCCCCACCTGCCGCCCCTCAGGACAAAAGTGACCTTGCACCCCACCCACGACCTGGGGGAGGCTCACGGTGATTTAGACAGTGCCTCTGCCACTTACTTCCCCGCTTCTCTCATGAGGAAGGTTTCCAAACCTGTAACAGTGCCAGAGCTGACTGGAGGTCAGAGGGAAGTTTCTTTCCCTCTGGTTCTGACCATCTTTAGCCCACGCCACTCACTCACCACTTCACATCAGGAACCCATCTTTTTTCTGTCAATGCCCGCCCCCCTCCCAGAGCCGGTCGCTTGGACCCCATCTGTGGCGGATGAACTGTGGCTGGGTCCTTCCTCCTCTGAGTCCCCCACCCAGGGCGCCCCATCCCCTCCTTTGCAGCCTCCATCAGACAGTCCTTCTGGAGTCGACTGCGTCTCCACCGCAGCCAGGAAGGCTCGTCTGGTGTCTCCAGGCCGTGCCCATGAGAATCCTTTCAAAAATGCCCTGTGCCTCTCTCTGTCAGCATCAGGTACCTAAACAAAAATCCTTTCCACATGATTCTCTAATGCTATTTCTTATCAGTTAAGTGGATTGTGAGGTCATGTTGATCTATTATCCGTACAGTTAGAGGAATGGGACCACTGATGATGAAGACACAGATGAAGACTCTCAGATAAGACCTGATCTTGGAAGATGTGGAGGACAGCGAGGGGACTTCCGCAAATGCTGAGCTGAGACCTCGCGGTGTCAGGACGTGGTCCGTGTGGACAAGGTCCGGGATGCTGGCCCACGCACAGCACATGCTGAACTCACCAGGGAAAACAGGGATCGCAGGCCTGGGCTTGGGACCACGCACACAAGTCCCTCCCTCAATATCTCTGGGCCACGGAGGCCCCTCAATGTGGGGAAGAGAAAGGCCCTTCCAACCAGGATGGCATCTGACCCCCTGGACTTGCAGGAGACAGCTGGGGACACCTTTCACCTGAAAAGTCAGAGATTTGATGAAGCTCAAATGGAGAGCTTGATTCAGAGGCATCTGGGGTAGGGGATTGGGGGGGAGCGGGGGGAGGGGGAGGGCAGCTCCTCCCACTACTGAACCCTACTCCTGTAGCAGAGCACCCCCTCCCCACTTCCTCCTCCACGAAATACCCCCTCCCATTCCAGGTTTCTCTAAGCAGCCCAGGGACTCATTTGCTCTCAGTCTTTGCTGAGACTTTATTCCTATGTTATTCCGCAAAACCCATGGCAATACTCAGATCACAGGGAAAACTCTACCTGAAAACAGCATTCCCAGGCAAGGCATCCCACCAGGAGAACCTGGAGCGCATCCAGAGCTCCAGACACTAAGCTCCTGCAGTTAAGAGCCCCCTAACCCAAGACAATGGAGGCAATCTTGTCAAAGTTTTCAAGACTCACTTTGCACTTCTTTTCTCTTGTTGATTGAAGCCATATTTTTGGTGTCATTTTAATAGTCTCTGTGCACATTTTCAATATCTATTCATCTCACAGTTTGATTAAAGGTATAATGAATAATTTTTCTGTCATTTACATTCGAGAAGAAATGCATTCATGAACTCGCACACAATCTGACTTTCCATAAATTCTCTTCTTAGACATGCATTTGGTCAGATTCGCAAAAGCTTAATGTCAGATTATTATTCCTGGCACTCACTCATCAGCACCTCCCAAAAAAAAATCCACCCCCAGGATGTGGTTCTTGGATCCTGCACAGAAATAATTGATCTCATGACGGCTGATGGTGACTTCCCTGCTCCTTCAGCAGCCCTTCAGTCAGACCTGGGTCTACTCCTGAGATGACACGGCTGCGTCCTCCCACACCAAGGGACGTCCCAGTCGGAAACGAAGCTGGCTTTCCAGTCTGTGTTACACGCATGTTTCTACTGCCCATGAGGGACTTTGCTGACCCTGCCTGGCACAGCCCAGATGAGAGGGTTGCTCAAGACTCGGCCTGGAGTCGGGCCCCTCTCCTCAGTGGCCCAACGCTCTCCTGCAGGCAGGACACGGCTCGCTCTGCGGGAGCAGCTACCAGGACACCCTCATTAATCTCCTGGCTGTAGAGAACACAGTCCTTGCAGATTCTGTGTCTTTTCCACTTTACGTTTGGATTTAAATGCACTGACTACGATCATCCGAACATGAAGCATCAGGGGTGTTATATAAGAGGAGCACTCGCCCTGCCTCCCCTGATCTCATCACTGCCCCCCCACCCCCCACCCCCACTCCGCCTCCATATAAAATGACGATGATCACTGAAAAATGCTAACTTGCCCTGTCTTTTCCCTCTAAATACAAACTTTCCTTCATGTCTAAGTTCCCAGAAATTCCAAGCCCAGTGTGAAGGCGAGAGTCCTTTTCCTTGAAGAGTCCCACCATCCCTCCTACCCAGCAGCGGGCTGGGGGCCCAGGCAGAGTTCAGGGCATCAATGAAAGTGCTGGCCCCAAGGGGAGAGGTCAGGCACGCCTTGGACCCTCCCTGAAGGAGCCCCAAGAGACCCCATCCTTCCTTCCAGCCCTGACTCCCTGGAAACAGGGAGCTTCCTTCTGCTGCGAGTTACAGGACCACTGCAGCCCCGATGCAGGCCTGGGTCTGCCTACGACTGTGGTCCGTTTATCAGCCTGGGACTTGGACATTAATTAGGGCTTCATTTGCTGCTGGGCCTCCTTCTCTACAAATATTTCCTCTGGGGCATGACAGCCATTTCCTGTCCTTTGATCTCGCCCCACAAGTAATTGAACCATTAGCCTCATACCTGCAAGAAGCTGAATAGGAGCCCATCTGGGCTGGGGGGGAGGGCTTCACACATCCTGCTGGTCAGAGCTCAGCAGGGAATCAAGGGTGGGACCCGGGTTAGCATGGTTGGAAATAAAAGGAATAAAATATTAAACAATGTAAAGAATTAATTTTCTGTACTGCATGTTAGGGAAGCGTCACAGTTTTCAGTTTCAAATATGGAAGCCCTGAGTATGGTGTAGTTAAGTAATGATGGCAAATTAAAATAATAAATAACACTAACGAACTGTTTACTGAGTACCAGACACCATTCTACACACCCATCCAAGACTCTCTGGCTGGGCTGTCCCCCGAGGGGACAAGAGCGGGTCCCCAAAGCCTCCCTTCCCTCAGAGGGAAGCAGGACATGTAAACAACTCACTGAAACCTGCGGACCACGTGGCTAAAGTCTTCATCCACAGGTGGAGTCACGCCTACAGCGAGTGGCAACCGTACCCAACACCTGGGCCGGGTTCCATCCACACTGGGAAATGCGGACGGCTCCCTGCTGCCCTGGGGACCTCAGGGCCCCGATGCAGACTCTGGAAGACTGGCAAAGAAGGCAGGGAAGTTTACAGTAGTTTCTCAAGCTGTCAATACTCTAGTTGTTTCTAAGAATATTCGCAAGGCTATGGCCTCAATTCACCCAAGTAAAGTCCCTTTCAGATCAGATCAGATGTTCACTTCAGCTCAATTAACTTATTAAACCAACTTTAAGAAATGGAATAAAATTGGTGCCTCTGATTCTGAAGGGGCCCGACTCAGATACAAGAACAGCCACCAAAACAGAGCAAAACACACACCATTTCTGGCTCTCGCGTGTTCCCACCAGGACAGCTGGGGGGAATTTCAAGAGCAGATTGCTGATAATCGTCCTGTTCACACGTTCTGGTTGCGGGAACCGCCGCCTACAAGAGGGACAACATCTCACTCGGTTACATTAACAATTATTGCAGTGCGGACGCTGCCCGGGAAGCCGTGCAGAGTGCACTCTGCGTTTGACGAGGTGAATGGTTTCTTTTGTCCTCGGGTGTGAAAATCTGTTTCTTTTCATCTTAGGAAGTAAAATCAGCCACATGTAAAGTCATGACATCCATGAACTTTCTTTCTGATACAGTTTTGCCTGAGAAGCTGAGTTTATTTTTATACAAATGTAAATGCACTTTTTAGTGCAAAAGGACACGTATGGGCAGCATTTTTCTTTCTCTACGTTCCCTTTTCCAGTGGCTGCTGTAACCTGCAATGGACCAGGCAGGTGGGCAATTCTCCAAACTCCAGAGAAGGGGAGCAGAGGACATCCTCGGGGTGGACAAGACGTGCCCCCGCCACGGTGCCCCCGGCAGAGCGCACAGGCAGGGGGACCTGACACCCCTCAGTCCACAGAGGAGGGCGGAAGAGGAACGCAGGGCTGCCTCCCGTGTCTCCTTGTTGGGGTCCTGGCAGGTGCAGGGACAGGCGGGCAGAGGTCAACAGAAGAGCTCCTTCTCTTCCCGATGCAGATCTGAGGACCGGGGTCAGCGGCCAGGAGACGGCCCCAAGGGGTGAAGTGGTCAAGGGAGGCCAGGGAAGCCCTTAGCCAAGTGGTTGGCCAGGCTGGTCCCCAGCTGTGGGCAGAGCTCCTGCCCACCCATTACTGGTCAGATGCCAGCACTGCCGAGGGGGAAGCTGACCACCTCAGGGTCTGTGCCCGCACTCCCAGAAGGCACTCAGCATGATCAGAGGCCATGGGTCACCACCCAAGACAGCTCCCAACTCTTCTGCTCAAGTGTCTTCAGAGAGAAGTCTACAGCCTACAGACAGGCGTCCTGTCTGCTCCTCCCTCCGCACAGGCCCTGGCCTCCCTGGGCTGAGGCTGACCCGGGCAGTGTTCCCTACCCACCCTCCACAGGTTTACCGGGAGCTTGGATGGGCCCAGGACCCCCATCTCAGGATCTAACCTTCCCAAAAGAAGGGCTGACCCTCCCTATCGCCTGTTGGTCTCCCAGGCAACCTAACTAATTATCTCAAACTTGGCAGCCCAGAGCAGCAGAATTTATTCTCTCTCTGTTCTGGAGACGGGAAGTCTGAGCTCAAGGTGCTGGCAGGGCCGTGCTCCCTCCAGAGACAACGGGGGGAGCCTTCCTGCCCCACCCCCAGTTTCTGTGGCCCCAGGTGCTCCTGGCCATGGCCACACCCTTCCGACCAGCGGCTTCTCTCTGAGTCTCTTCTCATCAGGATGCCAGCCAACAGAGTCAGGGCCGCTCTACATGCATGACGCTTCCATCCTGGGGCCCTTCACAAATCAAGTCAGCAGAGACCTGACAGGTCATACTCTGAAGTTCCAAGGGGACACGCATGGGAGCGCCTGGTCAACCCGCTGCCGAGGGGACGTGCATGGAGGTGCCTGGTCAACCAGCTGCCGAGGGGACGTGCATGGGGGCGTCTGGTCAACCTGCTGCCAGGGGGCCACGCATGGGGGTGTCCGGTCAACTGCTGCCAGGGGGACATGCAAGGAGGTGCCTGATCAACCCGCTGCCAAGGAGACGTGCCTGGGGGCGCCTGGTCAACCCTTTTCAGGACACAAGGCCGGCTTTGCCCGCAAAGGAGAAGGAGCTGCCCTTGGGGCCATGTTCCCTCCACCCTCCTCTGCCTGCAGCTCCTGACAGCAGTTCCTGCGGCAGGAACCGTGGCCAGCCCTCTAGATTTATTATTGCATTTAATCCCCATGATAACCCCAAAAGGAGACGTATTAGTCTTGTCTCTCAGAGCACAAGACTGAGGTTTGAAGAAGGGAAGAGCTCGTAAGTGGCCAGCAGGGCCTCTACCAGGTCTTGAGCCTCTGCCACACACGGGCCTCCAGAACAGAAATGAAGGTCCCCAGCCCCTTGGGGCCTCTGGGGGTTGCTGGGTGCAGCATGGAGCCAGATGGGCCCTGACAGGGGCTGAGGAAGATGCAGAGACCCCTGCCCGCAGCCGTCCTGCAGCAGCGAGGCCAGCCGCCCGCGGCCCGGTGCGGCCGGCGAACGTGAATTAGCTGTAGCAGATGTTTTTACTCTGGGAACTACCAGACCTTTCTGGCCACTCAGTTATCCTTCAAGGGGATAAAACTCTACCCTTCTATTATGTGTTGTCATTGGAGCATTGCACAACTTTATCAAACTTTTTATTCTGGAAACTGAATTAATTTTCTGCAAGGGGGTTTTTGTGCGGCTCTTTAATCACATTTACTGGAGAACATGTGTACTGTACAGCCGGGGAGCCGATTACGGCTTCCAGAAAGGCCACTTTCAAAAGGAGATTGCCCTCGCTGCCGAGGCCTCCATCTCAAGGCCCCTGGGTTTTGTGAAGAGGAAAAAATTAATTACTATTTTAATAACGAAGCCAAGCCGGCTGAAAATCCTCTTAGAGAGTGGCGGGATGATGTAAGGGCCGGCGGGGGGGATATGAAAGCTCCGATCACACCTCCGCCCTGCACGCAGCGCTCCATCCCGTAAGATGATACGGGCTGCTGGGTCACACATTAGGGAATTAGAAATATAATAATAACACTGTTTTCTCTTGGGAAGGGGAAAAGTTGTGATCCTGAGGCGCAGGCTGGTGGGAACTCCCAGGGCTGGCCCCACTCTGCCCCCTCCCCGCCCCCAGCTCCAGGCTCCAGCAGCCGGAGTCGTGGAGAGCAGAGACGACCGGGGACCCCAGGAAGAGGTGGGCTGTCTCAGGGCTGCTCCAGGGCTCCCGGGGACACCTCCCACCCCCCACAACTCCCCCTGCCTCCCCCATGCCCCCCAACCCTAGTCCTCTCCTCTTTAGCTTCCAGAGGCAAAGGCTGAGCTGGTCTTTCCTTCTCTCCACGGACACATGTGCCGGCTATTAATTCTCCTGAAAAGTAAAAGTTATTAACCAACAAGGACCTACTACATAGCAAAAAAAATAGTAAACGTTTTGCACCAAAATGGTGGGGTGGGGTAGTGGTTATTGCCAAGTGAGCAGAGGGTTCCTGGTCACAAGGGGCTGTTGTTCTCAGGCCTGAAGCAGTCTCCTCTCCCACCAAGGCTGATTCTGGTGGCGATGATGAGGCTCAGGAATTAGGTGACCACGTCAGAACAATGAGGCCATGATCGCTCCTGAGACTCGTCACCCTACGGGGCCCCCAAGGTCTTATCCTTTTCTCGCCAAGGTGCCCCTTCACCCCTTGCCCCCACCTGCTCCTCTGCACTGTGCCCCCCCACACCTCCCCCTGGGCACTGTGGTGCCCACTCCCGAGGCAGGGTCAGCAGAACCAGGGTCTCGACGGACGCACTGTGAGCTGTGTACTGACCCGAGGAAGGCAGGATCCAGCCAAAGGCTACCCCGATTCAGATCCCTCCCGTTTAAGAAAGAAAGAAAGAAGGTTCCGAAAATCAGTAGAGACAGAGTGACTGAAAGACACTGTGTGTGTCTTGGGGAACGGCTGGGGAACCTATGAAAGAGATGCTTATTTAATCAGATTTCTCAGATCTGTAGTAAATGGCATTTGATGACTGTTCGTCAAAAATCATATGAAAGTATATCGAATAAATTAAAGAGTTAGCACTCACCAGAAATATTTTATAAGAAGTCCCCAGAGAAGGCACAGCCTTTCCAGGGAGCATGATGAACAACGAGATGACACGTTGTGTGGCTAGGAAGTCACAGGGGCTGCTGTGGTCAGCAAATGGGTCATGTTCACAGCAGATAAACGTTCATAATGGACGTGCTGGGAAAGCGTCAGCCAATGTGGGTCCGCTGGACCGAGGTCCACCTGAAGGATGTTACTGGGCCCTCATGCCCCCAAGCTGCGGCAAGCCCAGGGAAGGACCAAACCCGCACACGACGGCGGGGGCAGTGGCTGGGAGGGAGGTGGTGTTGAGGAGGAAACCCTGCTGAACATCCGGAGCTGAGGAGCAGGAAGGAGACTCAGTGCCTCCCGAGAATGGAGATGCAGGAAGGCGTCGGGTCCCCGGCAAGGGGCGAGTGCAGGGTGACATCTCAACCAGAGGAAATGTCTGGGGTGAGCAACGCAGCCTCGGCTGGGAGCAACTTTACCAGTTAATGCACTGCCTTCTTGAGTGTCCGGGGACCTCTGGGCTTTACCCCTAAAGCCTGGAGAGAGTCCCATCTCCCCTGTGACTACAACAGCGAGACAGTTCTCCCTGAGGTATCAGTTTACCCCAACTATTTCACAGACTCTCAACCACGCTCTGAGAGAATTCAACTAGATTTCACATCACCTAATTGAGTTAGGATCAGTGCCTCAGTGCAAATACATGCACAACGTGGCATTAGAAGAAAATACGACTCTTTGCACATTCCTCGTTGGCCGTCAGAACATTGCTATCCTGGGGTCCCTGCCCCCTTTTGTTTTAAAAATAGGATAAAGTGATGGCTGTGTATTCTAGTTGAAAAAGCTCTGTATGTGACCAGTCCCCATCGTGGATGTGAGCAGGGCCTCGCCGCCCTGGTCTCTGCTTCCCCTTCCCCGTGGTGAGGGCAGGTGAGCACAGGTGAGGCAGGCCTGCCCTGCTCACCTGTGATGCTTCCTCTCTGCTTCCTTCCTTCCTTGTGAGTGATATAATCTCATCCACAAGCCAGGCTGCCAGGGTGCATTAGGGAAAAAGCGGGCAGCATGGAGAGAGCCAGAGAAAGAGGAAAATCTAAGAGATCTCTACCTTTGGGGCACTCACACCATCCGAATGGCCGAGCACTGCCTACAGAATTCCCACCCATGGGACCTAAACGCGGCTCCATCCACGAGACCCCACTAAGTGGAGCTGGGCCCCCAGGGGATGTGGCAGAAGTTCTCCTGGTCCCACCCCCAGCACCAAGCTCCCGGGTGCAGTCGTGGGGAGGAGGGCAGCCCGCCCACCCAAGCAGGTGTGGCCCCGCGCGCCCTCCTGGGCAGGCCTCAGAGATGGAGACCCAGCCCTACACCCGCTGGGAGCCCTGGGGCAGGGCAGGCCACCCGCCCACAGGCTGGAGCCAGGCTGCGCAAGAGGGAAGGACAGGCGCGGTCCTCGCCTGGACCCTCACCAGTTCAGGCTGCGGGCCAGCCAGGTGGGGAGCGGATATCCTGAATCCCCGCCCCCCTCGCTCAGAGCGGGGCCCCTGACTCTCAGGCCACCCTGGAGGGAAGGCCATGGGCCTCGCAGCACAGAGAATCCTTGGCGTCCAGGCAGGCCCTGCCGTGCAGAAGTGGGTCAGAACCCCGGGGCCTGGTGCAGCAGACCACGGCCCACACGCTGAATCCCGTTTCTGTGCTGCCCACGAACCAGAATGATGTTTAAACGGTTAAAAACTTGAAAAGAATCATATGTCAGGGCAGGTAACGTGGAGTGGAGTTTGAGGTCTGGGGCATAATGAAAGGTCCAGGGCAGACGGAGGCTGACCCTGCCGGGGCACCAAACAGAGCCAAGCTGATGCTGCGGACACCGTGGGAATAGGGGAGCCGGGCCGGCAGACCCGGTCCCTCCACGCCCCCACCTGACCGTTCTCCTGACCCCGCGCCGTCGAGGGGGAGTGGACCTGAACTTTCAGCCCAACTCCCCTCCCCGAGCTCACGCCACAGGAAGCCGTGCCGGTGACTTGAGATGGGGGTGCAAACCTTCCCACCCTCACCCCACAAACTCGAATTTCTCCAGAGCCACTCAGTTAGATGGAAAGAAAATGTATCAGACAAACAAATGGCTAAGTTTTATTAGCTGTTTATAACCTGTACTTTTTCCTAAATTGCCAGAGTTAGCATAAAAGAGACGTGTCATATTGATGCGAAGTCTCCCAGTTAGGATTATGAATTCCGTGACAGCACGATTGCCTTGATATCAATATGTTTTTTCATGAATTGCAAAGAAAAGCAGGTGTATAAAAATAAAACTCACATAAAATATAAATTATCATCATGCGAGTTGATTCTATACCCTCGGGACACAATCGCTCACGCACTTTATATTTGCCAAAATGTTTGCGAGTTACTTTTTTCTGATTTATTTATTTATTTCTATTTATTGAACGTTTCTGTTCCCCTCGCTGAGAGAACTCTGTAAGATAGACGTCTTATTTCCATAACCGCCCCTGGAGGACAACAGTCATAAAATGTTTCTATATTAACCTTGATGTCCCAGATAATGTGATGTGGAGTATCATGCAAAATGCACACCATGCTGGAGTCGGGTCTTCTCCTTAGAGGGGGTGGGACCGGGGGCTGAAGGAAGCAACTGTCTCCTTCTCAGAGTTGACGCCCTCACGAAGGAATGAATGCGTGGAATCGGGGGAGAGGCCGAGTGTAGACATTGCCTGATCTAGCAGGACGTCAGCTTGTTCTTGCTGATGGCTGCCCTGTAAATACTGATAACGTCCATGTGCCCACAAGCAGAGGTGAGCTCAGCCTCTCCCCCCTCTGCCACCTTCCCCCCTCCACCAGCACCCTAATGTTTTGAAAACTCATCCATTTCTATGTTTGAGATCCTTTTCATGTTGTCCCCTTGAAGAGAGATGAATGTGTAAACCTTGCGTGGGTGAATCATCATCTATTTCATCCTGGAATAAATTTAAGACTCTCCAGAACCTTTCTCTGAATCATCCCCCTACATGCCCGTCTCAGCTGCTCATGCCCAGCACTGAGGCCTTGGGCAAGGTGCAGCCTCTGATTCTCCAGAACGAGGCGGACCGGTGCCCTGGAGCTGGCTGCCAGGGGACAGCTTTGGGGGAGCCCACGGACCACGCACTGAGAACAGCAGGGTGGTTCTGGCCAAGGTCCCCTCTGGTGAGACCCAGACGACCCAGAGGCCTCGATGCCTCTGGTGGTGGGCTCCGGAGTCCCCACAGCCTGGGCTGCCCATCTCCACCTCCTCCTCATTCTCCTGGGGAAATGCCCACTCCTGGACCACCTAGAATCCACACAGAAGAAAGAGCTGACTTCCCCTGCTTCTAGGATGGTGTGCTCAAACATTTGTGTGTGGTTTCCCGCAGTTATAACAACTGTCTCCACTTTGTGCCCTGCCATCCACCCTGCCTTGTAGCCCTGAGACCCTTGAGCAGAGGTGGCAGCTTTTTATCTCCTGGATGAAGGGAGTGGCTAGACTCAAGTCCCAGATGAGTGGACGTGGGTCCGGAGAAACAGTGCAAAGCAGAACCAGCCTGCACACCTCTCTCCCTCCCCATGCTGCCTGTCACACCTGTTACCTCCTCCTTCTGCCAAGAGCTCGCGGCACAGCTGGGAGGCTTTTATACCCGAGACGGAGGCAGGGCCAGTGTGACCAGTCCTCCCTGGGACACGGGGAGCCGGCCTCCCCCACGTCAGGCTGAACTGTGTGAATGCGTTTTGCTCACGGAGAGAGGCGGCTCTGTGTGTTGTGGCCGTGGCTCGATTCTCACAGTCTCGTGTGACCAGCGCCTCATGAAAAGGATGCAGGGGCTTTGAAGGAGCACCACGTCCAAAACAGGAGCCCCCTGGAGGAGGAGCCCAGACCCCGACCCACAGTCCTGGGAGTGGTTCACGCCGGCCAGCTGTACCCAAGGCACGGGGCGGCTCTGCCCTCCGCTGACCCCGCCCTCCTGACTCCCAGGACAGAGTCCCCCGTCAGCCTCCCGTCAACACTTAGAAGAACCGTGTCGTGTGCTTCCCAATGATCCCTGCAGTTTCTGCTTCATTCCCATCTGCAGACCAAGACAGAGGAATAGCTTTACCACTGTCTAAGTGACCCAAACACTTTTGCTCCCAAAGAGGACAGAGTCTACATTTGTGAACAAAGAAGCAAAGTCGTAAGAGAATATGCTGATACTTTAATTAAATGAATTTTCTCTGAATGTTTCAGACTGAGCACTCTGGGCAGAAATGATGACACATAGGAAACCTCATGTGAATGTCCGAGCTCATCCTCCCACCCTCCACGCCCCGACACTGATCACACCCTCCTTCATTATGCATGATTGGACTATTATATTCAAGTTCCTTAGTAAAGGAAATATGTTTTGTGCACCCCGTACCATCGAGCATGGCTTCACCCACTGCCGACACTTGATAAATATTTAATTAGCCCATACAATATCAATCCTGCTGGAATATACCGTGCACCAGTCTTTTTATGGGGAGTTCGTTTCTTAATTATATTGATCGCTCATATCATGTGAACCATAATTGGTTCTTTTCTTCTGACAATTTATTTTTAATGAAGTGCTTTTGACCTCTTTGTAATGGCAAAGTGTGTCTTCTCGCTAAAACGGATCACTTACTCCAGAATGCGTGCTGCCCGTCTTCCTTTTAACGTTGAGGAAGCGAATTGAAAGTTTACCGAGACGTTCGCCCATTTGCCCATCAGGAAAGTTGTCCTCAGCCTGGGTGCCCGGCCACCTAGTGACAGGGGGGTGATGCAATGACCGCTCCCAGGATCTTCAGATCCAGGAGATGACACGGCCCTGGGGGTGGACACCCCACCGACCCGGTCCAAACCACGTGTGACGCTCGCCTCGGAAAGAGGGACAGAGCAGCATGGATGCATATGCACTAACATATGGGAATAGACAGCCAATGGGAATTTGCTGTGTAACTCGGGGAACTCAAACTGGGGCTCTGTCATAACCTAGAGAGGTGGGACTGGGCGGGAGGTGGGAGGGAGACTCAAGAGGGAGGGGACATGTGTATACTTGTGGTTAATTCATGCTGATGTATGACAAATCAAACCAATATTTTAAAGCAATCATCAATCAATTAAAAATAAATAAAATTAATAAACAAACAACAGATCAGACAGAAAGGCGCACCGCAGCCTCCGGCAGGTGGTTTTCTCTTCACGTCTTCCTTGGTCCGCACAAAGTTCACCCCGACCACAGCATCCCTTTGCCCTTCTTCTCAGGCCTTGACTCCACCGGGCTCTTAACCGGCCGAGGCCGTCTGCTGTCCAGATTGGCTTGATGACATCGTTTTGCCCCTCACCCCACCCATCCACCCCTGTCCCCACGTGACACATCCCAGGCACCTCATCCAACCAACAGCGACCCACTGACCACACGGGACCTTCGCCTTCCCTGGAACAGGCGGCAGTGCTGTTGGCCCCACGGGGTTCCGGTCCTGCAGCCGCCTTCGAGCTGTTCCCTGCTCGGATGGGACTCACCACCCCAGGGGGCCCGGTCTTCACCCCAGCACAGACAATGCCACCCGATGACTCACGGTCCTGGGAGGGAGAGCACCCCCAGCCTCAAGGGAGCCATTCCTGCGGTGTGACGCTCGCCCTGGGCTCCCTGCCCCCTGAAGTGGGCGGAGCTGGTCTCAGCTGAACCCAAGCTTGTCCGCGCCTGCCCTGCCCCCTCCACCGCCGGCCTGAGGCTTGCCCTCTGCTCATCACCTGAAGTAGGATGCCCTCCTTCCTAAGAGAGTTGGAAGCAGACTCCAGTGCGGGGGTCTCACCGGCTGGATAGACGTGGGGACTTCCTCCGAGGTCACTGGTTGTGAACAGAGGTCAGGCAGGTACATCGGCGGGTGCAACATCTCTGCATTTTTCCAGGAGGATGGGACCCGTGAGCATGAGGATGCAGAGCTGGGGCGGCGGCCAAGTGCCATCCACCTGCTGAAGAGACAAAATGACAGACCGACCGGCCAACAGTTCACATACAAGTATGGATGCAGTTGTACCTGCACCACCCCGATCCCCACAGCAGGCAAAGAGCTCCTCCCTGGGGCACCTGGGGGTCAGACACAGGACGACACGGCTGAGATGCCAGCCACCTGGCGATGGCTTACGGACAGAGTAACCACACATGACCCTGCAGCGTGGGCGCCGTGCCCCAAGGCCAGTCAGACATGGTCAGTGCAGGAGGACAGCCTGCCAGCCAGGGACTGCGCTGAGCCCCAGCATGGAGTGCCCTTGAGGGAGTCCAACCAGCCACTTCTTAGCAAGTCAGTTTGATGGGACACCCCACCCTGGAAGGGATAGGGTTCCACTTGACCAGGATGGACACAGAGTCTGGGTGTGGGCTTGCTCTCATCACAGGCACATGGCCGCCATCGGAGGGCTTACAGAGGATGGACCCGCAGCCTGGGGATCAGGGGACGAGGTCCACTGGACCTCGGGAGCATCCTCATGGCAGAGGACCTTTGCCCCCTCACCTCTCCCTGAAGGGACACACATGCACACATCTGCACACAAACGCATACACATGCACAAATTGTTCCAAATTGTCCATAGTTGAGTGGACCACACACAGAGGGAAAAGCTTCATTTTTCCTTTGCCAGACATCTATACAGTCAGACTCAACTCATCTCTGAATTCACGGGTCTACTCCCGGACTGCAGGCTTGGGGTCTCTGCAGACACTGTGGAGGAGATGGTGAGGTCAGGCTCCAGGGGAGTGGCCCGGGGCTCTGCTGTCAGCCCACTGCCGCACAAAGACGGGAGCCATGGACCTGGAACTATGACACAGAGCGAGTGTTCTATGCAGGCCACAGAGAAGGGCTGAGGACTCATGGGTCAAGTCAGAGAGTGCTTCTCTTTAAAATGAAAATAAGACACAGTCTCCAAGGTCGATGCTGTTACCATCCTGAAACTCAGGAAGACAAGAGCCATGGGCAACTTCACCCAAACCCATGTCCATTGAGTCGGTGATGCCATGCAACCATCTCATCCCTGTCAACCCCTTCTCCTCCTGCCCTCAATCTTTCCCAGCATCAGGATCTTTTCAAATGAGTCAGCTCTGCACATCAGGTGGCCAAAGTATTGGAGTTTCAGCTTCAACATCAGTCCTTCCAATGAACACCCAGGACTGATCTCCTTTAGGATGGACTGGTTGGATCTCCTTGCAGACCAAGGGACTCTCAGGAGTCTTCTCCAAACCAGCACCTCT